>NC_040915.2:53011520-53312562 GCF_004126475.2 Phyllostomus discolor
CCCCAGTTTCTTCATCTATAAAATACAATAATTACTATGATGAGTGTGTATGACTTGGACATTAAAAAGAGTAACAAATCAAAATGACTATTTTCTGGGTCCCAGATCCCCTTGAAAATCAGGTCGATGCTGGCTGGGCATCGCATCGCATCCTGCGGCTGCGTGAGCAGCACGTGCGGCCTGGCACACCACTCCTCTATTTTGGTAACAGCACTCTGTGTCAAAGGAGGTTGGATTAGCCCTATTCCAGCCTCTCCTGATAAGGTAACATTAGGCCCGGCCTATCAGAGCACTTACTAGATTCCCCAACACAATGATTGGTTCAGGTAAGTCACATGACTCCAGAGCTGGTCCAATCACAGTGAACTCCAGGACTTCTGACAGAGGTACTGGCATAGAGGGATTCTTTTTCTGCTGGGGTCTCTAGTTGCTGGGATAGGAGCAAGAAGCTGCTGTCTGTTGCCTGGGGGAAACACCTGTTAGTGAAACCAACACAGAGGTTAAAAAAAATAGAAAGGAGCCAAATCTTGAGGCATGTCTCTTGAGCACCTGGATCAAGCCACACTTGAACTTCCAAGTCTTGTGAGTCTGTAAATACCCCTTTAGGCTTAGTCGCTTTGAGCTGGGTTTCTGATCCTTGCAGAATCCTGCATAGCATAGCAACTGAGTGAAACCATTTTGAAGTGCTAAAAGCCCCAAACAGATGCAAATTATCTGTATTAAATGCATTTTCATGCATTCCATACCTTTGGTGGAGATGTGGCAAGGTGATATCTTCCTGGATCTCTTTCCTTTCCCCCGGGGAAAAGAAGTTATTTTGCTTATTTTGAGAAGCCAGACATCTGGCCACTCCTGGAAAGATAACATAAGTCTGTTTTTCAAAGCATGCCTGTGTCTTTAGAATGGTATATCTGCTCTGTCGTGCCG
This sequence comes from Phyllostomus discolor, assembly GCF_004126475.2. Classification (NCBI taxonomy): domain Eukaryota; kingdom Metazoa; phylum Chordata; class Mammalia; order Chiroptera; family Phyllostomidae; genus Phyllostomus; species Phyllostomus discolor. Next base: position 53,012,448 of record NC_040915.2, read on the forward strand.
AACATGAACGTACTGAGCACCTTCTGTATACTCCTATAGAGGAGACACTCCTCTATAGAAATTAACTTGTTTCCAATTTGCAGGGGGAAAAAAACAATCATACCCAAATCAATAGAATTTATAGTTTTGGCTCTTTCCCCCATTCTTTTCCTGCTAGATCATTGGCTCTTGCTACTGGCTTATATCAGATTTTGGTATGAGATAACTGATTTAGCACAAAATTTTGTGTCAGGACAATTCATCGAGATACTAATTTGTGTTTGGCTTTGCTACAGGAAAAGAATCAGAATGGATGGGAGTTATTTGTAAATTCTTCCCTGTACTGGATCCAGCTAGGAAAGGGGAAAAGGAAACGGACACTAATTCAGGAGTTGTGATGTCCCCTACTCTTGGCACTCAATGAATGTTTGTTTCCATCTCTCTCTCCCCTTCTGGCTTGGAAGACATCACGACAAACCGGAAGAGCAGTTGTCTACAGGCAGAATTCCCTCAGGGAGAGGCAAAACCTGCTTCGTAGCCAGTGACCTGCAGACAAAGCCTGTGAATTCACAGCCAGCAGAGGACGGGGCTGATGAGGGTTTTCAGGGATGCTGTAGGAGAGGGCGGGGCTCTGACTCCACGGCCTGTCACAGAAAGTCAATGACAGGCAGCCCAGACGATGCTGGCAGCCCAGGAGCTCAGGGCCCCCTTCCAAGAAGGCCCTCTGTTGTCTCAGGGAGGATGCTTGGTCCATTCTCTTTGTCCTTGAGTTTGCAGCCTTGGCTGATGTCTTGAAGGGGAAGAGAGGGAGATGAGAGACTTTGAATGGGGAAGAGGCAGAAGCAGCGAGAGTAGGGGGAGATGCCCGAACACCAGAAGGAAGTTGGAACGCTGTGGGCCCCGTGCGCCAAGGGGCCCTGGGGAGATGAACAGTGACTGGGATGGGGAGGCATCGGAAATGGATGGGGTGCACCGAACCTTGGATATGGAGGCTTGGCCTCCGCAAAGACTGCTGTGGTCACACGCAAGTGAGTCTGTGGAGTTGGGTCATCGCCCACCAGTGAGGTCACGGGATGCTGAAGCCCAGAGGCCTATCCTTGGTGTCCTGAGTCCCCTGTCAAGCCTCTCAGATTCCAAGGGGACCTTAGAGAAGTGGAAGGACCACCCCAAAATATGGAGATCGAATTTCTTGCCAACTCCCTAGGATGGGGGCTCCAAATTGACTAAAAATTGAGCATGGTATGTAATTGCATAATTGATTCCGTAGGCTGGGGCTTTGAAACAGGGCTGTCATTACTGGACGCTTATTAGTGCCAGGAACTGTGCTGAGTATTTTAACTTATGGTACTGTCTTTACCCCTCAAAGCAACCCCATGATATTAGATGTTATATGTTATAGGTGAGGAAACCGAGTCTCGGAGAGGTTAGGTTGCTCGCTGTAGGGTAGGTTGTTGGTGCCCCTCCTCACTTACCCACTTGAGCTTAGCATTTTGGGTTCCGTGGGCTGGACTTCCAACCCCCAAAGCTGCAGCTTTTTGCCTAATTCTCTCACTGACCACCAGGCCAAACATACCAGGTAGTTAGTGGGGTTGGAGGCAGCCTTCGAATAATGACTTAGAGCAGTTGGTGCCCTTGGATGCATCGCCACCGTCCGCCAGTTCAACCCTGGCTCCCAGGGGGCTCCAGCTGACATCAACTACCTTGGCAGCCCCTTGGACACATGCCCTGCACTGGTTCCTTTTCCTTCCCAGCTCCCTGCTGGGGCTTCAGAAGGTCACTTTCTGAATCAGCTGCTTGCACTAGCACTCTTGTCTCAGAGTCAGTGTCCGAGGGAACTCAGACTGAGACACTTGCCCTTGGTAAGTAGTGACTTGAGGAGCCGGGATTTGAACCCTGTTCTGCCTCTTTCTGATGCCTGGGTATTAGTGGCTGCTCTACAGTTTTCCTTTTAAGCTTGACACGTCAGCATTTGAGTGTCTGCAAGGACACCATGATGTTCAAGTTCTCTGCCACTCAACATGCTTGCAAACAGTGATTCCCCCCGGGCACGCACTTGTAAGGTGAGCACGTTCAGCAGACCCCTAGTCTTCTTGGGTATGAAAGTGGCAGGGAGAAAGGCTTCCAGGGGCTAGCCCCAGGGTGGAGTTCTGCTCCTGAGTGGGAAGGAGAAGGGGGGCCTGTGTGCTGACGCTCACTCTAGTTAGCATGCTGCCTGAGTGCAGTTCCTCCGAGCTGGCCATCTCTCAGTTGGGCGATAAAGTAATTTAACTAGGGCTGTCTTCCAGGCTGGAGCTCCTGGAGATTGCTCCCCATTTATCACCGAGGGAAAATCGGGATCTGCAGCCCCTTGGCTGCCAACATCATCAAGGCTGCACGTCATTGATCTTTGAATGGTGAAGTTCTGCTGTGGGTAATGGAGTCAGAGGCCTTACGCTCCAGCAGCCGTGAAAGCTCTTCTCCAGCCGGTCCTCTGCCTGATGTGAATTCACAGGCTTCATGTCTCGTCCTCGGCCCTGGTGTGAATGGGGGTTGATGGACCTTGGGAAGATTCTTCTGCCTGCAGATGCTGGCTCTGCTGCTTTGTCATGATGTCACTCAATGGAGAAGAGATGGGGGGAGTGAAAGAAATGGTTTTTTTTTTTTAGTACTACTGCAATGGAAATTGTATGTTTGCCTACATGCAGGGGTTTGCAAATTTTTTCTGTAAAGAACCGAAGAATAAATACTTTAGGCTTTGCAGGCCATATGGTCTCCGTAGCAACTGCTCAACCTCACTGTTGTAACATAAAAGCAGTTTTAGACACTGTGTAGATCAATGAGTGTGGGCGTGTTCCAATAAAACTTTATAAAAACAGGGCTGGATTTGGTAGGCCAGCAGATCCCAGTCTATAGCATCCTTTCTTTCTTACTCTCTTTTCTGTGGTACCTGATTTGCATTCCACCTTCACTGGGCTCCTGGGACACTGTCTCCACCCCCAGTCATTGGGGATGGATTCTGGATTGGCTTAATCCAATCAGCCTATTTCATTTTTTTGACACTGGTTGGTTCAGGGTTGGGCATGTGACCTAAGTCAGTCCAATCAGAGTGAATGTCAGGACTGTTGCTTGTAAAGTTGGGGGGAAGGTATTCTTTTTTGTGGATTGTGTGGGTTTCAAACATGAGGTCTGCAACTATTTTCTGCCTTTATGAAAAAAGGAAAGCCTTTTTTGTGGATGAAGTCAACCACAGTGAGAAGTAAGGACCAAGAGAATTAGAAATGAAGAGTGGGCCCTGAGACTTTCCAATTAGGTTACTTTTTAAAATGCCACTTTGAGATGAGTTTTATGAGGTCCATCCTGAAAAAGCGCAGTCATTTTTAACGTAAGAATGGTCTGTGTGACATTGATGTAACCTGGCGGCCAAGGAGAGTGGACTGAACTGTGCATGCGTGAACAATGACGACTTCACTGTGCTATACTTGGTGGGAGCCATAGACTCCACTGAGTGAGCCTGTGCGCTGTGTAGCCATTGATTCAAAATGACTGAATGAGTAGAGCGATGAATCTGCATCAGATTTTGTGTTAAGCTTGAACATTCCTCTATGGAAACTATTTGGGTGGTTGGGGATGACACAACGAATGCAGCGCAAATAAGAGTGTGGCACAAACGCTTCAAAGATGGTCGAGAATCTGTTGAAAGTGATCCACGTTCTGGACAGCCTGCAACAAGCAGAACACCTGAGAATGTTGGACATGTATGGGCTGCAATCAACAAAGATTAATGACTGACAGTGCAAGAACTAGAAGCTGATCTGGGGATTCCAAAAACTATGGTGTTTGGGATTTTGACACAGGATCTTGGCATGAAACATGTCCTGGCAAAAATCATTCTGCAAGCCCTGGCTGGTGTAGCTCAGTGAATTGAGCGCAGGCTGCGAACCGAAGTGTCGCAGGTTCGATTCCCAGTCAGGGCACATTCCTGGGTTGCAGGCCATAACCCCCAGCAACCACACATTGATATTTCTCTCTCTCTCTCTCTCTCTCTCTTTTTCTCTATCTCCCTCCCTTCTCTCTCTAAAAATAAATAAATAAAATCTTAAAAAAATAATTCTGCAGCTTCTGCTACTGGAGCAGAAGGAACTTTGTGCTGCAGTTGCTGATGACTGAATTCAAACTGCTACCAATGAACTGGACTTCCTCAAGAAGGTTATAACAGGAGATGAATTGTAGGTCTAAGGCCATGGCCCAGAAATGAAAGCCCCGTCTTCCCAATGGAAGTCGCCTGATTCTCCAGGCCTGAAGAAGGCGTGGCAAAATCACAGCAAGATCAAGATCATGTTAACTGTGATTTTTGATTGGGAAGGTGCTGTCCGTCATGAATATGCCTCTCCAGGCCAAACAATTAATAAGGAGGACTACTTCAATGTTCTTTGTCAGCTAAGAGATGCAATATTACGAAAATGGCCACAGCTATGAGCAACTGATCACTGGCAGCTTCATCACGACAATGCACCCACTCAGGTATCACAGCTCGTGTAGAATTTTTTGGTGAAATATCAAGTCACCCAGATGACTCACCCCCACTACAGCCCAGATTTGGCACGCTGAGACTTCTGGCTTTTCCCAAAACTATGAGTAAAATCACCTTTGAAAGGGAAGATTTCAGATTATTGATGAGATTCAGGAAAATCCAACAAGGCAGCTGATGGCAATTCCAACAAAGGATTTTGCAGAGCATTTTGAAGAGTGGAAGAGATGCCGGGAGAACCGCATGAGGTTCCGAGGTGCTGAGGCATCATTGTCCTATGTACAATGTTTCTTGTACCTTCTTCAATCAAGGTCTCTATTTTTCTGGACAGACCTTGTAGGTACTTGTGGCAGTAAGGATCTTAATAGACTTTTATATGGCTGAACATCATGCTTTACAGATATCACCTAATTTTGCAATCCTAACAGCTCTGTTCAGAAGGCCTTCTAATCCCTGGTTAAGAAAAACTAGGATGTAGAAAGATTAAGTGGCTTGTCTAAAGTCACAGAGCACAGACACTATCCTGCACGATGCAGAAACTATTCTTTTTATGACCAGCCTCAGAAGTCGCACGACAGTGTTCTGTTTATTAAAAGCAAGGTACTAAGTCCAGCCCACGTGCAGGGGGATGGAAACTAGTCTATACTTTTTGACATGAGTATCAAAGAACTTGTGAGTATGTGTTTAAATCACCCATAGGACTGATTCTTGGGTCAGGTTTTCACCCACCTTCATCAACTGTGACCAGAAGCAGGGTCATGTTATAACATGGTAGTCTCCTCACAATCTTGTGGAAATGGGACAAATTTCTAGAAAGAAGAACTGCACAGAGAAGAAACAGCTCTTTTCCTCCAGTTCCAGAGAGAAAATCCCAGGGAAGGATTCTGATTGGCTCAGCTTGTATCACATGACCCTCACAAGAGCCATCAATCACAGTGGTGGTCAGGGGCAGGGTCTGGTGGTAGAATAAGAATGGAGAACGAGATTCTAGGAGGTCGTGCACAAAAATTATTTATTTATGCTTATGACAAAGCAAAAAAAAAACTGGGGGAGGGTGGAGAATATATAATAAACTCTCCAAGGAGGATACAATAAAACAGAGATTCAAAGGATGAGTAAGACTTTGTAAGTGAAAGTGCGGGAGGAAGGGCTTTCCAGGCAAGGGGAACAGCAAATGCAAAGGCTCTGAGGCAGGAAGGAGCCTTCTGAGAAACAGAAGGCCTGTGTGGCTGCAGTGCAGTGAGCAAAGCTGGGAGGAGGGGACATGGAACAATGCAAAGCAGGAAAGATGGATGGGGCCAGACCTTTTTTTTTTACTTTATGAAGTGTAAAGAATTTGTCTTTAACTCAAAATCAATGGAAAGCCATTGAAGGATTTTAAAATATAGATGCAACATAATCAGATATGCGGTTTGGGAAGATCCCTTGGGCTGGGGTGGAGCGAAGCCGGTAATGGAGATGGGAAGAGGTGGCTGGAGTCCAGAGAGATTTCGGAAGGTGGGTGGAGAGGGGGACTTGGCTGTGGAGGAGGCAGAGGAACTGCTGAACTCCAGGGATTAACAGATGCGTGGGGACGGGGAGGGGAGCCCATTGAGTGGGGAGGTCCGGAGTGGGGCTGAAGATGGCCAGTTTAGGTTTGAGGCATCTTGGAAGCATCCGAACACCGTGGCTGCCATCCACTGACAGGTTGTCCTTCTCCCTGCAGGGTGAGTGATTTGCAACAACTGAGGCTGAGTTTATTACTGCCGTCAGGGAGCCAATGGGGGAAGAGGCGGACAACCCCCACTGTGCTGTGGACACTCAGTTCTGTTCAGCTCCAGCTGCCCTGGAAAAGAATTGTCAGGAACACGGCTCTGCGCTAGTTGCTCTCTTCAAAGCCTCTAGGGGAGCAGTCCCCGGGTTCGAGGCAGTTTAACTGAAATCCACAACACTTATTGAGTCCCCGTGTGCTGGCAGGCTTCATGGTGTACGTCAGGTCCTGTCTTTCCCCCGGTGCCTCGCTGGGGAAGACTCGGCAACCATCTCTATGTGGTGTGGACCCGAGAGACCTTATGTTTGAATAGAGGCAAAGACCAAAAAAAAAAAAGTAGTAATCAGGACAAGTAATCAAAACTAAATTAAATCCACATGCTAAGTAGAAGCTCTGCCAGCTCTGCCAAGTGATCAGAATTAAACAGAAATATCCGTTTTCTTCCCCGCCCCTCCCCAACCTTTTTCCAGAGTTGGTTTTATCCCCCCTTGGAAAGTAAAGAGAAGTCTTAACAAGCACCTCAGTGAATGATGTGGAGTTCTCTTGGAGTTTTCAATTTGGCTGTATTGATTTATAAGGTCGCTTCAATTACTGAATTCTTCTCGGTGGCAGTGCGTAGGGCCCGGGTACGTGACAGTCATGCTCTATCGATCCCAGGTACTTAGAAAGGGGGCATTTAAGTGTCTGCTGTGGATTGATGAAGTTGCAAATAATGAAGCTTCCCACACAACATTTATTAGATGAAAATCCAGAATTCATTAACACGGGAACTTGTCTTATATTAGAAAAGAAGGGGGGGGCTTGGGGAAAAAATAAGGACTACAGTAGTTATTGTGAACATAATATATGAAGCAATTTGAATTCAAGGGAAGGCAATTTGGAATCTTATTAAATTTTCTTCTCTCTTTTTATTGTGTGAGCATGGTTGGGTGGCTCCTGGGGAGTCATCGATCAAAACACAGGTCCGCCGGGGAAGCGGGGACGGGAAGGGAGACCAGCTCCCGAATCCTGGCTCTGGTTAAAATGGGAGTGCTTTCCTTGGCCTTGCATCCTGCCCAGATCAGGAACACAGTAAATATGAATGATAGATGAATGAATGAATGGATGAATGAATGAATCAGGATTGGAAAAGGCCGTTGAACATTAGCCATGGTTGCCAAAGAGGCTGATATAACTATTTAGCTAAGGCCTGTCAGGCTCTGCCTCCCATTCACTCATTCATTCATTCACTCATTCATTTATTCGTTCTCTCACTCAACAACATTCGTTGAGCATTGACCACGTGCAGTGTACTGTGCTGATCACTCTTACTTTCCCAGGCCTCTTCTAGCAACTTGCTACAAACTGCCAGTAGGTGGCTTAAAACAACAGAAATTTCATTTTAGACAGTCTAGGGGCTAGAAGTCCAACAGCAACGTGCACACAGGGCTGCCCCCCTCCGAAGGCTGGAGGGAAGAATTCTCCCTTGCCTCTTCCGGCTTCTGGTGGTGCTGGGCGTCCCTCAGTTTGTGACAGCATCACCCCCCTCTTTGTCTCCACGCGACTGTCCTTCCCATGTGTCCGTGTCTCAAGATCTCCCCCTCCCTCTCCCTGTAAGGACACTGGCCATTGGATTTGGGTCCCACTCTAATCCAGTGGGGCCTCCTCCTATCTTGGTAACCTCTGCAAAGAGCCTATTTCCAAACACAGCTGCATTCCCAGGCCCTAGGTGAGCACGCCGGGGCTACGGTGAGTGGGGGCGCTGGGCCATAGCTCTCTGGGTTCGTCCAGTACCTATTAAGACACTTCAGTTAGCACCACATCCCATTCTAGATGTGTGACCACTGACTGCATTCATTCCAGAGGCACCTGACAAGATCCTGATTCTAAGTGTCCTGCTCCACGTGGGTGACCCAGTGGAGAGGGGAGTGCCCGGTGGCTTAGAAGTGTACAGGTCCATCAGGTGGTGGCCATGTGGGTAAGAATGACAGCTGTTGACCAAATGCTTATTATGTGCCAGGCATTCTCATGGGAAGCTCGAAGCTGCCCAATGAAAAAGTGCTATTGCTCATTTCCATTTCATCGATGAATGAACTAAGCCCTATAAAGGTTAAAGAACTTGCCCACGGTCATCCATCTGGTGGTGACAGAGCTGGGATTTCCTCCCGAGCTTGTTAGACACCAAAGTCTGAGCACCTGCTCAGTGTCTATACCACATTGCCCAGAGACAGTGAAAGACTCACCAAAGTCACACAGCGTGCAGCGATGCAGCCAGCTGCTTCCTTCAGTTCTGCCTTCTCTGCACCTCGGCCCTTCCTTGGGCAGACTGAAGCCCGCTGCACTGGGCTCGGAACCCCCTCAAAGCCCCAGGGAAAGACAGAATGCAGGAGTGGGGTTGGGAGGTTTCAACCCCCATGGTGGCTGGGTGGCTTTCTAGAGTGGGTCCGATTTCCAGCCAGAGCGGACGTGTGCCAGGCATTTAGCAGCGACCTGCCAAGCTGGGCCATGTGTGGCTAGAACAGAGGGGGTTAATGGTTTGCCAGGGGTGTCCAATGACCAGCAAATTGTCAGAACACGGCTGCTAGGGAAGATGGCGTCAGCGATGGCTCCGGGTCTGGGTCAGACAATGGGAGAGGAGCGAGGCGTGGGGTGCGGGGGGGAGGGGGCGTGCATCCCCCTGGAGCCTCTGTGGTTTCCCCGAGAGGGGCTGGCAGGCCTTCCCATCTTGGACATGGGGGGCGGCAAAGGAAATGGGGGGAAAGTGTATTTGGAACGGAATTGTCACATGTGCGCAGGAGGCAGGGTGAGGTCGTGGTTAAGACAGATCTTTGGAGGCAGGGCTGGGCTGGCCTAGCTGGGTGACCTTGAGCTTGCATGCTTTGACTCAGTTTTTGTTTTTTTTTTTTTTTTTTGAGGCCCTAATGAAGCAGTAAGTTGCAATAAGTGCTTTTCTGCTTAACAACATTTCCCCAGCTTTATTGAGGTGTGATTGACATACAATTAATTGCCCATACTTAAAGTATATGAGTTCATGAATGTTGACACGTGTTTACACCTATGAAATCATCACCAGCATCAAGACAGTGAGCACATCCGTGTCCATCACCCCGAGGTGTCCTCCTGTCCCTGTGTCATCTCTCCCTGCCCTCCCTGCACCCGTTCTTCCCAAGGAAACGCTGGCTTGCTTTTCTCCACTGCGGACTCGTTTGCATTTTCTAGAATTCTATGTAAATGGAAGGATATGGGCGATGCTTCTTTTGTTTGCCTTCTGACAAGCTGCATAATTATTTTGAGACTCATTCATGCTATTGATTGTAATAAGCCAGTTCCGACTCCTTCGTGGGATTTATTTTGGGAGACTCAACTGAGGTAACGGGTGGGCAAAATAACGTTTTAAAGAATACAGCCGCGTAGTTGTTCTATGATTCCTAAGTCACTTTCCGCCTAAAATATCTAATCCCCCTCCCACATCTTTGCCTGGCGATCCCATTTTCATCGCCTCCCCCGGTACACTCATCCCCGCTGATGCAATGCGAGTGGTGGCGGCTGATGGCTCACAGCTACCCCGCGACGGCTGAGGTGCCTTTGCGGGGTGAGAGCTGCCTCCCCCAGGTCGCCCTCCCGCAGAGGCCGCTGGCGGCCAATCACTGATCGAGGTAGGGCACTGTTGCTATCTCCCTTGTTTGGTATCAGCCTTGAGCTGGTCAACTGCCTCACTTGGCGACCAAGAGATTATTACATCAGACCCTTCCTGACACCCTGGACATCCTGACTGAGACTGACACGTATTCCAGGTAGGGATGCGTTTGCCTTCCCAGCTCTCAGGGCCTCGGCCAGCACCACTATGGAAGGGTTTATACACACCCATCATCATGAGATGCTGCAAAACGTAACTTTGGGCAAAGAGCTGCCACCTCGGGCACATGGCCATGGGGTACACTGGTCCTGCCGTGTCCCGCCCTCTCCGGAAGTGGTTGAAGGAACGGCTGATATGTTAGCTTGGAAATGACACCCTTGAGCTTGGAAATGACACCCTGGAGGTTGGCACCCTTGAGGCTGGCATCTTTAAGGAAGCAGAATGTTCCTTGACTCAATGGCCATTGTGCGTGGCTGTGTCCTTGGGCCTCGGAACCAAGAGCTGCAGAGGAGAAATTGCCCCACTCTCTGTAGCTCCCAGTGGTCTACTTGGAGGATTTCTGTGGTGTCCCCAGGCTCTGTAGATCTTAAAGTCCCACTTTCTATAGGGGGACACAGTAAGAATCTCAGCAAACATAAAACTGTGCCTGCCAGCTTGGCATTTTGGGCAGACCAGAAGGCAAGGTCACCATCCTGGCAGAGACGGTTGACCCTGAGCATCATGGGAAGCAGGGCTGCAGCTGCAGGGTGAGAACGGTGGGTCATACTCTTGGTGCGCAGGTGAATTGCCTGGGGTGTCTTCTGATGCCCCCATGCCTAATTATAACTGGAAATGGACGGGGGTCTGTGCCACCCCAGCAGGCCGGCCACTTAGCGCAGCAGGTGTGCTGACAGGAAGGGCGGTCTGGAATGCGTGGTGGAGGAAGGAGAGGATGCCTCTTCATTTGGCCGTGAGATTGACTGCAGTTGTGTGGCTCTGGTTCATCCCTCTAGTCTTATTCTTTAAAAAAAAGATTTTATTTATTTATCTTTAGAGAGAGGGGAAAGGAGAGAGAGAGAGGGAGAGAAGCATCCATCAGTTGCCTCTAGCACACACCCCAACCGGGGACCAAATCCACAAGCCAGTGCCCTGAGTAGGAATCGAACCAGCGACCTTTCGCTTTGCCGGACGATGGCCAACCAACTGAACCACACCAGTCAGGGCCCACTCATCTTCCTCTTGTTAAAATTTCCCCAAGTTGTGACCAACCAGAGTTCTGTAGAAGCTGTGCCTTCATGGAGTGAACTTAACGTGAGAAGCAATGAACCTGAGCGGTTCAAGGGGTGGACTGTAACAGACGCTGTTGGTGTCCCTCTTGGTTCCTTTAATGGGCTGCCGACCCATCTTCCAGGTCCTGTGGATGCTGGTGCGTGGCTCATGGCTGCCTTGTTCGCTAGGGAATTTCCTTCAGCCAGTGGGAACCCCCTTGTTACCTGGGACAGTGACGGCCAGCGATAGGCTGATACAAGGGGACGAAACCCAGACCCCTTCCTTACCTGAACAGACTGTCTTGGTGATCGTATTCATGCTCCAGAGCATCCCATGGGACCTCAGCTTCCAGCTGAGACCACATCCCGGCTTAGTTTTTATGCCCCACCTGGCCCCCTTCCCCCTTTCTTTTAAGAACATTCATTCACTCCTGTCCCTGATCTGGGTGGAGTTGCACCTGGCTTGGTGGTGCTTGTCTCATATCAGCCAGGGACAAAGTGACTCCTTGTTTATTCCAGGTTGGCTTTTGGTCTGTGCCCATGCCTGGTTCATGCCTTGGACACATGGGAAAAAATAAAAAGAACATTCACTCAAAAAAAAAATTGCATAAAGATAGCACCCAAATCCATGACACCCAGAAATTAATCTACCCAAAGATGTGAAATACTATGATCACATCAGGTAATTTCTTAGAATTGTCAAATAATTCCTTAATCTCCTATAATCTCTTAAAATCATCAAATGTTGATGATTATAATTTTTAAAGTATAGTTTGCCTCTTTGGATCTGTATTCATTTTCTAGTGCTGCTGTCACAAATTACCATGAACTTGGTGGTTCCACAAATATAAATATATCATCTCACAATTCTGCAGGTCGGAAGTCAGACACGGCTCTTGTTGGGGTCAAATCAGTGCCAACATTCCTCCCTGGAGGCTCTGGGGGAGAATTCCTCTCCTTGCCTGTTTCTAAGGCCCTTCTTCAGTCTCTTTCTGAGGACAGCCAGAAAAGACTACACTTTTATTTAATTATATTTTAGAGAGGAGGGAAGGGAGGGAGAAAGAGAGGGAGAGAAACATCAATGTGTGGTTGCCTCTTATGCACCCCCCACTGGGGGCCCGGCCCGCAACCCAGGCATGTGCCCTGACTGGGAACCGAACCAGTGACCCTTTGGTTCCCAGGCTGGCACTCAATCCAATGAGCCAGAGCAGCCAGGGCAAGACTCCACTTTTAAAGGCCCACCTGGATGATCCAGAATAACTGTCCCATCTCATAGTCCTTAGCCTTAGCTGTATCTACAAAGGCTCTTCCATCACGGAGGGTAACACAGTCACGGGTTCCAGGCATGAGAAACGGACACCTTTGGAGGCTGTTATTCTGAAGTCCATATATTGTGTTTGCTTGATATGTTGCTTAAGGCTTTCAAAACCCATAGCTCTCCTCTGTAACTCCAGGTTCCTTTTTTCTATAGCGTCCTTCGATCTTGATTTTGCTCTATGGCCTTATGGTGTTTCAAAAGCACTCTTCAGCTCTTTTTTTCTCCCATAAATTGGTAGTTGGATCTAGAACCTTTATCAGAGTTATGTTCATTTCTTTTGGTAAGACTATATCATAGCAGGTATTTTGTGTGTGTTTTTTTGTGATAGCAGTAGCCTACAGATACTCAGTACACAAATTTATTACTTCTATAGGGCTTGCAAAAAAAAGGGTGATATTCTGATTCTATAACCCTGCGTTTATTCATTAGTTGGAATATACCTACAAAGTGTCAGCTGCCCCCTGGTTAACCTGAGACAGGAGTTCCTTTAGGAGAGGCGGGATAGGAGCTCCTTCTTTCCCTTTATTTTCTATTTTTTCACAGTAAAGAGTTTGCTCACCAGCCTCCTCCATCCACGGCCAGTGAGCTTCCTTTTGAATCATTATGGAGTCAGGGACTTGAGCATGTCCGATGTCGAGTCTAGGTCTATATTTTGGTAGGAGAACAAGGGTACCTCGATTTCCTCCCGCCAAGAATCCAGCCATTCTAGCCCCCAAGACTCCTTGACTGAAAATATTTGGCTCATTAAATCCATGGCCTAAAATAAGAATTAATTAGTTGATCAAATTTTGGTAAATTAAAGACATAAGCAAGAGTCACATACGGTCATGAGCGAGAGGTGAGTCCCCATGTGGGTATACTGGGTTGCTAGTGCTCTACTGAGAATAGAAGATTCACAAGTCAGCATGGCCTTCCGTCATGCCATTAGCGTCTCCATGCCAACAGCACCTGGAGTCCCCTCGCTCCCATTATTGGCTCCCCAAATCCCTTGTTTAAAACCATCTACTTAATACCAGCCAACATTTTTGAGTTCTTCCTGTGGGAGAGGCAGGGTTCTAAGTACTTCAGTATATTGATCCATTTAATTTTCACAAGCAACTTGAGAGGTAGACATTATTTTTTTTGTCTCCATGTGTGAATGAAGAAATTGAGTCTCAGAGAGGTTGAGTGACTAGCCTGTGGTCACACAGAGGATAAGTGACGGAGCTGGGATCGGCTACCCTGGGCCCATACTCCCACGTGGTGATTGTTGGCTGAGTAGCAGCTGCCTGCCTCCCTGAGACGGGGCATGTGCCCTGCATTTCACCCCAGTACGCGCTGGCCCTCCTCACTCATTGATATTCCTTGCCTGTCCTCTGCAGGCACCTGAGTTTGAGATCCCTGACACGCCTCACCACCCTTGTCCAAGTCTTGCGATTCTAGGGAGCTTTAATTGGGTTAGTAATAAGAATGGATGCCTCATCCGATAACCTGTCCAGGGAATAGTTTTATTTGTCCCGGATCCCACGCTGGGCTGGGTTTATCAGCGCAGAACCCCAGTGCCAAATTCAGCAGAGTAAACTGTTTCCCAAATGTAGGCTGAAGTGTCTAATTTGGGCTGTAACTTAGTAACCGTGTGTGCAATTACCCAGCGAAGTGACGGGTGAGGGACGCATTCAAGATGGGAGCTGAGAGCCCTGGGCTAAATTCTTCCCTCTTTTTTCTTTCTCCTGCCACAACAAACAGTTGCCTTCCTTGTTGACTGTCTTGGTGGATTCAGCTCTTCCTTGGGCCACTGGAGACGACACTGAAGGCGAAGCTCAAAGACCAGACAGCTGTCAAGAGACTATGAAACGCAAGCCCTGCACCATAGTGCTTGCTGTGTGACTCTGGGTTGCTGTGTAAGGCTCTCTGGGCCTGCATCCTTAGTAACCTAAAAAGCCAGAAACATTTCCCTGGTCAAAGACCTTTGGTTCTATGAAACAAGTGGGAGCTTGGGGACTGGGTGGAGTTCATTTCCATACAAGTTATGCTAACGGCCTTTAATTGTGCACTTACTACGTGCAAAGTACTTTTCATGCATTATCTTGTTTGGAACGCACAGTGGTTCAGGGATTGGTCCAAAATCACACAGCGGCTGAGGGGCAGAGCTGGTCAGAGCCCACTGAAGCACACTCAGCTGGGAGGCGGGGAACTTCCCAGTGAAAGGCGGGACAGTGACTTGGCAGGGGTCACAAGGGTTACCCCGGCCAGCAGAAAGTCGGTCGGTTAAATCCCCTCTCATTCCAATACTCCATAAACTCAAACTCCTGCGATAATGGAAGCAAAGCCTTTTTGCCTAGGCTGTGGATCATGAAATATTGGATACAGTGTCTTCAAGCTCCCGGCTAAACTGGGTAAAAATGAATTGGTAGGAGGAACTCGTAAAACTAAAGAATAGCTGAATAACAAGTCCCAGAAATGGAAAGGACTTTGGCGCCCTGGGGGTCCAGGCAGCAGTAGGAACCAAAGGCTTCAGGGCTGAGTGGTAACGAATATATCAGTTCTACCTCCTTCTAATCTGTCTTCCCTGTGCTTAAGATCCAGATTCCTAGGACAGAGTGACTGGGTCAGATCAGGTCATGTGCTCGCCCCATCAGCCAAGAGGTGATGGGCACTTTGATTGACAGCTCCTGGAGATCTGCATGCAATGGGTTGGATGGGCGGGAACAAGTCCATATGCAAATCAAGGTGCTCAGGCAGGTAAAACTCAGCAGAGAGAAGTCTGCAGTAGAGGCCTTCCTGGGGATGAACGGGGTGCTGTGGGGTCCCCACAGCTCTTTAAGGAGCTGGGATAGTGATTGCTGGTCTCGCCATCTGCAGAATGACCATGTTGGGGTGCACAGACCCTGAGGGTTTCTCTGTCCCATCCCCGTCTGTTGCCACTCAAGACCCTCTGGCTCCCTCACTTGGTTTCCTGGCCTCCTGCCTGGGTGCAGTCCGGTCACCTAGGTCTCCCCTCTCCCTCTGGTGATTAAACAGCTTGATGAGATGTGGGAAAAGGATCTTCAACGTTGGATGTTTAATGCCCATAGAAATCCTCTTCCCACTCCCCCTGCATGATTGCATACCCATTTTAACCCTCACTAACCCTCACCGGGCCCCACTATTCAGGGGTGAGGAAGCAATGTTGGAATTGTAAAGTGATAACACTGAGGAGTGGGCAGAGTGGTTTCTGGAATCAGGCCGGGGTGGGCACTGCCTTCTTGGCCACGTAAAACCTTTATTCATTGGTGCCTCGCTGCCCAGCCCTTTGCCTGTCTCTCAGTTCTGCCTCCCCCTGAGTGTGGTCAGGGCTCGGGTTCTAGGCCAGCTGTTCTCTTCCTCATCTGCAAGTCGGGAATGCTTTGGGGAGCTTATAGCGTTGAGATCTGGGGCCCTAGCCCCAGAGAGTCTGATTTCACTTATGTCTGTGGTCGCCTTTAACCCTGCGGAGGCTGCATGGCTGATGTGAGATACAAACAACCTCTTTACTTAAATATCGTTACATACATTGGGTGCACAGATTCAAGGACATAACTAGCCGTGCGTTTGTATGCGACTGATGTTAAGCCATAATGTTTAAGCCGTCAGTTTAAATGTAACATGGGTATGTGTCTCCCAGATACAGGAGACCTACGCTGTGACTTTTTTGACCACCATCTCCACGTTGGTATACTTCAGCCTCCCCAGGTGATTCTAGTGTGCAGACAGGAATGGGGACCCCTGTCAGGTTAGGGGCTAGAACCCCAGGCTACTGGGTCTCCCTCCCCTACTGAAATGAGGATTCAGGGACAGTAGTCTTGTCATGGGCCTTTGGAAGTACTTCCTGGGGAGAGTCATTCTCTGCCGTAGCCTCAAACCGAAGTGATGAAATGTCAGGCACTGCGGTAGGGAGAGATTTCTGATCAAAAGAGCTTAAAAAATCAGACTGCTGGGGTGTTCACGTTGACTTCTCTCCTTGAGGCTACACACACTGTCACACTGAACATCTCAAACAGCTCTAACAGGTTCTTGACAGGCACCATCACTTTGCATATAATGAAACTGAGATTCAGAGAGGTTAAGGAACTTGCCTGTGGTCACACAGCCTGTGCAGAACAGAGTCTTCTGAAGCCTGTTCTGGGGCTCTGACTCCTCTGCTTTTAGCTTACTTGGACCCAGGAAGTAACCCCCAGATAATTCCTATCTCCTTCCAGCTGGAGTGGGGCATGTCCATTAGGGGCGCTCCCACACTCCGTGTGGCTATACATAACCACTCGAGCGTGATGCTCTTCTCTCCTCCCCATGCAGTTCATTGATATTCACATGCACGCTGGATCCTCGAGCACAGGAGACCAGGTGAGAGCACACAGCAGAGATGGAACAGGAGTGCCTCCGATAGCCTGAGCACCGAGCACTTGCACGGATCTATCTTCACTTGAGCAAAGAGTAAAAACCTCAGGCCATTTCAGTGAAAGGGCTGAAGGGCCCTTTACGACACAAGGAGTATATTGTGAGTGGTCCCCGCTCCTCCCAAGGGGCCTCACCTTACTTGACTCATGGGGGGATTCAAGCAGTTGGGGTGAGAGAGAAGCAAAACCCACACCAGATGAGAACAGTGGAAGAAGTTGAAGAAATGGGCAACAGTTGTTCAGCGGTGGGAGGAGGCTGGTGCTGTCATGACAGCTCAGTGGTTCCGCTGTCGCTGCTGACTCTGGGGGAGAGAGGGGTCCGTTCCTGGAGACGGGGCCACCTTTGGAAACTGAGAGGCAGGACAGGTGGGGTGGACCCGTGTCTTACCCCCTGGCCGTTGGGAACAAACCAGAGTGGTCCTGAGCTGGGGGGTGAAGGAGTGGGAGGCTGGTGGTGCTGATGGTGAGGGTTCGTCCACATGGAGAGCTGTTCTAGGCTGCGCACCATGTGAGTTCTTCCTAGGTGGCGTCCCATTAGGTCCTCTAGCCATGCCCTGTTGGGAACTGCCCTGCCTGGTTTCAGGAGCTGTAACCCCCCGTGGCTGAGGCTGAGTGGGAGACCTCGGGACCAGGAGACACTAAGGAGACAAGCTTATTTCCCTGGCAGGAGTGCTGCCTGCTCCTTGCCTGGCCCCCATTGCTTGGTCGGTTAGCCAATGACGGGTAAGATTCCTCAGAGGAGGATGGACCTAAGCCAGGCACGATCACGTGGGAAGGCCCTCAGAAAAGGACTCAGGGGGCTGTGGAAAATGGGGGTGATCGCCCCTCGCCCCTCAGCTTTGACAAAGCCTGAGTCCTCATTCTGCCTGCAAGAAGTCTCAAACCTCTTGGCTGCCTTGTCTCCTCTGCCTGACTCAAGCCTGTGACAATGACAAGGGGCTGTGCAGCCCTATGCAGGAAAGTGGCGGGATTCCCAGGGTAATCAGGCCTGAAACAAAAGAGGATATGTAAAATCCTGTGAAACCAGCTTTGTTGAGGATGCTCTTAATTAGATTATGGAGGCCTGGGCAGGGAATGAATTTAGCTCCTTAAGTTCTGTAGGTGATAAGACCCCAACTCAGTGTGAGCCCTTTGAACATTATCTATCTCTTTGATCCGTATCCGTGTTCCTACCCAATGCTACCTAATAAAAGGCCTATTCAGGCAAGACGGTGGGGCGCTCTTCCCTTGCGAGAGTGGCTGTGCCATCCCTATTCCTCCACGGGACTCGGTAGTCCGTGTGTATTTCTCTGGTATCTCGAGCATTCGCAGCGGCCGCGGATACTGCTGGCTGGTATCAGCCACACAGTGCCCCATGAGCCAATCGTCCTCAGAGTTAGGTGTGTGTGAACTAAAATTAAAATTCAGTTCTGTAACTGCAGTCATCACATTGCAAGTTCCTGATAGCCACGCATGGCTGCTGGCTACCACTGTGGAGGTGGAGATACAGAAGAGTTTTGCGACACATTCTGTGGCGCTGCTGGCCCAGACGCCCTCCACTCAGAGTGCGGTCTGTCAGTGTCTCCGGGAAGCTTGCTGGAGAGCCAGATGCTAAGCTCTTTCCGTGAATACATGGAATTGCTCATTTGGGAAGATTTCGGACATGATTTCTTCAAATGTATTTTTTTTTCTGCCTCATTTTCTTTCTGGAATTTCAATTACTCTTATGTTAGACCTTTTGATATTGTTCCACAACCCTCTGAAGCTCTGTTCATTTTATTTCCCAATCTTTTTTCCTCTTTTTTAAGAACGGATCATTTCTACAGGCCTGACTCCAAGTTCCCAACTTGCTTTTCTTGGATAGTCCATTTCTAAAGTTCCCATTTGGTTATTTTTCTTGTTTTCTCTGTTTCTGCTGAGATTCCCCATTTCTAGCTCGTGATGAGCATCTTTTTTCCTCACTCGACCAGACATAGTTGTCAGGGTGGTTTTGAACCCTCGTCTCACAGTTTCAGTGCCCAGTCATCTGCGGATCAGCTTCCGTTGAACATCTTCCCCTCTGAAAATGGGTCCCATCTCCCGGTGACTGCGCGTTGAGCCTGTTTGGATGTTACCCTGGATGTTGTGAATGTTTTGTGTTGGACATTATATTGCTCCAAAGAGTGTTGACTTTTCTTTCTTTTCGGCAGACAATTAAGTGTGTTACACCACCACCTCCGTCTCACCTGTATGCACAGAAGTGAAAATCCTAGTTGAGATCTTTACTCCTTTAACATTGCAGGCCATTTATTGGACAGGATGGCCCTCAGGGTGGGTGTGTCTGCTGTCTCCTTGTGATGAGACTCAAGTTGCACATTCTTGGGGGGAAACGTCACAGAAGGAAGTCGAGTCCGTCCCGGTGTGTCCCAGCAGGCAGTACTCGGTGTTGATTCGTTCCCATGTGAGTGCCGATCACTTGGTGTCGGCCACGGATGTGGGAGCTCTCGGTGCTCTTTCTGCCATCGTTCTGTGTGTCTGAAATAACTTTAACAACTTAAAACAATAACATAACAATCAACAAGGACTTGCTTTGGCTGGCTGATGTGAGTCCGTGGACTGAGCACAGGCGTGCGAACCAAAGGGTCGCCAGTTCAATTCCTTGTCAAGGCACAAGCCTGGGTTACACTCCAGGTCCCCACTTGGGGGCGAACAAGAGGCAACCAATTGATGTTTCTCTCCCTTTCCTTCTTTCTCTGTCCCTTCCCCTCTCTCTGAGAATGAATAATTTTGTTTTTAAAAACCCTTAAATTCTCAGTCATAGCTAGGCTGTATTTTCTTTGTAAAAACTATCCCTTTTTAAAATTCTTATTACATTCCAAGTTCTGGGACAGTACATTCTGTGAGCCCTCTCTTTCTCTCTCAGTCCTCACAGGGCCCCCTTGGGGTAGGCAGTGTTGTCCTGTCTGACAAAGAGATCAGCGACCACGGACTTCATGAGCTGGCTGGGAGTCACTCAATGGTCCCACCTGGCACCCCAGGGAGTCACATCCTTCCGGGGGGGGAGGCAAGGGCATCAGTAGTGGGTTAGAGCCATAGTTCTCACAATGAGGTCGACCCCTAGACCAGCAGCAGCAGCAGCACCACCACCACCACCCAGGAACTGATTAGAAGAGTGACTTCTTGGGTGTCACCCCAGATGTCCCGAATGGGCACCCCGAGGCCATCAAAACAGGCCCTGCAGGTGATTCTGATCCTCACATTTGCGGTTCCCTGGCTGAAAAGGCTGGTGCTTGCTGCCCGGTGGCAAGTTATCCACTCTGTTTGTCACCTTCTGCATTATTTATGAGGTTTTATTAATATGCAAATTTCTGCCAATTGACTGACTTGCCTGGCATGGCTCCATGCATGCCATAAATCAGAAGCTGCTGTGCTTTCTTATTCAGTAATTCTCTGGCTGTGGGCCATTCTGTAGCTGCGAGGGGACCCATCAACCCTCTGCTCAGGAGGAAACGGCCCAGGCTGGCTCCCACGTGCCCAGAGTTTCCGCTGCCTTGAGGCTCCTCTGGGGCCCACAGAACTGCCGAGGGGCCCCTGGAGTCAGGGGATTGAGGTCCACCTTTCGGTTCTGCCAGTACTGCCTGTGAGAGGACAGCGAGCCACTTCCTTCTCTGTGAGCCGGCGGCGGTGGAATCTCAGGGCTGCCTGGTAGGAAAAGGGATGGTCCTGGCTTTCTCCCAGCATGGGCCTGGGAGGGTCCAGTGACACGCCCAAGGTCACACAGCTCCCTCATGGGGGACTCAGGCTAGAAGACAGGCGGCCTGGGTCCTCGTCCAGCTTTCCCTCTCCTGTACAAGGGCTGCTGGCCCTCCGAGGTCTACCCGGAGGCCGGTGTTGTCATGACAGCTCAGTCATTCTGCTGTTGCTGCTGACTGTGGGGGAGAGAGGGGTCCATTCACCTGGCAGGAGAAAAGCCAGGTGGTGAGGCAGGTGCCGTCCTGCCCTGGAGTATAAGCCTTTGTCATCTGCCTTGTTCTCAACTCGCCCGCAAACTGCCCGGAGCCCGTGCTCGGTCGTTCACCCTTGGTCTCTTTGTCTGTAAAATGGGACAACAGGACCTGCTTCAAGGGGCCGTGGTGAGGACTGGAGAAGATGCTCGAAAAGTGCTCCGAGTCACGCCCACCAGGGGACACATCCTCCCTGACCCTCCGTGGTGTCATCTGTGGAGCAGGGACCACGACTGAACCTGTGTCAAAGGGCTTGCTGCGATTCTTACTGTTGTCACTGCCACTCCGTTGTTTGGCTGTGTCCTGAGCCGGTCCCCTAAGGGGGGACTTTGAGGTTGTCTCCACTCTTTGCTGGTGCAGGTCCACCATCCCCTGTCCAAACCCTCTGGGGCACCAGGGTTGGGGACTCATTTTCTTTTCCCCTGAAGGCAAATGTGCATTTTATTTATCTGTATTTTTAAAAGAACTTTAAATTTTATTTTTCAATGACAATTTACATTTAGTATTATTTTGTATTAGTTCCAGGTACACAGCGTAGTGGTTAAATGCTTATATACTTTACAACATGCTTCCCTCAGTATTTGCAGTGCCCGCCTGGTAGCATACAGAGTGACAGAAATAGCATTGACTCTGTTCCCTGTGCTTCCCTTCGATTACCATGATCATTCTTTTTCTTTTTAACTTTTTAAAAATGATTTTGTTTATTTATTTTTAGAGA
Source organism: Phyllostomus discolor (assembly GCF_004126475.2). Lineage (NCBI taxonomy): Eukaryota > Metazoa > Chordata > Mammalia > Chiroptera > Phyllostomidae > Phyllostomus > Phyllostomus discolor. The sequence goes on from NC_040915.2 coordinate 53,033,936, forward strand.
GAGTGGAAGGGAGGAAGAAAGACAGGGAGAGAAACATCAGTGTGTGGTTGCCTCTCACACGCCCCTAACTGGGGACCTGGCCTCGCAACCCAGACATGTGCCCTGACTGGGAATCGAACTGGCGACCCTTTAGTTTGCAGGCCAGCACTCAATCCACAGAGCCACACCAGCCAGGACTCACCATGACTACTCTGTAACTACCAATTGGTACTTAACCCCTTCCCCTCTTTCTCCCAGTCCCTGATCCCCTCCTCCCCTCTGGCAACCAGCTGTCTGCTCCTTGTGTCTATGGGAACTCAGTGTTTGGGGACATCAGACGGGTCATAGGGCACATACATCATCACTCTGTAGCACCGCTGAAGGAGGGGGTCAGGGCAGCCCCCTGAAATCAAGTGCACGGACCACTTCTGCAGGGAAGCCCACGAACACTCCCACCAGACGGGACCCGTGAAGGCAGTGGACGGCCTCACGTCGCTGCAGGGCCGGTGTTACTGCCGAGCCTTGGCCCCAAACGTAGGGAAACACCTTCGGTTTCCAAAGCCTCTCGGATATTTGAGTTACAGACAAATGCCTGACTGTGTACTTGGGCAAATATTTCTGTGAAATGAATTTCTGGAAAAGATGATGCTGGCCTGAGGAGTCTGTGGATTTTTTTTTTTTTAAAGATTTTATTTATTTATTTATTTTTTTAGAGAGGGAAGGGAGGGAGATAGAGAGAGAGAGAAACATCAATGTGAGGTTGCTGGGGGTTATGGCCTGCAACCCAGGCATGTACCCTGGCTGGGAATCGAACCTGGGACACTTTGGTTCCCAGCCCGCGCTCAATCCACTGAGCTATGCCAGCCAGGGCCAAGAGTCTGTGGATTTTTAAACTTTATGTAATTGTTTAGGAATTCCCGATTGACCTCCAGGCAGCGTTAGTTCTGAGCTGGGAGCGCTGTGGATGGAGGTGGAGGCCCGGGCCCTTGGACCCCGGGGTGGGTGGCGGTCCATGGGGGCCTTGCCCACCCCCTGAAGTCCATGGAGAGAGAGCTGAGCGGAGGCTGCCCTGTGCGCCTGCCAGGAAGGTGGGACCGTGCCAGCGGAAGGAAGAGATGGGCTGGGAGCAACCGGAGCTCCAGGAAATGAGTCCGAGCTCCCTGCAGCTTGTCGGAGAAGCAGGGACAGGCCTGGGGGTGCTGGCCTCAGAGCCCAGGACCCAGCCAGCTGGTGTCGGAATTAGCTCTGGCCCTCTGCCCGTCCCAGCGCCGAGAGTCCCGGGGCAGGGGCGGGCTGTGTGTCCCTCCCGGTGTCTCCTGTTCTTATCACGGGGAAAAATAGTCCTGAGTGGAGACCGAAGGCCTGCCGGGGCCATTGCTGTTGCGGTGGGTGGCCTGGGGCCAGGGCCGGCGGGAGTCCTGGGTGACTTGGCTGGGCGCTGGGTGCCGCCCGTGCTGGGGAAACAACACAGGGACACGGGAGAGGCAGGGATGGTCTGCGATCTCCTTCCGTGGTGGGGCCGGAACCGGCACAGTGCCCAGCACTTAGTGGGGACTTTAAACGTGAGTAGATGGGAGGAAGAACAGAAAGAAGGAAATAGGAAGCCAGGTGGTTTTAGCGGGTCAGAGCTTTGATCATGACGCTGCGTCCCCATTTCACAGGTAGGGAAGTGGAGGCCCAGAGGGGTCCAGGGGCTTGCTCAAGGTCACCCAGCTGGTGTGTCCCCTCAAGCCCTCCCCAGCCTCTTCTGCTGAGTCACCCCACCTCTCGGCTTCAGCTTCCTCACCGGTCCAATGTGTGTCCTGCTCCTGCCCCGCTCCATCTGCTGGGTGGGGTAAGACTCAGAGCTGATTCCAGCCCTCCCTTGTATAAAACCCTTCTGTGGCTTCCCATTGCCCTCAAAATAAAGACACACATCCTCAATGTGACCGACACGTCCAGTGTGGCCTGGCCTCAGCGGCTCCCACCCACTCTCCTAGCGTCAGCCTGTGCCTTGCCCCCTGCCTCCTCTGCCTCCAGCCCCCTGCCTCCGGGCAGGCCCCCTGCCACCCATACTGCTTCCCCCCACCAGGCCTTTGCACAGCCCTCTACCTGGCAGCTGGGCGGCTGTGAGGCTGCGCACTGGAGCTTCCAATCCCGCCTCTGCGCTTCCCTGCCGGGTGGCCGGGTGGCCTTGGCGAAGTGTCTGATTAGTTCCATCAATTCCCTGCTCCCTAAGCAGGAAAGCTGGAGACGTGCTGAGCTTCCCTGGGGGAGGGAAGGACCCCGGTGGGCTCTGAATGTGCCGGAGCGGTTGACTTTGGAAGGACACTTCGGGGGAGAGACAACGATTCAGGCATGAAAACTAAATTACTTGGTCATAAATCCTCGGAAAATGGCTATTTTCTCTCTCCTCCTCCTCCTCCCCCTGCCATCTTACCAAGTCACAAGATGTTCTTCAGAACTTAGCAACCCCACAGGATCTGGGGCAGGTGCCGAAGGGTGAGCCAACCGTGTTCCCTAGATGCTGTGACATGTACCAATCCTCCTTGATCTGCACCTTCAGTGAGAAACACGGGGACGTCTCATGAACCGCACACAACCGTTAGTTCTTGGAAAAGAAGAGGGCATGTACGAGCCTTGAGACCCGCCCTGCAGGCCCTGGCCTCCCCTCCAGCTGCAGATGCAGGACAGGCCTGCAGCTTTGGGTGCTGCCCACCGTGGACAAGGCTGGAGGGCCGTGCCGGTGAGTTTGGAAGGGAACTTCTCAGCAGCACCTTTTCTCCAGGGATTTCATTGGAAATATCACAACCTGCTTTCCAAGAGCCTGAGCGATCAGCTCCCTGTCTCCTGCTCACGTCCCGCCTCCTGCGTTCTCCTGTCACCCCGCTCCAGCCTCGCCGGCCTCCGCGCATCCTCGGGCGTCACAGGGCTTCCCGACATCGGAGCTCCGGGACTGGCGGTTTCCTCTGCGCAGGCGCGTCCCCACGCCCTCCTACGAGTCGTTCCTTCTCCTCCTTCAGGTGTCCGCTCCACGGTCACCGCCCCGACCACCTCATTCGGGGTGATGCGCGTGCTCCCATTACCTTCTTTTCTTATGAGACCTTGAATGACCTACTCTCTCAGCAGCTTTCAAACATGCAACACCGCCTTGTTCGCTGTGGTCGCCGGGGCCGCACGTCATCCCCAGGACTTGCCTACTTGTCACCTGGGCAACCTCCACCCCTGTCTCCCAGCCCCCCTCCTCCCACCTCTGGCAAACACCAATCCGTTTTTTGTATCTGTGAGCTTGGCGTTTTTGTGTTTTAGATTCTACATATAAGCAAGAGCATATGGCATCTGACTTTCTCTGTCCGGCTTATTTCACTCAGCATAATACCTTCGAGGTCCCTTCATGTTGTCACATGTGCCAAGATTTCCTTCGTGTTTGTGGTTGAATGGTACTCCATCGTACGAAGACACACCGCATCTTCTGTGCCTGATTGTCCGTCGATGGGCGCTTAGGCTGCTTCCTAGCCCGGCTGTCGTAAGTAATGCTGCACGAAGGGGGGGGGGGGGGGGTGAGGGGCACGTATATTTTCAAGTCAGGGTTTTCATTTCCTTCGGAGAAGTACCCCCAGGCGGAATGGCCGTGTCACATGGTAGTTCTGTTTTTAACTTTATGAGGAACCGCCACACCGTTTTCCACAGTGGCTGCACCACTCAGCCATCCACCCACGGGGCTCAGGGTTCCCTGGTCCGCTGCACGTTGATTTTTTGATCACATCCCCTGTGTTTCCCGTCACAGCACTTATTGAAGCCCTTGAGTAATTAATTAATTATTAATTTCACTTGTTAACCTATCTTTCTCTTTTCTTTCTTTTCTCTTCTCTTTTCCTTTCCTTTCCTTTCCTTTCCTTTCCTTTCCTTTCCTTTCCTTTCCTTTCCTTTCCTTTCCTTTCCTTTCCTTTCCTTTCCTTTCCTTTCCTTTCTTTTCTTTTCTTTTCTTTTCTTTTCTTTTCTTTTCTTTTCTTTCGCTTCTCTGTGTTTTTACCCTGCTTACTACTGCCTGCCAGCGGAGAGGAGAAGAGCGGGGTGGCTGTGGATGCCCTGAGTCGAGGAAGCCGGTTTCAGGACTGGGGCTCCCGGGGCGGCCTCCTCCGTGCACTGTGCAGCCCCAGGGAGCGTGTTCCCTTAGATCAGCGGTTCTTACGACGGGATGATTTTGTCCCCAGCCCTCGGGGGACATCTGGCAGTGGCTAAAGATATCTTTTATTGTCACAACTTGGGTTAGGGCGGGTAGAGCCCAGGGGTGCTGCTAACCCTCCTATAATGCACAGGACACCCTCCCGAAATGTCAATAGTGCCGAGGCTGAGAAAGCGTGACTTAGAATACAATGCGAGTGTTACCTGTGTATAGGCACCTGGCCTTCCTGTAGATTTAAGCCCTTCCCCCCACGGAAGCCCAGCTGCCGGGCGCTGTCTATGGTGCTGAAGGGAAGCTGCCCTCCCAGCCGAGGTCCCCGACAGCTTGTCCAAACCCCAGCGTTTCTGGGTCCCGATTCCACCCCAGACTCTTGCACGTAGAAATACACAGCATCAGAGTGGGGAGGGCCTTTGGAGTCAGCTAGTCTAGCTCCCCTCTGTTGCATTAAAAGAAACGGAGGCCCAGCGTCCAGATTGGCCATTGCAACAGAAGGTGATGTTGCAACAGAACACCATTTACCTGCAGCTTATGACATTCTGCCATCTGAGGACTGTTAATGGAGTTGCCTCCTGATTGTAAAACTCTATGAAGTGTCTTGTCCCTGAATCACATCAGGACTGGAGAGAAAATGACTGAGCAGGTCTGCCCCTGCGGTGTTTGGGGCAGCCGGGGTGGGCAGGCCCCTGCTGGGCGCCCCGGATATAAACGTCCAGTCTTCCAGGGAGCTAACTGATTCTTTAGGGGAGCTCTGTTCTGGGTACCCGCACAATCTGGGCATCCGTCCTGCTTAGGGCGGCCCCGGGTGTTTCCTGTGAGTTTCTTAGCCCCAGGCCTTCGCTGCTGACTTCATGGAACTTTGTGAAACCGTTGATTCCTCCGCCCATCAGAAAAATGAATCCCAGGAGGCCCTTTTGTGGGTGGTGGTCTTTACTGAAAGCGTTACTTTCATGCATCTGGAGGGAACTACCACCTAAAGCTGCCTTCAGCTGAGGGCCTACAAAGTGTCCAGAGCTTTATATATCATTGCCTCTGATCTTAATAACCCTGTGAAGTGGGCGTTATTTGCCCTATTTTAAGATGAAAAAAAAAACCAAACAAACTGGGTCTTAGAGAGGCCAGGTAGCTTGGTGAAGGTCACACAGAAGGAAAATGGTGGGGTTGCGATGGTCACTCTGTCTTTCTCATCTTTGCCCAGGTTTGCTGTCCTCACAGTGAGGGCCCGGGCTGGCAGCATCGGCACCATTGGGAACTTGTTCGAGATGCAGGTTTTCAGACCCCACCCAGCCCTGGATGGGTTGGAACTCCAGGGTCGGGGGGAGGGGGCAGCTATCTGTGTTGTGCAAAGCCTTCCAGGTGATTCCGATGCTTGTTCAAGGGTGAGGGCCCCTTCTCCAGAGCCTCCTTCCTTTTCCTTCCCACCAGCACTTTCTCCTAGCAAGAGAGAGGAGCCACGAATGAAGAAGATTAGCTGATATTTTCCAAGGCAGGAGCATTTAAACACCCAGCCCCTATGTTCCCGGGAGCAGGGCATTGAGCATCTTAGGGTGTAGTGTTATTAGGGGAAAGTCCCCACCTGGTCCTGAGAGGGAAGCCTTATAGCCGTGCAGCTGCCTCGGTATCCCCAATGTGACTAGCTTCTGAGAACCAAAGAAGTGCTCGCCTGAGCTCCCCGGTGGCTGGGAGCTTCCTCGTCTGAGTGGCCCACCGCTGGGTCTGGCTCACCCTCCACGCTCAGTAAATAGCTGAAGGATGCACGTGGGACAGAGCAGCCCTCGGGCTCAGGGGCTGCAGCCACAAGGATATTTGTCCTCTCTCAGGATGGCTTCTGGCTCAGAAATTCTGCAGGTGCCCTGTCCCCCACCCACCCCAGTTCATCATTGGCCCAGGTGACAGATCACCAGGCCTGCAGGGAGTGTCCTTCAGGACATCGCGATGTCACATAAATCAAGGAGTCTTCCCCTTTCTCCTTCCTCCAAAGAGCCCAGGGGATTTGTGGTGGTGGCTCCCCCTTCCTGGCAGTCACAAATCTTTCCTGGGTTGGGGAAAGTGTGGCTGGCAGGATTTCCTGTCTCTCAGGCAAGCTCTTCATGTTCCAAGGTGTTTTTGCAGATGGGAATTTCTATGACGATTGCTAACAGTATCCACTTACTCAGGGCCCGATCCTGGGCTCGTGGGACCCCCAGCACCACCCTACAAGGGGGGATTATGATCGCCCACTTTCCAGGTGAGGAAACGGAGGCTCAGGGAAGTCAGCTTGTCCGAGGCCCTGCAGCTGGCAAGTGGCCGGGCTGGGGACCAAGCCCTGGTCACTGTCACCCCAGTCTGCCGGTGGTCTCTGTGGAAGCCACTGTGTCATCCTATTTCACAGGCAAGGAAGCTGCGGCAAAGGGCCCTCTTCTATGTACACAACTGGGGAGTGGCAAATGCAGAATCTGAATTCAGGTCTTCCTTTTAAAGCAAAGTCTGTGTTTTGGGGTCTGTTTGGCCTACAATACCTGGGGCTCAGTCTCAACAGATCTCTAAAGGGAGCCAAGGTGGGTTGGAAGATAGGGCAGTGTCTTGAGGGTAAGGGGTATGTCTTGGGCCAGCCATTTCGCCTCACTCTCTGCCTCAGTTTCCCCATCTCTGGTTACACAATTCTGCCAACCTCTAGTGTTTTCATTATACGCCACCAAAATTATAACCACGCTGAGTGGCATTTTCATAGTAACAATAGCAGTCGCTCTGCTTTATGAAGCACCTACTGTGTGCCAGGCATGACATCTGGGGATGGGTGAACTGTGTCTTCTTTCATTCTCAACCTATGAGATAGGTGCCTTCGTTCCTCGGGGTGAGCTCCGGGCCTCAGTTCCTCCATCTGCGCAATGGGGATGATGTTGTAACTACCACACGGGGTTGTTTGGGCATTAAGTGAATTCATGTATATAAGTGGTTAGAACGGGACCTGGCACAGAGCAGGCACTATGTAAATGTCTCATCCCCACACACATCTTGCATGTGGGGACACTGAGGCTCAGAAAACTAAACCACTTGCTCAGGCTGAGAAGTGGCTGACCCGGGTCTTAAACCTGCGTGTTAGGACACCAGCACCCACTCTTTCACCTTCCGTTTGGAGGCCCCCGCTGGGCAGGGACCCTGGTTTGGGAGGGCCTGCCTCTGCCCCAGACATCGGCGTGGGACACCCCAGCTCTGTGGCTTTGCCCTGTCCCCTCTTAGCCTGTGGAAGCCCCACTGCCACTCTCTGTGCCTCCGGGGCCATGGAAATAAACTGCAGAGCCTGAGAAATAAATAAAAAATTAGCTTCACGCTCCCAGTGTCCAGGGGCTATGGCAGGCGTTGAATTATTCAGGCTGTTTGGGTGTGAGCTGTTGGTTTTCCGCCGCTCTCGCCTTGATGGCCGCCCTGACAGATTGACGAATGAGCCAGTAAAACACTCGGGGGCCAGGAGGAAAATGCTTCATCATAACTCACTGATGGTTGCCAGGGGTTTTTTTCTGCACTGGCAGCTCCGGAGGCTCGGCCTGGCCTGGGACCTCCCTCGCCTCCCTGTAATGAGGCCGCAGGTGCCGAGGGCAGGGCCGTCCTAGCAGCTGGCTGTGGGCCGGAAGCAGGGCTCTGGAGCACGGAGCTCTTCCTCCCTTTTGTTTTATGCTTTTATTACTAAAAAACGAAGGTATCCTTTATATAAAAGGCACACAATCTGAGCTGTACCGTCCAATGAATTTTTATATTTATGAACCTGGAATGACTGTTATCAGACTAAAAGGGCCCGCTTACCTGCACGCATCAAAGCCAGTCAGGCATGGACAGGGGTTGGCAGCAAAGAGAGTAAGGGCTCATTAGGTGAGGAAGGGGCCCCGGCCCAGAGACGCAGGTGCGCTGACACCCAAAGACCTGGCTCCCCGACAGCTTCCAGGGGATGAGTTACCCAGGGGGGAAGTCATCAGTCGAGGTCACTAAGGGAGTTGGGGTCATGGTTGGGGTCATGGTCTTTACTCATTGGTCAGTGCTAGCGTGGGGGGTAGCTGGTCGGCGCATCCGGTCCTGATGTCAGCCGTGGTGTCACTTTACCTGGTTTCTTCGCCTGCCTGGGTCTGGAGCTAAAGCACAACCGAGGTCTGGGGATTATTTCAGGTTGACGGAAACTCTGTCTCTGGGGCCCCCAGACCTGGGGCTTTGTCCCTAAGACGATCTTCTGTGGATCAGAACCTGATTGGCCCGAGGCCCTAATGACGAAGGCAGTGGTCTGGCAGGGGCAGGGGGGCCAGGGAGCCGGCTGAGGCCAGTCTGAGTAAAAAGGAAAACCAAGGAGAAAAAGGTCATATTAAAGAAATAAAGTTTCTGTGTGGTTACATAACCAAACACTCAGCTCAAGATAGGAAGCATTCCTATTCTTCCAGAAGGTTCCCTAACACCATCTCTTCCTCCAGGCTTCTTTCACTGGCATTTGTTTTTTTAGGTTCATCCATGTAATTGCATGTATCAGTAATTGCTCATTTTTACTGTTGAGTAGCATCCCACTGCATGACTATATCGCCATTTTTCATCCCTTTTCCCTATGAGTGGACACATGGGATGTCCCCAGACTTTGTCTGTTACAGATAACATTGCTAAAAACATTGGCACGCAGGCTTTGTGTGGATGTGTGTTTGCATTTCTCTTGGGTGTATACCTGGGAGAGAGAGATGGTGTGTCTTAGAATATGTGCCCGTTCAGTTTTATAAGAAACAGCCAGACATTCTTTCAAAGTGGTTGTACCTTTTAGAATCCCCACCAGGAGTATAGGAGAGTCCCCGTTGTGCCACACCCTCACCAGCACTTGACACTATCGGGCTTTCCGACTGCAGCCCTCTTGTGGGTGCAGGTGTTACCTCGTGGTGGTCTTACCCTGTCCACGTCCTTACTGGCCATTTGCAGGCCTGCTTTTGTGCGGTATGTGTTCAACCCCGCCTCAAGCCCCTGCAACTCTGGCCTCCGCTCGAAGCCTTCCTCCCAGACTTGGGAGCTGGCGGGCTAGTCCGGAGGTGTGAGAGGTAAAACACCTGGTGGGCGGCAGGGGAAACAGTGGAGAAGGAATTTAGTACGGAAAGGACACAATTTCCCATTCCCCCGGGGGTTGACTCAGAGGTTGGCTTCCCAATAATTCTCAGGAGGGCCCCAGTGGCACTGAGCCCAGTTGTCTGTCCAGGTCATTGCTCGTTAACAAGTGTCGTTAACACTCTTTAGTGGTTGTCTCCCTTCCCCGTCTTACTACCCCTCTCCCTCACTTGTTCTTTCTGAGACAATCTGCCTTCGCCCGAGTCTTTGTTTCAGGATCTGCTTTGAGAGGGACCCAAACTAAGCTGAGGGACGCCTGAGAGATTGGCAAGAGCAGGAGGTCCTTGGGACCGGAGGGAGGGGTGGTGTTACTGGTGCCCAGGAGCCAGGGGCACCTGGTATTACAGTGGGTTTGTCTTGGGGGAAACGGATGCCACCAAGAAGTCCAACATTGTCGGACTCGCACCCAAAGCAGGGAAGGAAGAGGAGAAGCATCCTGGCTCCTCCCCCCACCTCAGATTTCCCGCCTGAGTTTCCCATTGGTGGGATCCAGGCAGAACCCAGCCCAGGCGGGAGCCTGGGAGCTGCAGAGCTGAGCTAGGGAAGGGCCAGGCCTGGCTACAAAGAAACAGGCCCAGACCCAGTGGCAAGCAGGGGGGTTCTTCCCCGGGGCCTCGGATGACCCACTGTGCTTTCCCAGTGGGCACCCAGACCACATGCAGGAACCACCCTCTCTGCTGCCCACCCAGCCCCCCACGGCTTTGTACAGGATTCCTGGTTTCTCAGCCACTTGCATCCTGAGCTCGGGGTCCGTCCCTTTGTGTCTGGGCACAAGGCGTGGCCTGGAGCCCCTTCTTCCCGGGCTTTGAGCTTTGGCTGCCCAGGGTGGTGGGACACTTAGGTGTCCGTTATCTGCAAGATTCAAACCCGCCCGCGTGGAAAATAGCAGGTGGAGTGCCAAACGAAAGGGCTCCTTGCCTCCGCAGGGGGAAGGCAGCCCTCTGAGCCGGTGCCAGGGACGCCGGATGTCTCTGCGGGCCAGGTGCCTCCCGGCAGATGGCATTTAGAGACCTCAGTGCCCTGCGAGGGAACGCAGGAGGCAGACATGCAGACTGGGGTCTGCATGCCTATCGGAGCCCACCCTCTAGCAGGTCATCTCCACGTCCCCTGCCTCAGCTTTGCCATCTGTAAAATGGGACCGTGATGCCCTGTTCACTCTTCTCATGGGGTACGGAGCAGACTCGTGTGTAAAGACAGGATGTGTTAACAGGGCGAAGGTGCAAAACTTAACTCTGGCCCCTGTCTGTTCTCCTGCTCAGCAAGGTACCGTGGTGAGAAGGTGTGGCAGGAAGCCGAGTTTGTCTGTAGCACGTTCCCGTGGTGGCGCAACTCTGAAGTGGCCTCCGGTGATTAATGACCAGTCATGCAGGTGCTTAATAAATGTTTGCTGGATGCATGAATACATCAACACCAGCCCCTTACCACTTATTAAATCAGATCTAAATGAATACTGGGTAGTCGAAGCTCCTATGTCTTCTCCCAGCCCTTCCTACCTAGCCTCCTGGCCCCCTGCTCCCAGCATGCAGCAGGCACCCTAATGCCTGTCACCCTAATGCCTGTCACCAGACAGCCTAGGTGGGGATCTGAACGGAAATGGCGACGCCCAAAGGCAGGCTCAGCTCAGCTCTGGAGACTCCCAGGACCTTCCTCCCTCCTGGAGTCCTGACCGGGGACCACCTTGAAAAGCCCCCCAAGAGAAGCCCCTAGTCAGATGCATGGAGCGAGAATGATGCGGACTGTAGGGAAGAGCTCAGGCTCTGGGGTCCGATGGCGCTGGTTCGAGTCCGGGCTCCTCCACTTAACGTGAGCTCTTGTGCCTCAGTCTTCTCATCTGCAAAATGGGGGGAAGAACCGTTCCATACTTATGGGGCTGCTGCCTAAAGGAAGCGGGACAATGGGAAGTATCTGGCTCACAGTGAGCCCGTAATACTGGTGAGCTAATGTACTGCTCTTCTTACCGTTTTATTAAACCTTTAAATCTGATCTCTGAAGGAGGGATATCTGAGAGGAAGCCATTTGTGCTCCCCCTCCCCCCGCCTCTTCAGCATTTTCTCTTCCCACACCCCTGGGGAGGGTGAACAGAGAGGGGAGCAGGGAGGGGGAGGCCTGAAATTCCTCTTGATGACAATGACCCAGTGGCACCCCTCCCCGGCGCGTCCCCCTCGGCCTTGCAAAGCGAGGACCGAAAGACCTGGCGTTCGGATAACAAAGGGCGTGACAAAACGCAGGAGTGGCCTCGAGGAATATTTATGGGCCTGTCACACGGCAGTCTCCAGATTTCCCTGCCAGTCCCAAGGTGAAGAGGCAATTTTGTATCTGCCATTAATCTTGCAAATAAGTGCGCGGAGTGGCTGCAGCTGGGAGTTTTCGTATTAACTGCGGCTTCAGAACCGAGTTCAGAGATCGTCAGGCAGGGCCGGGAGCAGCGGGCCCACGGCACTCCCTTGGCAGTCGTGGTTGCTGTGCGGCGTGTGCTGCCTCTGTGGCCCTGGCTTGTTGGCGGGTGCTGCTTGGTGGGTGCTGCTTGGGGCTCCCCACTGGGTCCGAGACTGGCATCCAGCACCCCAAATGGTGGGAGAAGGGGCTGCAGGGTTGGAGAGTGGCAGGCTGTGGAGGGTGTGGTGTGGCTCCTACATCTGGGCGATCTTGAGGCCGTAAAAGAGGGTGCAGCTTATACTCGGGGGACCGGGTTCAGGTCCGGGCCTCCGACTCTCCAGCTGTGGGACCTTGGGTCACTGCTCCTCTCTGAGTCTCAGGCTTGTCATCTTTTTGATGGAGATCATACCAACGCTTAGCACAGATGGTAGTTGTGAGGATCACATGAACTGTTCCCTTAAATGCAGCTCCGAGTAGATGCTGCTCAGGGGCCGTGATTCCTGGGACCACAGCGGTCTTGCCTTCCAGCCCCAACGTCCTCTGTGGTAGGATGACTGAAATGCTCCCATTAAGGCTCTACCCCTTAAATACACATATATTTACATTCACATAATCACATAAACGGTGTGCCATCCATCACTGACCCCAGGGTGAATGAAGGATTGAAGAGCAGGGCTGTTTGGCGGCAGGGGTGGGAGGGCCCAGGAGGCACTGGAGACCTCGAAGGAGTGGGAGACGACCCCCGGCAGGCGTAGGGGCTTGGCAGTGGGTCCAGGACACTCACATTCGTCGTCTCATGGGTTTGCCTCCCGAGTGGAGAAGTGAACAAGCAGGGTCTGGCAACAATTACTTTGCTGTGTTTCCTGCCTTTACTCTTCCTGGAGTCTCTGACAGACTGTCCCTTCTCCCCTGTCCCCCGCCACCCTCCCTGTCTCTCAGGCCATCTGCTTGGTGCCTCTTCCATTGTACGCTTACTTCGAGTCTCGGGCCTTTCCCGAAGCACTACGATCTGCAACTAGGAGCTCAACTGCTCGCTGATGTTCAACCAGCCAGTTAGGTGGTCACACAGTGGACCCACCATCCTCTAATCAGCCAGCTGGCCAGTCAGTCAATGCTCTGACCACCTAACCAGCTAACTAGCCGTGAAATTGAGGAATTGAAGAACCAACTAGCAATCAACCAACCAACTGACTAACCAGCCAACCAGCCAACTAATCAAGGGACTAGTCAACCAGACAACCAGCTATTCAACCACCCAATGAGCAACTAATAAATCATTTAACCAACCCACAGACCAATGGACCGATCAAATAACCAACCGCTAACTAACAAATCCACCCAAATACACTGGTTGGGGGCACACGCCCAGCACAGGACTCTGGCTGGTCGGAGGAGAAGGCCGTTGCCTCCTGGCCGGGCCCCCAGCAGCCCCCCGGGAAGGGCCCACTCTTGCACTGCCTCCCTGCATAGCCCTGGCCCAGGCGTTTTCTCTGTGGACCCCACTAGCGCAGCGGTGTGCGAGCTGCACTGCCAGGGGCCCCGGGCTCTGTGGAAGGGCCCGGGCTGCCTAGGGAGGCCAGGGGCAGCCAGGTGGGCAGGCACTGAGACTGCCTTCCCCGTTTCCTACAGTGGGATTATGGGTGAGACTTTGAAGGAAAGTTAGATGTCTTTAAAATATTTTTTTTTATAAATGGTTTAGCTCTAAAGGCCAAGGATGGCGCCTTTGTGGGTGTGGGGGAGTCATGAAGATACCCAGGGCTCTGCACCGGGAGTTCCCGGTGGGCAGGGTGTGGTGAGGGACAGGGGCAGCCACCTGAGCCCCCCCAGGACGTGGGCCCTCTGAGTCCGAGGCAGGGCAGCTGGGAGCCGCAGGCATCGCACTCAGAACCTCTCTGAGACCCACATGTCGGCGAGGGGCTGGTACAGGTCACTTCTAACTGCATCTCCTCACCTGTTTCTGAGCACAGCCTGCTTCCCACGATCCAGGGCCAGCTGGAATGCCCAAACAGCCCCTGGCTGGACACGGGATGACCTTGGAAGCGGCACCCACTCTGAACTGATGCCTAAGCATCCTCAGCCCCAGCAGGGGCCGCCTGTCTGCCTGTTTCTCAGTCCCCACAGCGGATGGAATAGAGTGGGGATGTGTCAGGAGACGGTAAACCACCAGCTTCCTGGGCGGGGTGTGCAGCTGGGACGCCTACGGGGTTTCAGCTCAGAGTAGCAGAAAAGCAGCCAGGCAGAGCCCGGGGTTCTCCCTCGGGGGCGTCAGGGGTGGACTGAGTCCCACCTTGCTGTGAGGCCTCAGGTGAGTCACTTCGCCTTCCTGGGCCTCGGTTCCCTCTTCTGTAAGATGGGATCGGTCAGCGGTCCCCACTGAAAAGTCCAAGGCCAAGAGCAGGGCACGTCTCTGTTTAGTGGGACATGCCCCCGCCCCGGCTTCATGAGTAGAGAAACTGGCCCAGCAGGGGATTTTCGGAAAAACTGGGATTGTGATTGAGGTTTGCATTGATGTCTCTTTTCTTAACCCTGAGACACCTTTCCCTCTTTTTTCAGGGGCCATTTCTCCTAAGGAAAGCTGTTGCTTCTGTCCAAGTCCCCGGGCCGGACTCCGGCAGCCTCTTGGTCTCTCCAGCTCCGGGTCTTCTCAGCAAGGCCTGCCCCGCCCGCTGGCAGAGCGTGGCTTTAGCTCTCTCCCAGGGAACGTCCGTGGAACATCCCCAGACGGCCTGCCTGCTGATCCGAGGGGCTATCATTTATTCCGACGCGTCACCCCCTTCCTGATTTATTGGTGACGGGTCAGCTGTGTTCTGTAGGCAGCAACGGTCGTGCCATCAATTTTTCAGAGATTAAGAGCATGATGGGGAAGATAAATTCAGTGATTCTGGGCATCCTGGGAGAGCAGCTCCTAGGAGGGGCCCCCTCACCCCTTCAGGCTCACCTGGCGAGAAGTGAGTCCCTTTCTGCTGCTTTTCAGGGTGAGAAGTGCCCTGTAAGGAGGGGCTTTGCTCCCCGACGGGACAATGGTCCTGCTGAGGTCACAGGGCGGTGTCCTGCGAGAATCACAGGCTGTTTGACCTGAGAGTCACAGACGGTCAGAGCCAGACGAGTCCTTAAAATCACGCTGTCAGCCCTTTCATCTTACTGATCGAGAAACTGAGGCCCAGGTGGGGAAGCAACCTCGTCACGGACAGACAGCCAGAGGCCGCACCCTGACTCCCCCTTCGTGATTCCCGCGCGAGGCCTTTCTCCCGGGGGTGGGGCTTAGCCGCACAGCGGAGGACGGGGACTTCCGAGGTGAACGTACCTCTTTCTGAGCACCCCCACTTAGGGAAAAAGAAGCCGAAGTCCAGAGAGGACCTTTGACCTCTTGATTGTAAATTGCACAGGCATCCCTGATTTTGTGCTGCTTCCCTCGCACCCACCTCAGTGCTCAGGACACAGCAGGTGCAACAGATACTTGGGAGAAGAATGAATGTCTGTTAACGTGTCTGGAGCCAGAGCCACGGGACGGGAAGCCTGCACCGGGGCTCAGTGGCCGGTCTCGGCAACAGCAGCCTCGTGGCAACACTGTCCTGTTTCCGGCGTGTGTTTCCCACACGATGAGCAGTGGGCGGGGAAACGGAACTCCCACAGGTGGAATTTGCATCTAGGGCTTAGCTCTGGGCAGGTAACCCGCTCCCCCTGCTTCAGATGGAATCCACAGCTTGAGAAGTTACTCCGGAGGCTCCATTGCTAAATAAGACAGGCTTCTGGGGATACAGCTGAGATAGGTCCCAGGAGGGAGGCCCAGAGCTGGAGTAGGTGGGGGGTTGGGGTGGGGGCGGGGGAGGCAGTGAGACAGGAAGAAGCTGCAGAGTCCGGAAGGATGGCAGGGGGAGGCAGGGGAAGCCCCGGAGCCCCTTCTGTTTGCAGACGGTGCCTGGGTGATTTAGCACCAACTGAATGCAACTATGAGGACATTCCCCGGGCGAGGACCCTGCCTCAGCGGAAACCATCAGCCAGTTCTTGAAAGAGAAACATAAGCTTGGTTGAAATGATAGCATCCAATTCTAGTAGATCCAATTCACAGAGACTTAGTTTCAATGTAACAGACTTTCCCGGAGCTCCAGGTCCGATGTGTGCGGAGCTCTGTGGGAATGAAGAGACACGGGGCTATAAATAGTTATGAGAATGGATTCTGTCTGGAGCCAGGCCATCCAGGTCTGAGTCCGGGTTCTACCATTTCATAGTCGTGTAACCCTGGGTAAGTCACTTCACTGAGCCTCAGTTTCCTCACCTGTAAAGTGGGGATAATAGTAACAGGGTTGTTTAGAGGATTAGACAAGTTAGTACACACAGAGAACTTGTAGGATGTCAGCACACAGTATGCGCTCAATAGTATTGTTCTATTATTGTTGTAAATAGAGTGAATGTCCCGGGCGTTATGCAAATGAGGCTGCAGGGACAGTTAAGACCAAATTACAAGGGCCCTCAGCCCCTACTTGCAGGACCTCACTTGCCCTCGGTGTTCCCCCCAGGGATTTCCGGAGGTCTGTGGGGGGCCACTTCCCTTGTGGTCAGGAAGCTGCTCGCCCACATTCTGCAGCTCTGAGCATCCTGAGGAAGTCCCGGCCCACGGCTGGTTCACTTTCCAGGTGATCCCTGTCGCCTGGTCTGCACTGCAGAAGCTCCACACGGGCAGTCTGCATTTTGTCTGTGGCCCATGGACATATTTTGGCGGATGGCACGGTGTCACAATTTGACACCACAAGCCAGGGGATTTTGTGTTTAAAGAAACTATATTTTTAGCGATTTTCAAAACTGAAAGGAAGATCTGGCAAATCTTCCACAAACACACAAATAGGTCTGCATTTCTGCCAGGCCAGGAGGGGCTGAGCTGAGTAGCCGCCACCCTGTTTGTTAGGGTGGTCGGGGACCACGGTCTCCACTCGGCCCCCAGGCCTGGGGCTCCCTCTGTTCACCACCCCCCCGAGGTCCACCCGTTCCTGTGAGTAGCCTGGCCTCTGCTGGCATTCATTCCGTGCCCCCATCCACTCCTTCCTGGCCCTGCTGACCCCCCCCTCCCCTCCCCAAGAATTCACTCCAAAGATCTTCCTGCTTTCCGCTTCAGCCCCATCCCTCACCCTTGGAGTGCAGATTTAAAAAAGAACGCAATTGACTTGCCGAGGACAAGTGATCAATTAGACACGAAGACTCAAAGACTTGCTGCAGGAGAGCCTCCGGATGTTTTGATCTCAGGCCTCTTCTTGTACTTGGCTGCCTTTGGGGCTGCTGTGGGCAGGTGGTCTACTAGTAACGACAATCCAGCACCCGTCTCCCACCCTGCCCTCTTCTCTTTCTTCCTAAAGTCTACCCCATGCTCTGGGGGTGAGTGTGGGGTGGGGACCAGGGGCTGTGACAGGATTTTGGAGACACGTGTCCACACCGGGCAGGCCGCATTGTGTCCTTTCCCCGTGCTTGGTGACCCTCTGGGGGCTGCACAGGACCGCCAGAGGGGTGGAGGAGCCATGGGGAGAAGACGTGGGAGCTGACCGGTCTCCTTCAGAACCCTGCCACCCACAGGCAGCTCTTGGCCCAGTGGAGACAGGAGGGAGCTTGTAAGAAGTGCAGGCTCTTGGGCCCCAGCGCAGACCTGCTGAGTCAGAACCTGCATTTTACCCGGATTCCCCAGGCGGTTCGTGTGCCCAGAGCACTGTTCAGCTTGATCTTGGCTCTGGCGCATATTCATTCAAAGTGGGCGAAGCCTTTTGTAGTGATTCTTAACTGACGATGGGATCTGATTCTTACCACCCCCCCTCCTCACCCTCCTGGCCCAGTGCCTGATGGATAGTAGGTGCTCATAAGTTTTTGTCGATCTAAATCTTCTACAGGGGTTAAGTTTTCTATGTAGTTTTCAGCCTTGGCCACACACCTGGACTCCCCTGGGGAGATTTAAACCTCAGGGGTCTCTGGCCCCACCTCCAGAGAGTCCAACGGAATGATGGGGCGTGGCCTGGGCGTGGCTTGGGCGTGGCCTGGTCTTGGAGAGTTGGAAGCTCTCCAGAGCCCCAAGTGCAGCCCGTGCTGGGAACCGCTGCGTTGGTGCCCACGATAAAAATTCTCAGTGGTCGAAATCACTCTTTCAAATCCCACAGGGAGGCTGATGTTGGAGACCCCACTCACCGTCTCCGTTTTTCCTCAGTGTTGGGATTGGATATCCGTGTCCCCACTAAAGACCCCGCCCCGCTTGCATTCAGGGGCCAAGGCACGTGGGACACACGTCTTTGGATGCAAGGGTCACCCACATCTGGGTGATGCCCCAGGAGAGATGCTCACCGTGTGAGGGGGCGCCTGGGGTGTGAGAGCTCATTCACTTATATGGATGTCCTGCCCTTGACCTCCCCCTTCTCTCCCACCCCTTCTGCTTAATTCCTATTCCTGCTTTGGTCTCAACTTGGTCACTTTCTCCAGGAAGCCTTCTGTGACTCACCCCAGGAGAGGCAGGTTTATACGTTTGCAAAGAATGGTGCTCTTTACACAACCCAGAAGGCGAACACTCAGGCATGTGAGGTTGGGCGTGATGTCTAGCGCCCCCTTCCGGACTGGAGGCTCACCGGGGTCCTTCATTGTATTTGCAGGGCACATGGTGGCTTCGGTTAAAATTACAGTGAATGATGGCTCATATGACTAAATCAGTGAATACATGAATAAGAGCAGTTCTGCATGCACAGGTGGTTGAGGGGGTCACAATTGAGGAAAGGGCTCTTCCTTTCCATATGGCTTCTGGGTAGATGTGTTCTATCCCATTTCCATGAGGGACCCTGCAGTGTGCAGTGAGGCATGGCTGTATTTCTTAGGTCTATAATTTACCAATAATTAGGCTTTCAGGCACGTATGTCTTGTGGTTTGAATATGATTCAGTTATAGCTCTGTTGCTAAAGTAACCGCATACGTAAGCCCTCAAAAATGCACTTTAATAGTGATGGGCTACTGTGAATTGGTGCTATTTAGGTAACTTGCAATATACTTTCAGGGCAATATAATTACATGGCTGGGTTACTTTTAATTTCATGGGGCAGCGTTGCTCAAGCCTTCGTCATTCCGGTGCCACCATTTGAATTTTTGCCCTGCTTGTGTACCACCTCTACGGTGTCATGAATTTCATATTTTTAAAAATCTCATTTAAAATGTCAGTAAAGGTACTCATGAAAAATATCTGTGCATGTAGCTCAAAGGGAAAATTTAGATGACCACAGTAAATAGAAAACCAGTTATGTTCTTGCTTTTCTCAAATAGAAGGTAGCCATAAACTAGCTCCCACCCAGTAAACAAGGAAAATAAAACAATGTTA
The DNA here is from genome assembly GCF_004126475.2 of Phyllostomus discolor. Lineage (NCBI taxonomy): Eukaryota > Metazoa > Chordata > Mammalia > Chiroptera > Phyllostomidae > Phyllostomus > Phyllostomus discolor. The sequence goes on from NC_040915.2 coordinate 53,052,883, forward strand.
TTAAATGTTAGCTAGACACAGCTGCCTGCCCAAGGCTCGGAGACTAATAATGCCTGTTCTTTGTGTCAGAAAGGGAGATTGGGAAGTGTGGGAGAGGGTGTCAGCACTAAATTGAGACTTTTTCCTAGGCGCAAGGAGAAGGGTTGGGAAAGAATCGAAAGAGTGTAATTTATGTTGTGATTCAATATTTGTTCAGTACCTTGTTCATATTCCAGGGCATTACGTTATCATAGAAATTCATCTGTATGAGCTCACAGTTTGCTCTTAAGAAAGCCAATCGCAGGCTTGATGTTTCGGTATCACGTTGGTTTCCTCCGGCTCTTCCTTACAGCCAAATCAAAAGGGTTGGGATTGAGTCTTAATTGAGGTCTTCTGCCCCCACACCTAAACTGTAAAGTTAAGAACCACTGACAAATCACAGGTACCTCCGAGGTGCAACTGACCAGGGTGGGGACCCTGGTGTCACTACTTGTTTGCTCTGTGACCTGGGGCAAAGCTCTTCACTTCTTTTAAGTCAACATTTTCTCAGCTGTGAAATGTGCATGATAGTATCAGCCTCAAAGGACGGACACGGGTTATAAAAACAGTGTTATACGTGAATCCCCGGCTGGAACAGGACAGGCAGTCTGTCACCTGTGGTCATCGTCCATCCTGTAAGCCCGAGAGAGCGAGACAGGGTCTGTCTTACTCATGGCCATGGCATCAGCGGCTGGCACCTGCTCGATGCTCAATAACACCCTCATGCTTGACCCGGTGCACGGTCGCAGCGGGTGGGGGATGCTGTTTGCTCCCTCTGCCGTCTTCAGAGAGTCTTCTCAATTAGGTGGTTTGAAAAATGTCACGTGTCAATGTAGAGATTCTGCCCCTTTGTCCCTTGCGGTTGTGGGGGCAGGGGCTGTGCGGGGCAGGCAGTATAAAGGGCTTCAAACTGTTTGTTGCATGGATGGTGGAAACAAAGCAGATGTGAGACCACAAACTCTTCAGCCATCAGACCTAGAAGGGCGGAGCGCCCTCGTTTTCCAGAGGGGGAAACGGAGGCCTGGAGAGAGAAGGTGACTCGACTAAGGTCATCCGGCCAGGCCGAAGCACAGCAGAGGCTCGCAACCGCATCTCCTGATACCCGCCCCGTCTGGAGCTCTGCCCTTGACATCACGTCCAGTCCTTATTTGCTCCTCCAGCTGCTGTCGTGTAATGGTGATCTGCTTGTCTTTCTTCCCGGAACTCTGCAAAGCCTCTGGTCTCCTCTCTCCCCTGGGAGTAAATCCACATTCTGCGCCGGCACCTGCAGAGAGCAGGGGATGCTGGGAGCCTCCATGTGTGCTCGTGTCGTTCTAGTCCGGGCCCAGCTGCGATCCCGGGGGTGTGCGCATGTGCTCACCAGAGCGCGGGCTTGCCAAGCCGTCTTCAGAAAAACATTACCTCATGTCTTCCCGCCTGGGTCTCATCTGTTGGACTAAAACATTTTTATTCTGTAATACTCTGCAAGCAACCTTCATGAAGAATATGGGAAAGGAAAACAGTACTAAGAAGTTTTTAAAAATTGCAGTCCCACCATCCAGAGATAACCACTGCTAATAATACCTTGGCACATTTCCTTCCAGTCTTTTTTCTCTTCATACATATGTATTCCCGCCCCCCCCCCCCCCCAGCCACCCAGGATGCTCACATCCTATAAACAGAGCTTTATACCTGCTTTTCCCCCACACCCACCATTACGTTATGACCATTTCCCCCATGTCACTAAATATTTTTCCTTCTTTTCTAGATATTTCTTCTTTTTTCCTAGAGGATCAAGGATTTGTATTCATGGACTTGGGGAAAATACATTATTTTTCTATTAAAATTAGCATGGCCACATTGTGAAGTGGAAGGCAAAATGTACCTGAATTTTATAACTGAGACGGGAGGCTTAAACGGAAAATGAGCGGATGAGCTGGGACCCGCAGAGGGGTCTCTGACATTTCACGCTTCTCTGACGTTTGATGGGCGCGGGTGAGCAGTATCAGTCGACTTCAAGACTTTTTAGGAGAATTTTTGTGAGTGTATTGGAGCCAGACTGATGACATCTGCCGGGGACCAAGATCTCAGATGCTCCCCGAGACATTTTTAAATACAGGACTCCCCAAGTGTCATTGACTTGATATGTGTTATATATTACAGACATGTCATACACTTAATAGATACCTATACATTGTGTACTATATACAATATACTTCATCTATAACATGTATTACATAATTACATACAACATAACTTTATTTAGATATAATTTACATGTCATACAATTCACTCACTTAAAATGTATGTTTCCATGGTTTTTAGTATGTTCATAAAAGTGTGTCACTATCACCACCATCAATTTTAGAACATTCTCGTTGCCTCAGAAAGAGACCCTTTACGCGTTAGCAATTCTTGCCTGTTTCTCTCTGCACCTGACAACCACAAACCTATTTTTGTCTCTATGGGTTTGCTTACTCCTGACATTTGCCATAGATGGAATTGTGCAACATGTGGCCCTCAGTGTCTGGCTTCTTTCGTTTCTATAACGCTGTCACGCTTCATCCTTGTTGCAGCAAACATCAGTTTTCCGTGTTTTTATCGCTGGACAATCGTCTGTTGTATGGATAGACCCCATGGTGTTGGGCCCATTTTTAGCCGTTGTGACTAATGCTGCTATGAACATTTGTGTACGCGTTTTTGCACGGACATAAGTTTTTGCTTCTCTTGGTGTCTGTCCAGGGGTGGAGCTGCCGGGTCCCAGGGTAGCTCTGATTCTCCTTTGGAGGGACTGCCAGCCTGTTCGCCACAGGGGCCACGCCATTTTCCTTCCCACCAGCCGTGCGTGAGGACTCCCGAGTCCCCCCACTCGGTCCCATGCTTGTTACGGCAGCCCTCCTCGTGGGTGCGATCGGTTTTTCACTGCAGCTTGGATTTGCATTTCCCTGACGACTAAGGCCGTGGAGCATCTTCTGATGTGCCCATCGGCCCTGTGTGTGTCTCCTCCGGAGAGACGTCTATTTAGATGGTTTTCTCACTTTTCAGTCGGGCGGTGGAGTTGTCTTTTTATAGTGAGTTGTAAAAGTTCTTTCATGTTCGAGATCCAAGTGCCTTGTCAGATTGACGGCTTGCAAATAGTTTCTCCCACTCTGTGGGTTTTCTTTGCGCTGTCTGGATGATATCCTTTGAAGCACAAAAGTTTTTTTTTTTAAATTTTTATGAAGTCTCAAGAAGATTTTCAAGACATGATTTTATGAATTTAATGTCTCATATGGGCATGCCATAATTTAACACTTGTGTTCCCAGGTAATTTACTATCATTATTAATCGTGTTACGCTATAGCTCTTTGAATAAATCTGTGCACAGTGCTAACGGTTTCCTTAGGACAAAGTCCGAGAAGTGCAACCTCTCTGCCCAAGGGCATGAGTGCTTTTACGACACTCGGGACATTGCTTTCAGAAGAGGTAGTGCCCATGTACCCGCCTCTGCCCACCCCCCACCCCTGCGGTGCATCAGGAGCCTATTGGCTGTGTCCTCTGCTGCTGTTACTTATGACAAAAACTTCCTGTCTGGATTCACTGAACATTTACTGAATTTCACTGACTTGTAAGATGAGTGTCTAGCTGGTCCCGGGTTCGCTGTGCAAGAACCTGGTCTGGGGAAGAAAATGTGAGGTCCATCAGAGGTAAGTCCAGGTAGAAGGGATGGCTAACCAGCTTCCAGCATACCTTTCTTTTTTTTTTTAATATTTTATTTATTTATTTTTAGAGAGGGAAGGGAGTGAGAGAGAGAGAGAGAGAGAGAGAGAGAGAGAGAGAAACATCAATGTGTGGTTGCTGGGGGCCATGGCCTGCAACCCAAGCATGTACCCTGACTGGGAATCGAACTGTGATACTTTGGTTCGCAGCCCACGCTCAATCCACTGAGCTACGCCAGCTGGGTACCAGCATACCTTTCAAGAGCTGCAGTCTTATTTACTTATTTAACCTCATCAAGGGTACGTTTATTGATTTTTAGAAAGAGAGAGAGAGAAACATCGATGAGAGAGAAACATGGATTGGTTGCCTCCCATATGTGCCCTGACTGGCGATCAAACCCACAACCCAGCTATGTGCCCTGAACAGGAATCGAACCTTCAACCTTTCGGTTTCTGGGAAGGCGCTCCAGCCATCTCAGCCGCTGAGCCAGGGCCAAGAGATGCAGTTTCATTCCTTTCCTGTGCAGACAACAGCTCTCTGGGAAGAGAAACCACTCCTTCTGGAAAGTATTTTTTTAGGGAGGCCTTTGCAGAGCACAGGGCAGGAAACAGAAACTCCGAGAACCTTTTGCTGGCCAGCGGTGGGCTTCGCTCCACACCAGTCACCACCCACTCTCGCTGGCACCGTTCATCCACCCCTCCCTTCCTGCTGTCAGAAAGGAGTCCATTCAGGTCGGTCCAGAGCGGTGGGGCTTGACTGTACCAGGAAGTCTGCGGCTTCCCGCCGTCATTCCAGGATCGATTCATCCCGCAAACACTTCTTGAACCTCCGTGTTGCACTCGCGTAGCCCTGGAGGTACCACTGTGGATCAGATCTCTGGTCTCATGTGTTTACCCCTTTAAGATTCCGGAACCCTCTTTAACGGTTGGACCTGCCCGTTCAGAAAACCTTGTGCCACACACTGCCCCCCAATGTAAGTTTTATGTGTTTATGGCCCCTCTGGAGACCATCAGTAGATTTCCCAGGGCGGGAGGTGGGTGGGGGCAGGGGTGCCAGGTTCAGGGTCGTTGTTATATTCTAATGAATGAAAAGAAGAGATGTCATTGTCATAGTTGTGTCCTTTTAATGACATAACCCCTTGCAGCTTGACCTATAATCTAGGATTTCTACTCGCAGGCTTTGACATTTGAACAGCAGCTGCAGCAGAAAGCCCAGCAGATGTGGTCCCAGGCCTCACAGAGCCCACAGCCCTGGAAGAAGTCCTTTCCTGTTCCTGGACTGCCCTGGGGACATCTGCTGAATCTCAGCGGGGCATTTGTGCCCTGGCTCTTGCCAGCTCTGTGTTGGGAAGGAATAGGGTGAGTGAGCAGAAGAAGGGAGGCCTCGGGGAGCCTGGCTCTCACCAGGTTGGCGACCTCCCGTCCAGACCGGGGCTGCGGGCGGCTGCGCGGAGCTTGGTCTCGGATGATGTCAGAGCCCCATTAGGGTTTTGGGAACCCAGAGGCCTCAAGCAGCGAAAACCAAGGTAGACATCTGTGGGCAGGAAATGAAGCCAAGAGCGTGGCCACCCATGATCGTCAGCCCTGGGGGGTCTGCACGCTGCATGTGAACTGCTTGTGCAGTTTTCCGTGGCACACGACCCGAGGCCTGTTAAACCAGTGGAGATGGGCAGATCCGTCCCCCTTCCTGCCTGCCTCCCGCAGGGGTGAATCACCCCGAGACAGGAAGATGGCCTTCTGGGTGAATAATTCACGGGCTTCCTTTGCTGAGCTCTGGAGGAACCCTTGAGCCCTCGTCTCCTCTCTCTCGTCCCAATGCCACACACAGGGCACGTGCGGAGGACGCGACCAGGAGGCCGCCAGCTGCTTCAGAACCGGCAGGAGGGCGGCACAGAGAGAACTCTGATTTATGAGCCCTCCATGTGCTGGCGCCTTGGAGGGAGGCTGTTGGGAAGAGGCAACCCCGGGAAAATGGAGGAGGGGTTGGTTTACACACAGGCTATCTCGTCAGACGCTTAGGGTCCTGTGAGTGGGCTTTCTCGTGGGTCATGGAGTGCTGTAGAGGACAGGAGGTAGGAAATGACTGGGAGTCTGCCGTGTCCCAGGGACTGTGCTACGTGCCTTATATGGGTTAACACGAGTCATCCCCCCACCACTCACTGTTACTAGTATTGCCCTCTATGACAACCTCTGTGAGGCACAGAGAGGTTAAGCCTCCTGCCTTAGGTCACACAGATGGTGGTAAGTGGTGGGGCAGGATTAGAACTTCCGCTGTGCTTCCAGCCTCCCCAGTCGCTACCTTGAAGCTCTCCGGCTGCGGTAACAGTTTCTTGATCATCCAATAGGACCCGGGCCCTAATCGAGTGAAGGACACCCCCGAGTCAGGATCTAAGGCCCCCTGAGGCTTGACAATTGTTGCCCCTCTAGCTCTGGGACCATGGGGTGGTCGTAGGAGAGAGGGTCCCCAGTGCCTGGGGTTGACCCGCTGCTCAGGAAGTATTTTCCTGTTTACAGAAGGGGTACCAGGCCTCAGCTGCGCACTGCACGGTGGGGCTGTTCTGAGGAGGAAGGCCAGGCTGGAAGCATGAGGGTGACCCCAGCCGAAGGCCTGGATGGTGACCAGACACCCAAGGGTACCTGCGTGCCCGGAGGATGGGCCAGTTGAGCAGGCTCTGAGGTCGGAGACCCCTGGACGTCACCCACCCAGGCCTAGGGCCAGGGCCCCCACCCTCCTGCCTCTCCCCCGCAGCGGCAGACTGCGCTCCGGGCTGGTCTCTGAGTCAGAGGCCCCGGCAGGAAAATAAACTTTCTGTCCTCAAAGGAGGAGGGAGAAGCTCTCTTTTCAAAAATAGGAGAGGCAGCCCTGTTGCTATGACGAATTTCTCCTGTTGCTCCGTGTTTTTAACATTTTTTAATTTTTTCGAATGACCCACATAAAAAGGTACATATGCCTCCTTGTTAAAATCCGCGGAAAAATCTCCCTCTGACGTCCGATGTGAGGGAGGCTCCCGGAGACGGGGGCCGGGAGAGCATGTTTGCAGGCCTTTGAAGGCCCCGGCGTCTCTGACCTTTCGGGGACCCCACCCCACATCATGGCAAACCTCGAAATGTCCCTACCGATCCCAGTACACATACGCACTTCTTATAAACATATCTGGAAAGGTTCTAAAATAATTCATACTGCATAGTTCTATGACGACTAAATTATTCATTGTGTTCTTGCGATCTGGGCTGTTCTATTTCTAAAGGCGCGAGAGCCGTGGACGAGCCGTTGGCCGGCTGAGGCGCTGTAGGCATTTAGTCAGACATTTATTAACGTCAAGCTTCCAGTCGCCTTTTAGGGGTTCTGGGGCCGACTTACTCGTGAATTCGGGTTTCAGATCCCTCCCATGGGCCCTTGATAAGCTGGTGGGCTTCGGGCTCTGGGCCTCTCGTAGGGGGCCAAGGGCTCAGGAGAAGGCATGCAAAGAGACAGAGACGGGGGGAGGCTGGGAGGAAATGATGAGATGGGGCAAAATATAAAGAATCTGAGACTTAGGGTGAAGGCATATGGGAATTCTTCCTACTTTTTTTGTAAGTTTAAATAAAATGAAAAAATGAAATGAAATGATATCCCAGTAAAAAATGAAAACATCTCCACGCCCAAGGTGGGTGTGGTGGGGATGGTTGGGAGGGGTTCATGAATGCATTGGAAGATTTTGGGGCAGGGAGGGGCTGAGGGGTGTGGCTCCTGGTTCTCTTCCCCTCTAGCCTAGCAGGTCCGTTTCTGTGTGCCTTATATTTTGGGGATGCATACAGATTCTTCTGGAAGGGGCAGGTCCGAGGACCTGGAGAATCGAGGTCCAGCTATCCAGGAGGCCATGGGCTTTTCCAACAGCGAAGGGGAAAGAAGCCGAGTCACTGGTTGTAGGTCGCTGGGTAGGGCTGGGCGAGGGCAGACAGGGAGGAGAAAGCAGTGACCAGGATGGTGAATTTGAGTCTGCAAACCAGCACCTCGTCGGCCTAGTAGGACGCTGGGCGCTGCTCTGGGAGCCTTGCGAGCACCTAACCCCTTTCATTCTCACAACGCCCTGCCAGGCAGGTGCTGTTAGCAGCTCCACATTCGAGAGGAAACTGAGGCTCAGAGAGGTGGAGTCACTTCCTCAAGTTCACACAGCCAGGGACTAGCAGAAAGCCGATCTGGGGACCCGGCTCCAGCTATGCTGGCAACACAGAGGGAATGGAGACTTCGGTAGGTGCTGCCAGGCCAGAGGCGGGAGGGAGGGTGGGGGAGATGGGCTTCCAGAGATGACCCACAGTGTTGATGCCACGCCATGTATTAAGTGCTTGCTCGGAGCCTCACTCCCTATACACATCACACGTGCTCTAGCGAATGGGCCCAACCAGCCTCTCGCAGTGCCCCGGGGAGAGAAGAGGGCTACCTTTGCACATGGGGTCTTTTTAACGCCTAGCAGAAGAGGGGAAATCCACTGTCCTTGAGTACCGTGCGCCAGGTTCTGTTCTAAGCATGTTGTTATGTATCGACTCACGTCATCTTCCCAACAGTGGTGGGAGGTGGGTGCTTTGCTACTCCCGTCTGCAGAGCAGAAAGCTGGGATTCAGAGAGGTTTGGGAATCCTCCTGGGTCTCACAGCTAGCAAGTGGAGGACCCTTGGATTGCATGGGCCCCAGCTGGATAATCCAGGACCATCTCCCCATCTCAAGATTCACAATTTAACCACGTCTATAGTTCAGTCACGTGAGCGCTGAAGGAACCAGACGACTTGCCCGAAGCCACGCAGCCGGTCCTGGCTGAAGTGGAGCCCGAGTTCCAGGGTGGCCTGTCTCCGCCCTCAAGAAAGGCCCAAACAGGCACCGTTTGGACTTACAGAAGATCCTCACGCCACAGAAAGCGTCTTTGAAGACTTCCTGACTTGAGAGCCTCTCTGGTCAGCCGAGTTGAGCCACCGATGACTAGGGAGACAGAGGAAACCATTCAGCTGTAACTAGCGTGAGGAACCCATGAGCATGGAAGATCCATCAGAAGTACCAAGGGCAGTGGGAACCAAGGTCCTCCTCTACACTAGGGCTGCCCAGTGCATGGGACAGGATGGGGTAGGCAGGAACCAGCCCCCTGGCCTCTGGGACCAATGGGGTAGACTTTTGTTGGAGGTCAGAGTGGGATGAGGGAGGCTAAGCGCCCTTCCCTGGGTCCAGGGAAGGCATTGCTAATCAATCATCATGTGCTTCCCAGCCAGGCCTGGATGTGGCCCCCGGATCCCTAAACACAGAGTCCCAGGATCCCAGGAGTTCAGCATCAAGGTGAAGCTTGATCCACCGTCTTGGAACTACCCAGTCTTCAAGGGAACAGGCCACTGCTCTCTCTCACGCCCAGGGTCCCTATGTCGGACCTTGGATTTCAAAATCCTGTTAATAAAATACCACCACCATCCCACCCTCCCCAACCCTTTTTCACTGCAAAGGAGGAAAAAAAAAGCCAAACTTAGCCATGTTCAGAATGGTGACCAAGGTCCTGTGGCTTCTGATCATCTCCAGCCCAGCCCAGCTCCACCTGTTCTTTCCCGGGCCCCAGTGGGGCTGTGTGCTTCAGCCCCACCTCTGGCATCCAGAGGCCCGCTTGGCCTGGAGCCCAGGGTCCTCCCTCTGCCAGATGCGGCTCCTGGCTGATAAAACCCGAACCTCCTTTCAGCCTCGGCTTGGCTTGGGAGGCTTGGGGCCTCCAGGAGGCCTGCAGTGGCGGCACTGAAGTGGGGGGGGGGGCGGTGTGAGGCAATTTCCACAAGTCCAGCCAGAGACGGGATTCACCTGGCCCCCCTTCTCGGGTCCGCACATGGGCTTGATCGTCCTGGAAGGCTGCCTCCCCTCCTTTTCCTCTCCCTCCCCCTCCCTCATCGCTCCCCTCTTCCTCTTCCCCCTTCTGGTCTCCTCCTCTCTCCTCCTCCCCACCCCACCTCTCCTCGTCCACAGCAGATGAGGAAACTGAGGCTCAAGGTGGAAGGACTCACCGTGGTCACACGGCTCACGGTGGTGGCGACAGGGATTCCGTGAGATCAGGTGGGTCTGATCACAAGGCCTCCCTTCCGCACCACTGTTCTGTGGGTTGACGAGGTAACTTGTTCTGGGATCCAGAATGTTTTCCTAACGGAAATGCCTCTATCACTGGTTTTCAAACTTGAGCCAACTGCAGAATCTGCCAGCAGCCTGCTAACCTGCAGCTGGTTGGGTGCGGCCCCCAGAGGGTCGGATTCTGCCGTCTGCAGTGGGGGTCTGAGCGTCTGCGGTTCCAACAAGCCCCCAGGCAAGGCTGCTGCTGCCCGCTTTGAGACCGCTGGTCCTTACTTAGAACGACCTTTAGATGGCGATGTTTGGATTCCCCTGGGCATTGTGGAAATGCCCTCTCCTTCTGGACCAGCAGACTCTGGGGCTGCTGCTCTGCTGGGCGACCTTGGGCGAGTCCCTTGCCTTCTCTGGGCCCAATGTCCCCGTCTGCACAGTAAGGCAGGAGCAGGTGCTCTCAGACCCCTGGGCAAGCGTGGCAGGGCGGGAGGAGAGGGCTTTGGAGTCAGGCTGGGTCTGAGTTTTGACTCTGGGGACTTGTGTGACCTTGGGCAAGTGACTCAACCTCTCTGCGCTTCCACTTAGTGTCTTGGAAAGGAATGAGTTAGACTACACAGTTTTAAGTGCACATTTCACTGAATAGTCGAGGATGGTGGGGAGAGAAAGGTGAGGTTCTCAGGCTGGTCTGATGGTAAAGGACATGTCCCCCCACCTGCCCAAGCTTTCAGGGCCCAAAGAGAGCCGGGGAACCTCCTCCCTCCCTCCCTCCCTCCATTCTTTCCTTCCTCCTTCTACCTTCTTTTTTTCCCCTCTCTCTCTCTCTCTCTCTCTCTTCTTCTCCCCTCCCTGATCCTCTCCTCTCTTCCCCTTCTCTTTTCCTCTCCACACAAGTTATTTTCTGCAGCTTTAGCTCTGGAATCAGACCTGGGTTCAGTTGCATCTGTGGGCATGTTCTGGGCACCCTTGGCAAGACAAAAGATGACTTCCCTCTATGGCCACAGCGCCCTCATCTGAAAATGGGCACGTGACTCGTCCCCCGGCTCTGGTGGTGGTCCATGTGATTGATTCCACGGGAAGCACGTGGTCTGCGACACGCGCTCAGTAGGCCCTTCTGTCCGTTCCCTAGTGTGGGGTTGAAGGGCTGGGCCCTGAGCCGGACAGCTGGGGTTCCACCCTTGCTGTCCCCCCGACCAGCTGTTGGCCTTGGGCAAGCCACTTAACCTTTCCGGGTCCCAATTTCCTCACTGGTAAAATGGGGACAGAAGCAATAACTGCTTCCTGGGGCTGCAGTCTGGGTAGGTGGCCAGTGCTCAGCACGCTGCCCGGCTGTCAGCTATTTTGATGATGCCACTGACGAGGATGTGACCATGGGACCATGCCGATGATAAGCCAGGTGCTTAGTTGGGGACAGAACAGGGAACAAAACATAATCCCTTCCCTGAGGAGTTCCCAGGGCCAGGGAGAGGCGCCCTTACAGGCAGGGACAATATCACATGGGTGCCATGGCTGGGGGGAGCCCAAGGGGCCCAGGGGAGCCCGGAGCACCCCCAAGGGGCAGGGAAGGCTTTGCCGGAGGTGGTCCCCAAGCTGAGACCTGAAGAGGGAGCAGAAGACCTTTGAATAATACATATGTTCTTATGAGTTTTTTAAAAGAAAATAATTGGGTAAATGTGGTTATTATAGCTACAAAGTTGAAAATAACCTAATCGACCACCAAGAAATACTGATCGAATACGCTATGGTGCCTGACTCGTGAAATAATTAGCAGCTTTTGAAAGAGGGTTTTATATCTCTCTATATAGATATAAAACACTGAATGAAAACTCAGGTTACAACATGGCCCAGAGGGTCTGACTGGGTCATTGCATATTTATATATAAAATATAAGTGTGTGTATGTTCATATCAAAGTGTTAATAATATTATTTATCTTGGGCATCAGGGTTTGGGATGAAAACAGGATTTATATTTAAACGATACAGGGTCTGGATGTAGTTAAAAGTTCTGATGCATTTTCCCGGCCAGCTCTCCAGACTTTGTATGTCAGTGCTTATTCCAGTTATGCATGTGATGTTTGCTCCCGTGTAACGTTTTCTGAAATCAAGCAATGTAATCTTTGTTCATTTGATACTTAAAAAAAAAAACAACAACCCTCACTGCTGTTCTAATTTACAAAAGGAAAAGAAAAAGAGGGAGCCTATGCATCAGGCCAGGAACAGGGCAGGAAGGGCGTCTGGGGGGGAGGGAACAGCGTGTGCGGAGGCCTGGGGTGCGGAGGCAGCCCAGAGTGGCGGACTCTCCTCCTCACTCTGCTCACGCTCCCCGCAGCCGCCGCCTGCAGCTCCTGAGGCCCTTGTGGGGAGCACGGCGCCCCCAGCTGCATGTGCTCCTGGTTTGTGCTCAGACAGTGGGCAGGGCTCCCAGCTGGGCTTGGCCACTGTGGGGGGCGGGTCGTCCCCAGCAGGCGTTGCCACCAGCCACCGCCCACCAGCCGGGTCCCTGGCTGGCAAGGACAGCCCCCCCCCCCGCCCCCCCACCGCAGCCCCTGCTCCCAGCAGCTGGCCGCCCCCACCCTCACTCAGGCCAGTTTCCTGCCCCTCCCTCCGGCTCTCCTCCCTCCAGCTGTTTCTCTGGCAGAGTCTGCTCCCATTCAGGACCGCAGCCCCAACCAGCAAGGAGCTCAGGACAGACGGAGGTCTCCCCAGGAGCCTGTTCGGGGATGAGGGTGCCCTAGGGGTAGGGCAGGGGCTGCGCTCTGTGGGATTCGAGGAAATAGAGGAACTGCTTTCTGGGCAAACAGCCACAGCCGAAGACCGGTGCGATCGGGAGAAAGAAGTCAGGAAGCACAGGTCTCCTGCACAGCCCTGGGCGGCTTGAAGTCTCGGGGAACCTTCCAGAAGACCTGGGCAGATACCAGCCTCAAGGTACCACGCTTGGCTTTGACACCATCGGAGGGGCCAGGGAAGGGGAATACTAGTTCAAGAGAGCGGTTCTCTGGCTCTTCTTACAATTTCCTTTTTATCAAAGTGGACGCAATTCTATGATGATTTTCAGATTTCCAAAGTCAGGCGTGCTAATTTGTTAAAAAAGTGAGGTCTCCAGCAGTCTCAAAGCAGCGAGCTCAGTGGTTTCCTTGTTTCTCTGCTCCTGCTCACAGTGGCCCCACGAGGGAGGCAGGGCTCCCGCACCCCCCCCCCTTCCCAGGTGAAGAAACTGAGGCTCAGAGAGGGGAGGGCACTGGCTCCGGGCTGGGGGCTCGAGAGCGGGGTGACGCGAGGGTCTGCAGAGCCTACCACGAGCTGTACTGCCTCTCAGGGCAGAGACAAAAGAAGGGCCCTCACCCAGAGGTGGCCTCTCAGGAGCCCCTCTCCCTCCGTCCCTCCCTGGCTCGCTGGCTAACCGACTGACGGTGTTTGCTAGGTGCCTGCGTCGCGCCCGGCACGTGCACGGATGTGACTGTGGAAACACACACCCAGTTGTTTCCCCGGTTCTTCACATTGAACATATTGAGGGTGATGCAGGTTAATAAGATCCTACAGGTTCACACCCTCCAGGTGGAGCATTGCGTCTCCCACTCGCTTTTCCAGCAGCCCGTCTGGGTAGCTTTCTTGTGCTGCCCCTCGGGCCGTGAGCTGCCTCGCCCACCATCCACATCCCTCCACCACACCAGCGACCGCGGGGTGCAGTGGCCTCTCAGCGTGGCTGTTTCCTTCTTTTTCTCCCCCAGGATTACACCTAGTACAGACCTGCGAGTGTAGACCTGCAGTGACCACGCTAGTGTGTCATTGTTGGGCGTGTGTTCTCTGGACACCTGTCCAGGGGTGACATTGCTGGGTCCACGGTTAGCCTGGTTTTAAGGCGGTGGGAGGCTTTTGGCCACCCGGTTCCCGAAGGCTGTGCCGGCTCACGCTCTCCCGGCGCTGTCCTGGGATGAAGTGTTCTCCCGGGGTCACGCCTGTTGGTTGCTATCCAGCTCTTAAAGCTCCCTGATAAGCCCTGGCCGGGTTGCTCAGTGGTTTGGTGCGTCAGCTTGTGCACCAACAGGTCATGGGTTTGATTCCCGGTCAGGACACACAGGTAGGTCAGGATGTGGGATGCGTATGAGAAGAAACTGATAGGTGTCTCTCTCTCACACTGATGTTTCTCTCTGTCTCTGCCCCGCCCCCCCATTCCTCTCCCTAAAATCAACAGACAGAGCTTCCCTGATGAGAAAGGGGAGAGAGCACCTGGGGCCTCCCTCCACATTTCTTCTTAACGCTGATTCGGCTTTACAATCATATTGTTCACTTTTCTTTTATGATGACCTTGTTTAAGTCCATTCCTGTTTCTTTTTTCCTGTTAGCTTGTTTATCTTTCTCTTGTTGATATTTAAGAGTTCTTCGTCTATGAAGGGTATGAGCCCTTTACCAGTGTTCTCTCTTGAAAGTGGGGAGAGTATTCCACTCCCCCCATTTTCACACTAGCACGGTTTAAACAGGTTAGCCGTCAAGACCAGCTTTGTGCAAAATTACAAGCAAACAACACTTACTAATTAAGGACAGTCAGCCCTCCGTATTGCAAGTGCTGCATCGGCAGATTCAACCGACCGTGGATCAAAAATCGTTGCCAAAAAAAAAAAAGTTTTGTTATTGTTGACATGGGCTCTGGAGTTGGACCTGCAATGGGTGTACCTGGACTGAACACGTAAGCAGAATGTCCTTGTCATGATTCCCTAAACAATACGGTACAACTATTTACATTACATGCTGTTTACGTTGTATTGGGTATTATAAGTGATCTGCAGGTGGTCTGAAGGATGTGTGTAGGTTATGTGCAAATACTCCACCGTTTTATATAAGGGGCTTGGGCACTTGGGATGGTCGTGTCCACGGGGGTCGGGGAACCCAATCCCCGGGGGGCACGGGAGGGTGACTGTGGCTGCTCCTTGACGTCCGTCCGTTCACTCCGACCTGTGTGGTTCAGAGAGGACAGTGAGACGACAGTGAGGACAGAGAGGACAGTGAGGACAGTGCTCAGGCCCTGGGTCTGCTGTCTCTTTTCACGCAGGCCCTCGTGGCCCTTCTGAATCCCCCCACTTCCTTTTCAAGACCGTCCTCCACGCAGCTCTTGCTGCCTCCCCTGCTTCCTGCAACTTGCGCGCAGGGAAAACTTCTCTAAACGCCTCTGCTGCCGAAATGAACAGGATTGGCTAACGCGGGCCTCTGCCGGCAGGAGGTGGGTGGCTCGGCATTTTCTTCAGAAAGAGGTTTAGCTTAAGCTGGTGACGCCCCAGCGGTGGGGCATCGGGCACTGAGATGAGTTACTCCTCTCTCGGTGCACAGGGACCTTCTCAGGACTCCTCCAAACTTGAGAAATAGATAAACTTGACTTTGGGTAAGTACTTCCCCCTTCTTCCCTTCTGAGAAGTCCCCCTGCAGCTGGGCCAACGCCTATCTGCACGAGACCCTCCCAGTGCCTGAATTTCCCCTGCCGCCGTGCCTATCGCGCTGTGTTGTAATTGCTGGCCCCACCGCCTGTCTCTCCTGCTGGCCCGTGGGGCTCCTTGAGGCCCGAACGGGATATTATTCTCCTTCTATCCTCAGTCTCCAGCACAAGACCTAGGATGTAGTAGGTGCTCAGGGAATGGTCGTCACATAAACAAAGTAGCCAGGCCTCAGTTTCACCATCTATAAAGTGGGATGAGGGAGCTATACTGAAGTTTCATCTCTTAAATGTTCACTTAGTAACTCCTGTCAGTTTGCACATCATTCCATCGTGATGATTTCTTGAATCCTCACATGGCTGTATGATAAAGGTACCATTAATATGTCTGATTGACAGATCAGGAAACTGAGTCCTGGAGGGGGCTTCTGTTGTTAGATCCCCAGAGAGGCAATAGAGCACTGTGGTTATGGGGTTCGGTTCTGTTGGGTGGGTTTGATTCTGGTCTGCCACCTGCCAGCTTAGGGACCCAGAGCCAGTGATTTCTTATCTTCCCATCTCAGTTTCCTCATAAAATGGGAATGTGAATAGTAACTACTTCCTAGGATTATTAAAAGGTTAAATGAGATGATATATGGGGGGCACTTAGCAGAGGGCTCGTCGTGTGGAAAGGGCTCTATAAACATCAGTTGTTATTCTGTTATCATTTCTATACCACCAATCTGTCTATACCTGTGGCACCCATCTGAGCCCAATAGAAGTTATTATTGCTTTCTTTACCAGTGGAGTATCGATGCCCAAGTTCCTGCCGGCCGGGGTACAAGAAAACCAAAGGCTGATTTCATTCACTTTGAGCTACGCTGCACAGGTGCAGCTATCACCGCCAATGCAGAGGCTACGAAGTAGACTCAAGACTTCTCAAAGTGTAACCCTGGAATTACTGCCCTTAGGATCCATAACTATGAGTATTTCTTAAAGCGTCAGTTTTCTGACTCAGAATAGCTGAGGATGAGCAGCAGGGGGAGTCTGCATGTTGAACCTGCTCCCCAGATGAGTCTGATGCACCCCCAAACTAAAGAGTCCTCGAACGTCTCCTCTTTTTGCCTTTGCCCGGGTCTCTGGGCTCTTTGCTGCACACTGAGGTCGTTTTTTTGTCCCTTTCTAAGCAGATGTCTATGTACTTGTTGCAAGTCTCCATGTCCTGTGTCAGCAACTGCGGCCAGGAGGCAGGAGAGAGAAGAAGTGAAACTTTGCCGGGTTGTACCACAGAAAGTCCGCTCGTGTTAGCAGTCACCCAGCATGCACACTAGGAAAGGGTTTCAAACCACAGAAATACATGAAGAAGTACAACTCGCAAACAGATAGAAGTGGTGTTGGTCTAGTTGAGACAGAGGTGGAGGACGCCAGACCGCAGCTCACCGGACCTCACTCCCTTGCAGGGCCTCCCAGAATCATCAGCGCTCTGCGGGGCAGGCTGAAACATGCAAATCCACTCCAAATTGTCGTGAGATCAGAGTTCTTGACCTTTGCTGCATGTGCTCTGTGACCTTAGGCACGGTACTCTCACTTCCCCGCCGTAATCATTGGTAAATAAGGAGGTTGAATGTTGTGTTTGTCTGGGCGGTAGCAGTAGTCACAGCTAGACCAAAGACATGTATGACGGCTCAAGAAGACAGACGTTCATTGTAAGGCAAGTATTTCCGAATGGGGGGTCCTCTTCCGTGCAGCGATTCAGTGTCCCGTCTCAGCCCCTCCTGTCCCCTTGGACAGCATCAGTGATGAAAGCAAGCATGGAGACGGCATGTTTGCTTCCAAACTGCCTTTCACCACAGGTAAGAACGAATCATGTGACCAATCTAGTGGAGTTCTGGGAAGTGGAGTTCTAGGCCAAGGTGGCTTCTTCCCATCTACAGCTGTGCACTGTAGGGGGGTAGGGGAGGAGTTTTGTGGCCAGCTGGCTGTCTCTGTCCCAGATATCGTGGCTTCTTGGGTCTCCCATTCTCCGATTCTAAGTCCCCATGTTCATTAGTCCGTCTTAAAGTTAACATGGTGACGATGGACCCACAAATATGTCTCTTTCCTTGAGATAATCCCCATCAAACATAACAAGTAAATCCCTACATTCCAGGCCCCTGAACACGGATTTTGTCTGGAACTTGGACAACTGCCACCCTCTTTCCCTAGAAAAAGGAAACAAGCATCACAGTTTTGTTGAGCACAGCACATTCACCGAGCCAGAGGTTTTCATAGCCAGTATCTTGCTTTGTCCCCTCACAACCCTCTATTGAAAGGCTTTAGGGTCATCGACCCCCATTTTATAGAGGAAGAAAATAAGGCTCACAGAGGTAAAGGGATTGCCAAAGGTCACATAGCTCATGAGCCAAAGAACTGGGCTTTGAAGCAAGGAGACCCTACTCCTGCTGTAGGGTCCCATTCTGTGTGTGTGCGTGTGTGTCTAAGGTAGGGTTTTCTTGGGCTGTACCCCCCAGCGCTGGGCACAGGGGAAGTGCAAGTGCAGGCATTATTGTCCAAGTCCCTAGCGGGGGTCAAACTTATTGATTACAAGGCAGCGGGGTGGTTGTCCTGGCCTGAGAAAGCCTGGTGTGAGTAAATATGATACCCATTGCCCAGAAAAAAGGAAGGAGATGGCGTACGCGGACGTACATTTGGCATCCGTGGGTCCGGGATGACCCTGAGGTCTTGACTAAGCCAGGCACGGAGTGGGTGCTCGGGATCGACTTCCTGTATGAAGAAACCTGTGGGGGAGTGAAAGCCACGTTAACGTGAGAACTTAGGATGAATCAGGCCCAGTTCCTGTTCTCAAGGTCTCCGAGGGAGGGGAAGTGACCTTGGAACACACACTTTCATTCATTCACTCAGGAAAACATTTATTTGCGCCATCTGTGTGTGGCACTCCACAAAGCAGCTTGATGAGAAGGACCGGAGTATTTGCCCCGATTTTAGAGATAAGGGAAGTGAGGCCCTGATTGGTTAAGTGACACTTCCAAGGCCACCTGGTGGGACTCACACTTGGGGCTCCTGGTTGCCAATCTAGGATGCTTTCTTTCCTTCTGGCTGAGGGGGAGGCCCTAGGCTGGGCCTGGGATGCAAGGGAGGAGGGTTGGCAGCCACTTTGTGCCACTTCTGAACTCTGGGACATGCTGGTTTCAAGTAGAACTAGGAAATTTAGTGAAGTCACTTCTCCTTTGGAGCCTCTCTATTTTTGTAGTGATGGGCACAGGTGTGGTAGAGAAAGAGTGGGATTTCTTGCCCTGCTGGGTGGAGCCAGGAGGCAGAATTCTACAGGGTGCTGTCAAAGAGAGATGTCAGTACCTGGTTGGCCTCTGTTGACAGCAGGACGTGGTCACAGACCCCACAGCCAGCTGTTCTAGAGTTCAGACCCCAGCTCTGCCCCTCAACCTCCTGGGGCCTCAGTGTCCTCATCCGAAGGGTGGGAACAGAATCAGTGCCTACGTCACAGGGTCGTTGTGGGATTCAATGACTTAATGCATGTACAGCACTGAGTACAGCTCATGGTCAGCTCAATGAAAGCCTTTCTGTTTTTTTTTTTTTCCTTAAAAGGTTATTATTTATGTATTTTTAGAGAGAGCAGGGAGGGGAAGGAGAAAGAAGGAGAGAAACATCAATGTGTGGCTGCCTCTCATGCGCCCCATGCTGGGACCCAGCTCGCAACCCAGGCACGTGCCCTGACTGGGAATCGAACCGGTGACCCTTTGGTTCACAGTCCTGTGCTCAATCCACTGAGCCACACCAGCCAGGGCAGCATTTCTGGTTTTATGCCCAGGAAAGCAGGCATTGAAATTTACCTTTGCACATCTGACGTGCTGTGGGCATCTGGTACCTGTGACCTTGGGTTCCTAGGCTAGAAAAGGTCATTTTGGTCAGTCTGCTGGCTTCATGCCTCGCCCTGGGGAGAGGCCCTGGGCTCCCAGGGGTGGGAGGTGAAGCACCACCCACCACAGACACCCTCTGGTAATCTTGGAAGTACCAGCAGCTGACTCAGTAGGGTGGTCAACTGCTACCCAGGCAGAATGCTGGAATCGGTTCTGCTTTCTTGGGGTACATGACTCGGGTCCTCTGATCCCCAGCCCTGGGCTCATGCTGAGAACAGCTGTTATGCAAGGAGGTGGGTGGGTGGGTGGCTGATGCAATACTCAACAGCTAGCACACTTGGTTTTTCCTTCTGCAAATCGTGGGTCAGAGAGGCAGGAGGCCAGAGAGGGTGTGATGTCACCGGGAAGACCTGGGGTCTTGTCCTAGGCTCCGCACCCACCCCCAGGGTGAGCTCCAGCAAGTCCCATCACCTTTTTGAGCCTTAGTTTCCTTTCACAGGTGTTCAGAGAGGGTCTTCAGGGCACCAGCAGTGGTCTGGGGTGGTGAGGAAGGGCAGGGGACATCCAAAATAAGCACATCCCTTGTCATGTGAATTTGTTGGAACAGCGCTCAGAATCTAGGAATTTCTGGATGTAAGATGATGTTGAGAACTCAGATAGCCAGTGTATGAGTGTCCTGTTGCTGCTGTAACAACCACCATGGACTTTGTGGCTTAAAACAACGCAAATGTATTATCTTTACGTCCCAGAGGTTGGAAGTCCAAGGGCGTTTCACTGGGATAAAAGCAAGGTGTCAGCAGGGCTCCATTTCTTCTGGAGTCTCCAGGGGACGATCCAGTCCCTTGCCATTTTTCGTTTCTAGAGGCCGCCCACACTGGTTGATCTCTGGTCCCTTTCACCACCTTCACAGCCAGCAGTGGCAGGAGGAGTCCTCTCACACCGAATCTCCCTGACTCTCCCGCCTCCCCCTTCCATTTATGAGGACCCCCGTGATGACGCGGGGCCCACCTGGATAACCCAGGCTAATCTCCCCATCTCAAAAACCCCTAACTGTATCACAACTGCGAAGTCCCTTTTGCATGTCAAGTGACATATTCTCAGGCTTCCCGGGTTAGGACAACGATATCTTGGTGGGGGGTGGAGGGTGGGGCGCATTATTTCCCCCTCCCCCCCCACACTGAGGCATATCACAAACACTGATCTGCCCGCATCTATTGGGTTCCTGGCTTTGGACACTAAGAGCTCAGATGGCCACTCTCGTTCATATAGTTGGCTCAGCAGGGCACTGACCAATCAGAACAGACATGGATGTAAACAACCAATGAGGCTGTGGCAGGGTGTACAGGGCGATTGTCATGGGCAACCAAGGCCCCAGCCTATAGCGTCATCGAGGCTGGATTGGAATCCCCGCTCCACTGCTTACAAACCCTGCAGCTCTGAGCAAGAGTGTTTGCATCGGGGAAATGGGATTAACAGTGGCGACGCGCCCCCCACAGGGTGGTGGTTAGAGGAAAGGAGCATGCCCGAGTTAAGTGCGGAGCAGGGTGCCCGGCACCCGGTGAGGGGCGCCACGTGTACCGGTGATCCCAGTGTGGCTTTGTTTCCCAGGCGGGGCTTCTCTGTGGAGATTTCTAGATACGAGAACCCTCTGTCTGTGCTCCAGGCTGGGGAGAAGTTCTAGCCTAGCTCATGGGCTGCAAGGAGCAGAGCAGCTTCCCGTTCCCTCGTAGGAAGAGGGCTCATTGTGGAGGATGGGCGCCTCGTCGGGGGGGGGGGGGGGGGGGCGGCTGTGCCAGCTGCCCAGGCAGGGCTGTGTTCAACCGGAAATTTCTCAGGATCTGAGGTGGCTCCAGGGAGGGTCATTTCGGTCCCCACAGCTGTGAGACCCTGAAGCCCTCTGTTGTACTGTTCAGCGTGGCTCAGTTTCCTCCAACTCCGTCTCTTTCTGAGTTTCTCTTTCCATGCCTGGCCTTGCTACTGAACGCTCCGCCCTCCTCCCTCTGAGTAGCCTGTTTAAGCAGCCCGGAGGGACCGCATTACTGGCTCACTTAGTCTTGCCAGAGTTCCCGTTGGGTCCCTAATGAGGTTCAGGTTTCCCTCTGATGAGGAGCTAATCCCCTCTCAGTCTGCAATCCTCATTTCCTGCAGGTCCAAGAAAGCTCTTGAACTGACATTGTATTAAGTTGACATTGACCTTGGCGTTATCTAGTCCAGGGATAGAACTCTATACTCCTCACTCCTGAGCCGGGGCAGACATCACGGATTCGATCATGTCTCTGGCTGAAACGGAATGTTTCTGTAATTTCTCCCCGTGTTTCAAATCATCCCTGAATGTGCTGGTTTGAAACAATGTGCTTGTTTGCGATTCTGTAACTGGGCGGAGTTCTGCAGGGACGGCCCATCTTTATGCCAGGAGGTAGCGGTGGGTTGATCTGGGGCTTGCCCATGGCTGGGGTGCTCAGGGTGGCCTCACATCCTGCGGGGACTCGTGCTGTTTCTGTCCATGCGGCAGGGCTGCTGGGACCTCTCTGCCTGGAGGCTCAGGGCTCCGGGGCTGTGCAAGCAGAAGCTGCCAGGCTTCCTGAGACACAGGGCTGGGACCAGCACCGCCTCCCTTCTGCCGCATTATGTGGGTCACTGCAGGTCACCAGGCCAGCCCAGATTCGAGGGGAGGAGAAAAAGAGTCCCCCCTCTCGATGAGGGGAGTGACATATGTTTATTGATAGGGGTTAGAGATGACAGGTGAGCGTCCATCTTTAAAGATGGTCTACCAACCAGACGTGGTCTTAAAATCTGATCGATGACAATGATCATCTGAAACAATTATTTGTCAGCCCTGAGTGTCTTCGTCCATTCGGGCTGCTGTAACAAAATATGGCAGCCTGGGTGGGTTCTAAAAGGCAGAAATTCGTCTCTGACAGTTTGGGAGGCTGGAAGTCCAAGATCGGGGTGCCGGCACTGTTGGGTCTAGCGAAGGTCCCCTTCAGGGTTGCACACTGCGGACTTCTCGTTGCGTCCTGGAGTGGTGGGAGGGACTAGGGAT
Organism: Phyllostomus discolor; assembly: GCF_004126475.2. Lineage (NCBI taxonomy): Eukaryota > Metazoa > Chordata > Mammalia > Chiroptera > Phyllostomidae > Phyllostomus > Phyllostomus discolor. The sequence goes on from NC_040915.2 coordinate 53,074,952, forward strand.
CTCTCTGGAGTCTCTTTTATAATCCCATGACTGAGGCCTCCACCCTTCTAACCCAATCACCCTCTGGAGGCCCCACCCCTTAACACCGTCACATTGGGGGTCAGGACTTCAATACATGAATTTGGGGGAGGGCACAAGCCTTCAACCATAGCGCTGAGCCTGTTCCCACTTCCGTTTCCCAGATGGGAAAACTGAGGCTCAGGGGGTGAGAGGGACTCGTCTAGAGGAGCAGAGGAAGGGGGTGAGGGAGCCGGGACACAGCCTCCACGCACTCCACCAGCACTTGCTGAGCGCCTACTGTGTGCCAGGAGCATGGGACCCAGGGAGAGATGAGCCCTGCCCCCAGGGGGCTCCCCGCTGAGCTCAAAGACAGGTGTGTGAACAGAGTGGGGTTTGTCAAGCTGGAAGCATGGCTTGAACATGCACGGGGCCTGTCGCTCCTGGCACACAGGCACGCGCTGCGATTCCATCCATCGTCCACTCAGTGCGGTAGGTGAGCTCTGGGCCATTTGGACTTCAAGCCGGTTGTTACATTTGTTACATGCACTTGAGTTAGCGCCTGCCTGGTGCATTCAGGATGCAAGGTGCTACAGGAACAAAGAGCAGGATCGGGAAGCCAGGAAATAACCTTGACAAGGGAGTGTGGGTTTGAGCTGCTTCCAAGGACGAGCTGGCCCTGAGTGCTCGGAGGAGAAATTGGCCGGAAACAAAAGATATTTCAGGCGGGGAGAGCAGCATGAGCCGCGGTTTTGAGGCTGGACGGGGAAGGGGTGTCTGCTGTGGTGGGTGGACGCAGGGAGGGGGCTGGAGGGAGTCTGGCCAGTCTGCAGGGCCTCGAACGTCCCACCCAATTTTCCGGGTGACCCAAGGCACCCGTCTCACCAGAACAGCATCCTATTGTCCCCAGGCCTTGTCCTCTTCAAACTCGGTGCTTAAACTTGAACATTTGGACAATGGACGATTTCAGACAATCTCGAGCTAATTGAATTGGAAATTTCAACTTGGCAGAGGGCATGTGGCTTTGTGGCTTTATCTCCTGGGTTGTCTGCTCCATGAACCAGCTGGGAGAAGAGGATATTTCTTTGCAATGGTGGTTTTTTTTTTGGCTGAACAATGGGTTCCCTCCTCTACCACGTCCAGGCCTTGCTGACGGAGGTTGGGAGGAAACGAGGGGTCTCTTTCGGGGCGAGAGAGCACTGATGCAGGATGGCACCTGTGGTCGGCCTGTGGCCTGTTTGCAGGGGGAGACAGACTTCCGGGCTGCCCGCTGGGCCAGGCTGCGCGTGGAAGTGCCCGAGGCCTCCCTCGGGGGTGGGGGGCGGTGACTGACGTCAGGAGCAGGGCCTCAGGGCGTGCAGACAGTCTTCCGTCTGTCTTCCGTCTGTTTCTGACCGACCGCACTCCCAGGGGCCTCTCCGACGGTCAGGATCTGGGTTGTGAAGACAAAGGGTGTCCCTGGAGGACGAACGGAACGGCGGCCGCCCAGTGGGGGGAAGCAGACATGCTGCTGCCTCACGGACCCGATTTGAAACCCATTTCTGTGGCTGGTGGGCCAGAGGACCTTGGGAAGGTCGCTGACCTGCTCTGAGCCTCAGTTTCCTCTGCTGCAACCTGGGGGTCGTGAGAGGGCTTTCCTCCTCGGGGCAGCGTTGCACGGCTCCGTGGGAGCACGCGTGGCATGAAAGTGGGGCTGAAACCCACAGTGTGGGGGGCTGGCTCCAGCGGCGGGGCAACGGTGGGCACCGAGAGGCTAAGAAGCGCCCGTTGTAGGAGGTGCCAGAGTCGCAGCTTCCCCCGAGCCTGTCCCTCCGTTTCCTGCGGCTGCTCCTGGGGGAAGCAGGGCCCGTCCGGCCTAAATGGACCTTTCTTTTGCTGTTTCGCTCTCCCCTCCTGTGAAGAGCCTCAGCCGTGCAGGAAACCGGGAACAGGAGCCTGGGGAAGGGCAGGGGCGGCTCCCCAGGGCCTGGCTGGGAAGGTGCCTCCCACCTCCCTGTCGCCGATTCCTGGCAGGCCTGGGAGAGGACGTTCGTCAGGCTGGGGCCCTGGGCCTCCTCCCTGTCCTGCTGGGTGGCCTCTGATCCAGGCGTTGGTTCTTTCCTTTCTTTTTTTATTTAACTGGTGGGGGTGACACTGGTTAATACAATCACATAGGTGTCCAGGCTTTCTGTTCGCTCCCCAGCCTTGGCGCTCTCCCAGCCCCAGCGTCTTGTGTTTCCGGCGGTGCGGTCCGGGGCTGGGGGTGGTGGGGGAGCCTGTGGCGTCCCAGGGTTCCTCCTCCCAGAGCTTTCTGTGCTGAGTCCACAGCTTGGAGGAACAGGTAGTTTCCGGGCGCAGGTCCTGGCTGCTGCCCAGTCTCACTTCCTGCCACCGTCAAAACTGTCTCTGGGGCCAGCCGCTTGTCTTGGAAGGGTCACGGCGAACTCGCTGGAGACGTGGGAAGTGGGGCCAATGGTCCCATGTCACAGCCGAGGACACGGGGTCCAGAGCCAGCCTCCCAGTCCGCCTTCGAATGCCCCCTTTCCCCAGCGTTGCCAGCGTCTCGCTCTTCCTTGGGGTCTGCAGCCCAAGGATCGGGTGTGAGTCACACGGACCTGGGCTCAAGGCCTGTGTCCCTGGGTGAGCAGCTGGGTGATCCCCCGTCGGCCACTCCCTCCCAGCCTCAGTTTCCCCACTTGTAAATGCTGTGAGTGACAGCAATGCCAGGATCCTCCCCGCCTGATACAGTTAAATGCAGTAACTGTTCGAAAGGGCTTCCTTCGCAGGCCCCTGTGAAGGGAGAGGGCTTTAGGCTTCTGGGCACTTAAGATGGGGTGTGTGCGAGGGCCTTGGTAAGAAATTTCTGAAGTGAGATTGAATTTTTTTTTCTGAATCCTCACCTGAGGATATGTTTCTTGATTTTAGAGAGAAAGGACAGGAGAGAGGGAAGGAAAGAGCCAGAGGGGGTGGAGGGAGAGAGAGAGAGAGAGAGAAACATGGATCAGTTGCCTCCTGAGGGGCAGGATTGGTATGTGCCCTGGGCGGGGATCAAACCCTCAACCTTTTGGTGTATGAGATGATGCTCCAACCAACTGAGCCACGTGGCCAGGGCGAGATTGAGTTCTTTAAACGCCCCTTTCCACTCAGCCTCCAGCATGTTAGCAGCCATGCTTTCCTGTCCAGGATGTGGCTCAGAGAGGTTAGTTGCCTGCCTAAGGCTGCACAGCTTGTAACAAGGGGAGACAGATTCCTGACACCGGGTTCTATGCTTGTCTTGTCCGCCACACGGGCTGTTCCTGTTCTCCCGGCCCCTGTGTCGGGAGCCCACCCTCCCTCCTCCTCTGTGATTTCTGGACGCACCTCCTCCCCTTGGAAGCCTGGCCTCATCCCATGGTCCTGCGAGAACCCAAGCAGTCCACTCTTTCCCGCCGAGGCACTTACAGCTGGTGAGTACTCACAGGGTGGGGGTTGGTGAGCAGGATGTGTCCACAGTGGTGACTGCTCGGCCACGGTGGACACGAGGTGCGGGAAGCCCTTTGGCTAAGGATCGTCCCGGAGGCTGGCGAGCTGCAGCCTCCCTGCTGCAGGGCCCGAGCTCAGAAGTCACTGAGCCAATCCCACAGAAGCATGCCGTGCCGACTCCCTCACAACCCCAGCGGGGCCATGCCGTTCCTCCCTTTCCTTGTAGATAAAGTGGCCGCATTGGGTGGACTATTTTCCTTTAATGTGTGTGACGAAGCGGTCCATCAGCAGAGCTCGAACAGGGCAGACTTTGGAGGCACGTGCCGCAACCTCGGCACACCCCGCGTCTGCGCGGCCCGCCCGAGAGCCTGCCGCTTTCCCCCAGAGCATGGGGGTGGAGCTGGTTGCCCCGGCTGTGTCCTTGGCCGTGGATGCGGAGCAGAGTCCTGGTACCCTCTGCTGAAATGGCAAAACTGTCATTTCACTCAGTGGGGGGGTCTCTTCCTATCTCGGGCAGGGTGGGGGGCTGGGGAGGGGCGCGGGGAGAGGATGGGTTGGCGTCTGGGAGAGCGTGTCTCTCCGAGGAGGGAGGCAAGCTGGTGTGCTGCTGGGAGCTTCTGGCATCTGACTCCTCGGCTTCACTTTCCTTGACTTCTGAGCCGGGCGGCCCCGGTTTCCTCATCCGTGAAGTGAGGGTGAGGATGACGGTGCCTCACGGGATGTGGGGGAGGAAGGGGCAGATGGACCTAGGGGAGGGCACGTTTTGTTTATCTCTGGGTTTTTGGTACTCGGCACAGCCGGTTGTCCAAGGAAAGACTCTAGAATCGGGGACATTGGGCTCTGGAGTTCACGAGGGGAATGTGCTTAGCTCGGGCCCGGTGCTCAGGAACTGTGTGGTGCTTGCTATTCTGTCACCTGCTGTCCCTGTCCCTAGGAATGGGGGTGGGGAGCGGGGGGGTGGGGCTGAGTGAGAAGTTCTGCCTCTTTGCGCCTGCGCTGTGCGGCTTTGGCCAAGTGGCTTCGCCTCGTTGGGAGGTGTGGCTTTTTAAACTGCATCAGCTCCCTCTTGGGTGGTGGCAAGGATGCAGGGGTGACATCCCTGTTGCCCCTGGCCCCAGGGCAGTGATCACCTTCTGGAATCCTCTGAAAGGCTCTTCTGGGTGTCATGTGGCTCCTCCACAGGTGGTGGTGGCCAGCTCCTTTCTCCCCTTGGGTGTCACATGGAAATGCTGGGGTGGGGGGTGGGGTTCTGGGTGTGCCCCCAGACCTGGGGTGCAGAGCAAGGCCACGCTGCAAGGAGCTGGGTCCAAGGCTGGCTGCCTGGCCCCTGTCTTCTCCACGCACCTCCTGATCCCGTGACCCCTCCTCGATCTCTCTTTCGAAGAAGCCGGTGTCCTGAGCCTGCTGCTGGCTCCCAGACCTCGAGTGGAGCATCTTTAGGCAAAACCAGGCACTTCCCTCTCCCAGGGGAAGGGACCTTGAGGCCCCATGTGCCAGCCAGGTTCTTGGTGGCTTCTTCCCTGGGCACCGGCTGTGGTCAGAGGCGACTCCTCAGCTGGGGTGGAGGGCTGGTAATCAGGGCTGTTGGGTGTCTGGGGCAAAGGGAGGGGCAGGAAGGACCCGGAGGGCTGACGGTGCAGTTCCCACGAGTCAGCATCTCCGTGGTTGCTGGGGTCTCTGCTCTGGCTTCACCCCGCAGCGGGCGGGGAGTGGGGCTCGGAAACCTGCAGCAGCAGCAGAGAAGCGGGAGGAGGGAGACAAAGGCTCCTCTGTCAGCCACTGGGGGCCTGGCCTCAGGGAGGCGGCTGGGGAGGGGCCAGTGCTGGGAAGAGGCAGATGAGGACTCGTGCCTGGCACCTCGTCACCGGCCGGATTGATTCTTCCTGAGCAGTGGGTGGAAAATTACTCTGGATCCTTTCCTGAGGGGCCGGGAAGGCTAGGGCCAGGTCACGGGGGGGGGGGGGGGGGGGGGGGGGGGGGCGGGGGGGGAGAGGTTTCTCCACATCCCAGGAATGCGATCCCTGCTTTATTTTAAAACAGAATAAAAGCCAAAAGCAGCCTCAAGGGGTGGCTGCTCGGGGCCACCCGAGGCCGCCACACCAGCTCCGGGCCACAGCTAGGCGCGGGCTTGGGCTCTGGCCTCTGGCCTCTGAGGTCGGGGATCAGACACCTGCCGGCTGGGCTGGCCGGTCCTGGCTTCCTCTCGGCGAACCCTCGGGGTCCGGATCTGCCCTTTGGGGCTGACGAGGGGCCCTCGGGCAGAAACCTGCCTCCTTCACACTATACATGGTTTTGTCCGGCTGCAGAATCCGCCCCGATGCTTGATCCCCACCAGGGCCTGTGACTGACTGTGAGCTTCCTTTGATAAACATGGAAACCGAGGCGCAGGAATTGGGATGGCTGGGACGGCTGGGACAAGAACCAAGTTCCCCTGACTTCCTGTGAGACTCTGTACCCGGGACGTGCCCTGGCTCCGCGGGAGCAGACAGTCTGAGTAGCTCTGAAGCGTTTTTTCTGATAGATGAAAACAGAGCAGCCAGTGCAAAGGGAGGCCTTAAAACTTGTTTGCTCATTTTAAAGGACAAGGGCGTGAGTGCCCCAGATGCTATTCAGAATGACTGAAAAATAATACACACACAGAACGATGGCTTCTAACCTTGTAACACACATACAATGCTGATGAGTTCAACAGGAAGACACTAGCAACAAGCCAAATGCCCATCCCCCAAAGGAAACATGGCAAACCCAGCACGGAATACTAGGCAGCTGTCAAAAAGGATGGATGCTATTTTTATATACCGATAGGAAACCACCTCCAAGGTATGTTGGTAGATAAGAGAGACAAGCTGCAAAATAGCGTGTGTAATTGATTGCCTTCTGTGCAAAGCAGGAGAGAAATTAGGGTACACATTTGTGTTTACCTGAAGGAAGTCTGGAGGGAGACACGAGAAGCTAATGAAGGGTGATGGGTGTCGTGGGCACTGGGTGGAGGGTGGCAGAGTAGAAGCAAAGGTTTGCGCTGTGACCTCTTTATGGTTTTAGAGGGTCGTGAACATCTCCATTAGATGGAGTCGTGCTGCCTAGTCAGACATTCAAATTCAAATAGCCACTTTGGAAGTGTGAACGGATGCGCGTAAGTGTCACTGTGAAGTATTATTATAAACTCGCACGTCTATGGCTTCCAATGCCGCCATGCCCTTGACCATCACTTGAACACATTTGGGATTTTACACCTGCTTTACCTGACTCCAGCTTCCTTGGTGCCCTGGGGAGGAGGTTCCTTCTGATCCACTTTGAACCAGCATGTGACTCGGGGCCTCCCTCCTGTGACCTTGTCCTCCTGGTGGCTGGGATGGGCTCCCGGGGTCCCCCGTGGGTGGTCCAGCCACCGTTCCAGAGTCCACTTGCTGTCTCGTTCCCAGAGAGCCCTGGACGAAGTGTCTGTGGGAGAACAGCGTGTTCTCGTGGGCTCCCCCTGAGGCTGACACCCCACGGGCAGGGAGACACTTTAGAGAAGGTGGTGGCTCACACCTAATAGGACTTCGACAATCTGCCTCTCTCTGCCGGGACCTGCCCCCACCGCACCCCGAACAGTCTGTGTACTAAATAACACATCGTTTCCTGTTAGAATTAACCAAAGACGCCAGTGTGTGCTGGTCAGGACGTGGTCACCAGTTGCCACCTGGCTCTGTCTTTCCATCCCAGAGCGAAAGCCCCTCCCGTTTCCACTGGGGTCGCACCGGGCCCCTCATTCTTGGCTCTGTCTGGGTTTGGGGCACGCCCTAAGGCTGCCCTGACTATGTTCTCAGACGCACGCACATGCAACGGGAAGCACCCCCGTGCCTGCCCCCTCCACTCTGTTGTGGCCCCCCCCCCCGGGGACAGATGATCAGTCGTGGGGTCGCCCCGCTGCCCACCCCAGAGCACGTCCATCAGGTCCTCCTGAACTTCCTTGGAAACTGGGGGAAAGGGCCTTTCAGCCTCTTCCCCTTCCTCTCCTCCGTCTCCCTGTCTGTCTCTGGGACTTCGTGTCTGCTCTGCCTTTGTCCTTTTTCTTCACTCTTGCATTGGCTGCTCGTCACTCTCTGCCATCGTGTCTCTGCCTCTGTCATTCTTTCTCTTCTGCACGCCTGCCTCTCGCCGCCCCTCTCCCCCTACGTTTCTCCGTCTCCTCTTTCCTGTCTGTTCGCCACCGCCCTCCTATCTCACTCTGCACCTCGGAGGGGCAGCCTCTCTTCCCTCCCTGCTCCCTCCTCCCTACAAGATGCCCTTCCCCACCAAGCCCTGCCTTTCTGGGGCTCAAGGTGGAGAGGGCCCTTCTCCCAACCCCCCAGGCCGGAGGGGCAGGGCCGGCTTCTTGGGTATGACACCAGGGCAGCAGCCACGTGGCCTTCGGAAGGGCCGGCCCCGGGCTGGATGCTCTGCAGTTACCGTCTTGAAATTCTTAGTACTTTCCGAGTAAGGAACCCGCCTATTCCCTCCGCACCAGGCCCCACGAAGGACATGGCAGGTTCGCTGAGGCCTGTGAGCTTCCTGGGAGGGACCACAGTGGGGCTGAGGCGCAGGGGCCATGTTCCAGCCCCGTTCCTGGTCTTGTCCACTGACAGTGGCCACCGCCCGGACATGCCTCCAGCCCCCAAGGCACTTGGCTCCCATTAGAAGGTTGTCCTTCACCAGCGGAAGGTGGTGGCCAGGTTCACTCCCGTTTTACGGATGAGGCGGAACGAGATGCAGAGTGATCAGGGCACTTGCTCACAGCTGGGGTTCCCGGGGAGCAGCAGGCCCCCCTTCTACCTGGGAGCTAAGGCTCAGCCTTTACATCTGTGAAAGAGAGGCGATGAGACAAGCTGTCCCCATGCAGAGCCAAGGACGCCCCAGCCCCGGCAAGTTCCTGACACCAGTGCCTGGCACGCGGCTGCCTTTGTAACCAGTAGCCCGGCCTCTGTAAGCCTCAGTTTCTGCATCTGCCAAATGGGGACCTTGGTGGCCACTGCCTCATGCATATTTAATGACACGGGTGAGTGCTCGGCACGAGGCCCAATGTAGGTGGGCGGGCAAGGTCAATATCAGGAGCTTCTATCCCGCTGGCCGCCCCCCCCCTCTGGGGCAGAGGAAGGAGTGACTGTGAGTAGCAAAGCCACGTGGTTTATTGTCCCAACGGGGCCCTTTCACAGGAAAAGGGGCACTCTTACTACATATGCCAGGACAGGAGGGGTAGACCGCACGTAGGCTCGCTCTACGTGTGGGTCACGTGTGTCCGTGTCGGCATCAGAACAGGGAAACAGACGAGCGGGTGTCGGGGAGTGAGCCCCGGGACACCCAAGGCCCGCCCCCAGCTGGCGGAGAGCGCGGCTGCGTTCTAGCATTCGCCACGGGGAGTCGTGTCCCGCTGCTAACAGCACAGAGACGCCACGCCAGGGAGCACGTCATGACAGCCACCTGGTCCGGGCCCTCCGCCAGATGTTCTGGAAATGCCTTCAGATTAAGCCAGCAATGCATCCACCTGGATGTCTAGACTGAAACACACAGTCACTCCTTCCCTGGCACGTCTCGGAGCAGTGGGGACAGTGCCACGGGCTTGTGGGGACGGCTGTTGTGTTTGGGCCGCCTCTGCAAAGATCCAGACCCTCGAGGCTGCGTCCACCGTCAGGATGTCACTAGGGGTGCCGGTCCCCGTGTCATGCCGCTCCCCCTCCACAAAGCTCTGCAGAAAGCTCTGCTCCAGGCTCCGGGCAGGCTCGCCATTCTCCAGAGTGGGCTTGTTTCTAGTGGGTGAACGGCTTCTCTTTCCCAGCCTAGGAGTCTGGAGGTTTATGGTGTGGCCCACCCATGCGAAATATTTGGGACATTACTTATTGTCTGCGTTTCTTCCCTCTGCCTTGGCTCTGCGTTCTGTCCCCGCCCACAGTTCCCCTCCTCCTTTCTCTCTCTTAATCTACGTTCCCCCGGATTCATGAACCTCTTTTGAGATTCGTTTTTCCTCTTTTGAGACTCGTTTTTCCTCCCTTCGGGCCCAAGCCAATATAGACACAGCTGCGAGCAAAAACATTGTGTAGCGCCCCTCCCCCTGCCCAGGGAGGGCGGCCCCACCTGGGCAGCGGCTGGAAGGCGAGGGGTTAAGGCTGGTGCAGAGGAAGTGCTGGCCGAGGTTACAGTGAGGAAGTAACCCCAGCTGCCTGGGGAAGGAGGTGACGGCTGGCTTATCCTGTGTGACTCCAGGCAGCTGAGCCAGGCTTGAGGTGAACACAGGAGGTTTGCTCGAGTTCATTTCAGCAAAAAAAAAGAAGAAGAAGAAGAACTTTCTAATGACTTTATGGGGTTTTCTACGAGTTCTGCTGGTGGGGGTGGGGGAGGAGAAAGAGGGTGACCTGCTCTGGGAAATTGGCCAAAACCAGAGGGAGTTTATTTCTGGTGATTGTGTTTCTGAGCGATGACTTGGCTCAGGGGACACCTGAGAGGAGGTCCCAGACAGAGGGCCTCCTCCCCCCCATTTCAAGGCGACACTGGACTCAGAAAGGCAAAGTGGCTGGCTCGCCAAAGGGCAGCCTTCACGGTGCCTGAGCGACCCTGTCTCATGCTTGCCTCTGCCCGCCGTGGAAGTGAGCCCCACCAGCCATGGCGCTTTGCCCGCAGCACCTGGGCACGCTGCAGACATTTGTCAAATTAATTAAATGAAAAAACAAAAACAAAAACAAAAACAAAGTTTGTGATGGCAGAGCTAGGATCCAGACTCGATGTCTTCTGACTCAGGAAGTAGTTCCCTTTGCTTTAAAACAGTTTCATTTATTTGTTCTTAGAGAGAGGGGAAGGGAGGGAGAAGGAGAGGGAGAGAAACATCAGTCGGCTGCCTCTGCCCCTTGCATGTGCCCTGACTGTGGGGACCCACAATCCAGGCGTGGGCCCTGGCTTGGAATCGAACTGGTGACCTTTTGCTGAGATGCTGCCCGACCAGCGGAGCCACACCGGCTGGGCCAGGCTCTCTTTAAACACAACGATCAAGGAGTGCTTTTGCTGGGGCCAGAGCACCCACCTGCCCTGATTTGCCTAGAACGTTCTGGTTTGCACATGGAAGATCCCGCCTCTCAGGACACCCCAGACCCGGTCGCCCCCTACAGCCTGCAGATGTGGGCTCTCATAATCTTTTCATCGAGCCCCTTTTCTGGTGGGGAGACGGATTCCGTGGCCCAGGGTTGCGTGGCCGGCCCAGGGCCGGGCCGGAGCTGGTGCCCAGCTTTGCTCTCTGCTGCACTCAGCTGCCCTCCTTCATCTGTGCCACAAGGGTGCCAGAACCTTCCATCCCACTGCCTCTCCCGCAACAGCTTTCAGCATTCGGGACTTCCCTCTGGGCTTTTGCTGGGTGTGTTTTCTCTTGAGAGCCAGGGGACAATTTTCTCAGCAGACCCTTCCTGGGGCGAGGCCTGAGCTGTGCCCTGGGAAAGGTGATGGCCCAGGGATGGAGGGGGGCGGGGAGGGCGGCCTGTCCCTGCTGCCCGGCGCCTGGGAACAGGGCGGGATCTCACATTCCCACTGACCTGGTTGCTGGCAGCCAAGCCAGCCTTTTCGTCAACTGCCTGGGCTGGAGCCAGGGCATTCCAAGGGGCCAGAACCTGCCTGCGTGCCCGGGGCTGCCTCCTGGGCACGGTGCAGCTGGGGCGGCTCAGGGCTCCTCGGTCTCTCAGGGCTCCACCTGGATGGACGGGCCCCCGAGACCCCCTGCTTGTCCCAGAGCCCAGTGTGTGGTGGCCGCCCTGTCTGGGGCCGGTGTGTCGGGTTACCGAGGGCTCTCTGAGGTGGGACCGTGGATGTGGGCAGCCCTGCCACCCTGTCCAGCCCCGTGCGTGTGTGGGGGCCGTGGGCACAAGAATGCAGGGCTCTGCCTCTGGTGGGGTCCCTCATGGGCAAGCCCCAGAATGTCAAGGCCAGTCACGGTGATGGAAGATGTGGGCCCTGGTGTCCGAACAGCCCAGGTTCAATGTCCCCTCTGCCCCTTCCTAGCTGTGGGATGTGGGGCCAGTGGCTTTGCTTCTTTGTGCCTCAGATTCCACATCTGCAAAATGGGAATGAAAAGACCCATCTTGAAGGTTGTTCTGAGCGGAGGTCCTGGGTGCCCTGCGGACCCCTGAGGAGTGGGGGTCCGTGCCATCGCCCCCGGCCTCTTGGGTTCTGTGCCTCTCACCTGGGGCTGCACCCAGGACCCTGGGGTGGCCGAGGGCTTCTGGGTCCCCACAGAGGAGACTTGCTGGTGAGATGCAGGGCCACCTCGGGGAGAGGAGGGCATACTGCCTGTAGCGAGAGGGGCCATCAGCCCATTTAAGCGGCTGGGTCCAGGAGGATGCGGGCCCCGGACCGCCGCAGATCCGAGTCCTGCTCCCACCCGTTAAGTGGGGACACCCACCGTGTCCTCCTGGAGTGGGGGTTTGTCAGGACACGGGGACTCGAGGGAGGCCAAGTGCCCCGCCAGACGCCTGGCACGTGGCAGCGGGATCATCTCCTTTCTTCTGGCCGGTATGGCTGGGCTGCCAGCTCTGCCCGGATTGGTGTAGCGTGCACAGTGAGGCTGGGGGGAGCGGAGGGGACCAGATGGGACCCCCGGGCAGAGGGACCTGAAGGAACCAAGGCTCAGGGACCTCGAGCCACTGGGCTACGGGAGCACAAGGCAGGGGGTTGGTTTGGAAGCACTGGAGCTCCGAGGTTCCCCCTCGGTGACCCCTCCCTGACCCCAGGGGGGAGCTTCCTGTGAGTCCTGTAGTCCTGTCCTGGGTCAGTGACCCCAGGTTGCTGACCTCACTCGAGCTGGCCAAAGGGAAAGGAGACCAGCGTTCACACCCAGGGGACCTCCCTTCCTCTCTGCAGCTTATCTCCACCCGGTCCCCACCCTGTGCGGCCCCCCCCACCCCCCCACCCCAACACCCGCGCCCTGGAGCTCTGTGGGCGGGGTCACACCCACAGCCCACAGACATGCTTGCAGACTTTTTTTGTTTTCATCAACAGTGAGATAGCAAGAACCGGGATCTAGTCTAAACACAGCGTGTATGCCATTATTTAACCCCAGCAGTTCTGTGTAAGAGGTACCCTTGCATCCCCCACATTTCAGATGGGGAAACTGAGGCACAGGCTGGCTAAAGAATTCTCCCCAGCTCCCACAGCTAGCTGGGATTAAGCCCAGGCAGCCCCGCTCCCAAGCTGGATGCTTAGTTCCATTTAAGCAAAGGCTTCGCACCCACCAAGGCTCAAATGTCACCTCCTCCAAGAAGCTTCCCTGATTTCCCCAGCCACCGTCTCTTTGCTTTGTACAGAGCCAGGGCCACAAGCCTAGCAACTCACAGGGCCGGCAGGAGACACCAGTGACTAACAGAGACATTACTCACTTGCACAAAGAACTACATGCCCTCCTGTGAAAGTGGACATGCTAGCCGGGTTCATCTTTCTGTTGCCGGTGTGCTCCTGCTTCTATAGCAGCGGAGGCCCAGGGCAAGCTCCACAGCGGCTGGCAGCTGGTGCTTTGCACCTGTGTGCCAGTGGGGATGGGGCTACCTCCCCCAAACAGCATCCAGCAAAGAAGGGTGTGGCACCCAGAAGGCACCCCCTAGCTGCTTTTTGAATAGGTGTTTGAATGCACGGACCCACGCAGCTTCTGGAACCTGCCACCCCTGCCCCTGCCTCAGGGCCTTTGCACTGGCAGCCCCATCACCTGGAGCGCTCAGGTCTCCACCTGAGGTCGGTCACCAGCTCAGAGAGGCCTTTTCTGAGTGCTCTGCTGAAAACAGCACCCCCTCCCGCATCGCTACGCCCCATTTCTCTCGATATTTTACTGATAGCCCATGTCACCACCCGTTGTCACGTTCACTTCATTTTTCAGCATTTCAGAGTTCTTTAATCCACCTGCTACGCCTCAACACTTTACCAGCGTAACCTCCTTTGACCCTCGCAACAGCCCTGCGAGGGGAGGGCTGCCGTTCCCCCTGCGTTTCAGGCGGGGACACTGAGGCACAGAGCGGCACGGCGGCTGGCCTAAGGTCACACGGTGGTGAGGGCCAGAGCGGGGGTTCAGCCCAGACGGGCTGGCTCCGGAGAGGTGTGCCTTCTCTATTAGGGTTTGTCACCTGTTCCTCCCCATGGGAATCCCAGCCCCTCCAGGGAAGGGGCATGTCCCTCTGTTCCCTGCTCCTTCCCCAGGGCCCAGCCCCTGGGCCTGGTGCCTCATAGGTGTTTCCTAAACATTTCGTGGGAGGATGGAGGAAGGGAGGCAGGAGGCTCAGAGCACTGGAGGGCAGAATCCTTGGCTTTCCGGCTTCCCCCTAGCAGGGGCATCAAGGCCGCCTTGAATTTTGTCAGCTTCCCCAAGGGTTTGAGTCAGCCTGTCTGAGAGAGGCCCCCTCCCCCTCCCCCTCTCTCCCCCTCCAATGGGGCCTCTGTTTTCTGACCTCTCCCAGGCGAAGGTGCCAAACCACACTCCTGGAGCCCCGGGCCCACGCTGAGCACACTTCCTCCCATGACAGGGCCGAGGGGGAGAATGTTCCAGGCTGGAGGCAGGAAGTCTGCAGAGCAAGATGGCCTGGAGCAAGGGGGCTGCAGGGCAGCTGGTGCGAGGCGGGGCAGGGGGGGAGCTGGGCCGGGCTGCCCTGGGCCAGATGTGCGCAGGGCCTCAGCCCTGCTCCAGAGGAGACCAGGTAGGACAGCGGAGGGCTGGGAAGGGGACCGATGCTGTGGCCTCCCGGCGTCTCTGGTCTGGCCAATGTTCCCTGACATCAGACTCCGTTCTGAGCAGTCCCGGAGAAGCCGGTGCCCTGCTGAGTCCTCCTTGGACCCTCCAAAGTGGGCCGCCCAGAGGGCGTGGCGGGAACACATTTCCCGGTTTCTCCTTTCCTAATGTTATGAATAAGTGGTCACAACAATGACAGGCACGATGTCAAGCTCTTCGCCAGCTTGTTTTCTTGCATCCTCATACCCCTCGGGGACGGATGCTACTGGGGAGGCGTCCGAGGCTCAGAGAGGTGAAGCAACCTGTGCGAGGTCGCACAGCCTGCATGTGCTGCAGCTGGTATTACAACCTAGCCCTCAGTGACAGTGACATGATTCTAGGGAAAATGGGGCGTGGGGGGGGGGAGGAGCCAGAAGCCCATCCGGGAGCTCTGGGTTCTACTCACGGCCCCCTTGCTGGGGAACTTTGGGAAAGATCACAGAACTTGTTCGAGTCAGTTTGCTCATCTGGGAAATGGGAAGAAGGGGGAAGCAGCAGCATCTGAGACCCTGCAAGGGGCAGGCTGCTTTGCTGGGCGCGTCGCATCAGTCACTTTCCTTCATCGTCACCGTGTGGCAGGCCATCTGTGTCCCAGAGGCTGTCTCTTTATTACGCTTCAAAGCCCGGGGCTGACAGGAGCGAGACCATAGCTTGATGTCAACTGAGGGGCCGTAATCGAGTGAAACAGTGCCTCGCACAGGCTCTGGCAGAGGATGTGGGGATGCCAGGGAGGGGGAGGGGGCCGCGCCCGGCTGCGGCAGTGGCCACTGCTTCCTCCTCCGGCAAGGGCAGCGTGTGGTCTGGGAGGGGGAGGCCGGGAGGGGCGGCCAGCTGTGGCCTGGTGCCTGAGCCCGCTCGCTCAGCTTCCAGATGCCCTCCAGGCTGGTCTTTGAGCTCCGGCGGTTTCCGGAAGCACAGCCCTTTGGTTTGGTTCAGAATCTGCAAACTGCTTGCAACCTGGCTTTCTTCCCACCGTGGGGCAGAAATGCTGCTGGTTCTCACAGATGTGTCTCTGATGGCTCCACGCAAACATTTGCTGGGAACCGACTGTGTGCTGGGTGCCGTGTCCATCTCTCTGTTGCCTGACACGTTCATGATGACGCAAGAAGCGAGAAGTAACATCAGCCCCGTTTTACAGATGGGCACACAGAGGCTTGGAAAACAGAGGTCATTTGTCCATGTTCACTGGACTCCCACGTGTGGGCTCCTGTGGCCACCAGGGAGCTGGGAGAGGGGACAAGTCTGAAACAACCTTGTCACAGCAAGGACCCCGGACCTGCTCATGGCATGGTGGTAGGGAGACTTGTAAGTTAACCTTGAACCTTTAGCCTAGAGATGTCAGACTCGCAAGTGGTTCCAAGAGATCTTTTCATCCAGACCCCCTGACGCGCTGAAAGGAAGGGTTTATTATTGCCATTTTATAGGGGACTTCACGACGGCTCAGAGAGGTCAAGCAACCTGCCCAGGGTCACACAGCATGGCGCTGAGCCATGTTCTGTTTTTCTTGGCTCAAGGCAGGGAATAGGCAGACCTTGGCCCATTCAACCATGCCATTTTTTTAAGGCTGGAAGGGGGCCTTTGAGACCATCAACTCCACCCTCCCTGTTTTACAGATGGGGAAACTGAGGCCCCAAAGGATCAGGAATTGATCTAAGAACATTTGCCAAGTACAGCCTGTAAGGTATAAAAGAAAAAGCATTCCATTCTTAATCTGGATTCAAATCCCACCTTTGCCTCTCAGTAGCCACATGACCTTGTGGAAGACTCTTAACCTCACTGGGCCTCAGCTACCTCAACTCTAAAATGGGCATAATAACACCACCATCCCACGGGGCTTGTGTGAGGTGATGTGCAAAAAGTGCTTCTGAGCATCCTGGCACGCACAGTAGGTGCTCAATAAAATGTTATTTTGCTGGCTATTATCAATATTAGTTAACCCTGACATTCTGGACCTCGAAGCTCCTTACAGGATGTCCGTCTGGGTCTCACGTACTGACCTGGGGCTCTGGTGTGAGTTTCAGGGGCTTGGTGAGCAGGAGAGAGGGAAGGCAGGAGGGAGCAAAGCCCAGGGGTGGACAGCAAGGGCTCCTGAAGCAGACGAGCCCGCAGACAAGCCTGGTCCTCAGCTTCCTTGCTCTTCTCTCCCACGGCAGGTGGGGGCCCTGTTGACGGGGTAGCTGCTCTGGCTGCCACCTCCCAGGCATCTCTAGGTGTCAGAAGGAGAAGCCACACTTTGGGGCAGCATCCAATGCAGCCTGGCCCTTGGGGCTGACGCCGGGGCTGTGTTGGCCTGGATTCAGGGGCAGGATCTGAGATGATGGCTTCTCAGGGGCCACCCAGGAGCCCCTCAGAACCCGGCTCCATCCAAGCCCACACTGGGAGCAGGGCACCCAGCGCGTGTCACGGGCTGGCTCCTGATTCGGGGCATGCAGCTACAGCCACCACCCACGGTCGACTCCGACCACATCCTGAGCGGCTCACTCGAACGCCCGGAGCCCACCTAACTTCCAGACGTGCGCTGTGCACGCAGCGCGGGATTATTTGGGTGAGCGGCCTCAGAGCTGACTTCAGGGGATTAACAAGCGGGGGCCCGGGCCTCCCAGGCCCGTGGGAAACAAGGAGGGGAGCACATTTGTTTACAGGCCACCTCCAGGGGCCGAGGCTGTGTTTACAGGGGGAGGCGCGGGCTCATCTGTCTGGCGGCTTGGGACACACACTGGGGGGCCGAGAGGACACGCAGTGTGTGTCCGTGGGACCCATCATCGGGCGCCCCGGCGGCTTTCTGGCCTGGAGGGAGAGACGTCTCTGCAGACATCCCTGGGGGGGCCTTTGGTGGCTGGGAATGGGGGCTGTGTCTGCAATGCCACAGGGGGTCAGGCTTGCAGAGGGGTGTTCGCACGGCCCCCCGGGGTCTGGGTGGGGCTGGGGCTGGGCTGGCCTTTGCTCGGTGTCCAGGTGGGCAGGGGCCCGGTGGCTTGGGCCGTAAGGACTTTGGAAGGGGAGTTGGTGTTATTCTAAGGGGAAGAGGAGCCGCTGAGAACTCTTAAGCAGGAAGTAATGTGACGTGATTTGCATTTTTAGAAGATGTCCCCAGTTACTAGGTGGGAAATGAAATCCTAGCTGACTGTAAGAGACGGGGTGAGGTCCCTGTCCCAGTCATCCAGGGGGGCAGACGTGAGGGACAAGGCTTGTGAGTTGTTTAGGGCACAGTGCGTGGGATTTGAAAGACGGGGGGGCGGGGGGGGGAGGCAGGGACAGTCTGGGTTCTCCCTCAGGGTCACAGCAGGGGGGCGTTGATGAGAGCTTAGGCAAGGGAGGACTTAGAAAGGGCTCAGAGGTGTGAGGGATGGTGCTGTGATTCAAGGTCTAAGACGCAAGGAGAGCTTCCTGCCCCAGGCTGGGGGCTGGAGGACCGAGTGGGCACTGCCACCCAGGGAGCACTGCGGCCAAGCGACGGAGACCCTGCAGGGAGGCAGCCTGGGGAGTCAGCACCCACCGGACCTCACTCTCCTGCTGCCCTGCAACCCTCTCTGCTAGAGGTCAGTGGGCAAGGGCCCTGTAGTTGTCTCTCCTATGGGTCAGCCTGTAGGGCACAGAGCGGCAGGGAGTGGGTTTGCAGACAGCACCCAGGGGAGGAAGGGGTGGCCTTCTCCCAGGGGGATGCCAGGCACTGGTGCAGGTATCGGGGTCTCGTGCTTCTGTGTTCCCACGAGCTGCTGGAGGTTTCCGGGGCCTCTGCCCCTGCGCAGGGGGGCTGTCTGGGTCCAGGGGCCTTAGCTCCCTGCTTCACCCAGCCCTGCAGAGCCCTCCGCTCCCACGCGGCCCCATCTCATCCAAAAGAAAGTGGGACAGCCCGTGAGGCAGCCAGCGCCTTCTCGCCCCACCGCCGTGACTCAGTGTGAGCTGCGGAGCGTGGGCGTGAGACCAGGGAGGAAATTCTCTCCCAACACAGCTAATTCTGTCCCGGGGCCGGCTGCCAGGCCTGCCGCTGGAACATCAGCAGGAGCTGTGCGGTTTCGAGGTCTCTGAGTCTCTCAGAGCGGGGGATCCAAGGACGACCCCCTGCGGTATCTCCTGGAGCCAGCTGTGGGGTCTGGGAGGCCCCTTTCCTCCGTCCTGGAGGGTGAGAGGGTGGCAGGTGGGGCCGGCCCGAGGACCTGGCATCAGGCAAAGACATCAGGACCACAGTCAGCGGCCAGGCTGACTGGCGCGGGGGTGGAGGGGGGACAACATTGCTGAGGAGGGAGGGACAGTTGTGACTGGGACAGTGGTGTCTGGAAGGCCCCACTGTGCTGGCTGCCGCTGTGATTTTGGACGAGTGGAAATAGCAAAGGTTTTGGGGGCAGAGAGTCTGGGTCACATCCTGAGCTGACGCTCGGGCCGTGGGAGCCGAGGCTGCCACCGCACCTCCCGGAGGTCCCACGTGCAAACCCGTGCAGGCAGGACCCGGAGTGGCGAGGCCTAGGTGCGGGCGGTGCCAGGCTGAGTTCTGGGCTCCGGGGATGTGCCCGCCACGCCCCAAACAGCCCAGGGTCCTCTTCTGTGCGGCTTCTGGAGGGTCGCTTGCTCTCTGGACCTCCGTTTCCCCAGCTACAAAATAGGATGCCCTCGGAGAGGCCTCCCAGCCCCTGAAAGCCTTTCGGAGGCCAAGAGTGATGGAGGAGAGGCATCCGGAGCTGCCTGTTGGGGTGGGCTGTGGGGGAGGTGGGAGGTGGGGGCAGGAGCCAGGCCGGACACTAGGGACCAGCCTCCGGTCTCCCTGATGGCCTCCCACGCCCACGGCTGGCCTGATAAGGCGCCTGCGCTGGGCCTGAGGCTGCAACCAGGGAAGAAAAATAGCAGCCATCTGTGACCGCAGTGGGAAGGCCGGTGAGTGGCTGTCGGCAGCTTGGGCCGGCTGGGCACGCAGGTGAGCAACGCAGGTGGTTGAGGGGCTGCGGAGCCACTCAGAGGGGAGGGCGGGGTGAGGAGGAGGGGCAGAGTGACAGAGAGAAGAGACGGGAGACTTGGTGGAGAAGAGAGGCAGAGAGTGAGACACGCAGAGAGGCGTGCACAGAGATAGGGAGAGGGAGAGGCGTGGACAGACAGACGGACACGGGCGGACAGACGTGATCGGAGAGGGAACACGTCCTTTGCGGACTCGGGGTGCCCGTTTGGCCGAGGGGCCTGGGCAGTGACCCGGGGAGGAAGCAGAAGGCACACGCGTGCCGCCCAGATGCCCCTCAGCCCTGCTGTCCCCAGGGCCTGTGGGGACCTGGGGACACAGGCAGGCAGGCAGGCTGCCCACAGCCCACGGAGGTGGGGCCCTGGATTCGTCAGGACCCTGCACTGCCACTAACTAGGTGAGTGGCCTCAGGCCAGGGAGCCTCCTCCCCCTGTGTAAGTCAGCACTGACCTCCGGGCCTGCAGGGCGAGGGGAGGCCCAGGCCCAGGAGCTGCAGGCTGCACACACTCTCAAAGGAGGGATGGAGCCCTGCTTCCAAAGGACTTTGCCCAGAGCTTCTGGGGTCATGGCACCTTCAGTCCGGGCCACTAACTAGAGGCAGAGGGGTTAGGGGAAAAAGCCCGGGGAACTCGGAGTCCTGTCTTGTCCGCTCGGTAACAGGCACACCCAGAACCCTGCCAGGACGATAACCAGGGGCCTCCTGGGAGGTTCCCCTGGGGCAAAGACCAGAGGATTCTAGAATGTTCCGAGGAGGCAAGGCAGTGGACAAGGAAAGAGTGGGCCTGGCGGTTCAGCAGGTTCTGAGCTTTCTCCTCTTTCTGAGTAATTTAATCTCCTTTGCTAACCTGTGACCTTGGGCCTTTGTTGACTCTCTGGCCTCAGTTTCCTCATCTGTGACAGTGCCCAGGACTGGGCCGGGGCTATAAACATGGTTGTTTAACAAACATTGAGCAAAGCTCTGACCAGCATGGCTCATTGGTGGGCATCGCCTGGCAAGGCAAAAGGTCTCTGGTTTGATTCCCTGTCGGGGCACATGCCTGGGACGCAGGTTCGGTCCCCAGGTGGGGTGCATGTAGGAGGCAGCGATTGATGTTTCTCTCTTCCTTCTTCCCTTCCCCTCTCTCTAAAACTACATAAAATCTTTTTTGAAAAACTAAGCAAGGAACATCCGCCTGAGGTTTTGGCGTTCTGTGGTGGGAGGAACCAGATGTGACCTTGAGCCCCAGTCCACCCCCTCCCCAGCAAGGGCCTGTGGTCGTGTGGGCAGGGCAGGGCCTGAGGGACCCTCTGCCTGGTGGCCATCTGGTCCCTGGCAGAGGTGGGCTGGCCAAAGAGGTGCCAGGGCCCTGGCCGCTGCATAGCCACCGCACACTGGGCTGACGCCGTGACTTCCTCGGCTCCTCCGAGGTCACTCCCTGCCTGAAAAGGGAGGCTGTGGGGGTGGGACTCCGGAGGCCCCTGGGGCAAGGTCAAGGCTGCTTGTCTGGCCCTTGGCCTGCCCAGTGTGGCTTCCTCGGGGATTCAGTGACCCAGGCGGGGGTTTATGTTTGTTTGCTTGGGTTTTTCTGGACCTCAGGCGAGGACAGAGGGCTGACACAATGACACCCCTCCGTCCGTGTCCGTGTGCATCACCGCCGGCCTCAGGAAGCCCCCGCACTTGTCTTATCTCCCTTCTCGCTGCATTCATTTCCTGGTGGCCCTGTTTTCTCCTCCTTCCCCTCCCGTGTCTGCTCCCCCGGAGCTGTTCTAATGTGCTCAGTGTGGGTCTTGTTCAGCGATTTGGCCGTCTTCTCGCAAAATGTGCATCGCTGTGCTGTGCGTGCCGCTGCCCTGGCGTGCATGTTTCCAATGTACTCAGGGGCTGCCGGAGTAGGTGGCTTCAAGATGCTTCGTGTCCCTTTGCTGCGTGTGCGCCGGCTAATCTGCTGCTCCCAACATCTGCGCAGCATCCACCCGTCCGTCCCCTCTTGCCCAGCCGTCGGCAGCTGCTGCCCGCGTGTCCTGGCCCCGTGGCCATTCTCTGCCCAGTCTCCCTGATAGCCTGAACCTGCGACTCTCTGTGGGAGGAGCTCACACCCCCTGCACAGGGGGGAGCGATATAAATGCTCCGCCTCCTGGTTCCCGAGCCCTCAGCCCGGGCCAAGGCCACATTCCAAGCCCTTGCGCTGCCTCGTCCCCTTTCCAGCCCTGCTTTTCTCCTTCCCTCCCGATTTCCCCGGAACATCTCCTTAATAGATCGCTTTTGCTGCAGGAATCCTCAGTTGAGGTTTGCTTGTTAGATGGCCACAGCCAGGGGACGCCCCGTAGACGCTGCCCTGGAGCACCCTAGCGTGCGTTCCTTGGGGGGTGGGTGCTGTGGGGCGCGCAGGGGTTCTCGAGTCCCCGAGGTGCAGCATAAGAGCCTGCACCTCAGCCCGCCAAGCTGAGGGGCATCCTTGCCAGCGTTCTGGTCCTTGCCAGTCTGGTGGGGACAAAGGTGTCACTGGCTGTGATTGCCCATCTGCCTGTCTCTGAGTATCCCTTGTCACATGCCCGGGTTTGGGGATTTCCCTTGTACAAATTAACTGTGTCTACCGTTTGCCCATTTTTCTCTGTGGGGGGTTTCTGTTGGGATGGGTGGGAAAGAGCTCCTTATACTTTCTAGGTGGCAAGTTCTTGTTGGTTTTAGAGATGGTTTGCCTCGTGTGTGTGTGTGGGTGGGTATCCCATTATCAGGATTGGGGGTGGCCCCGGCGTGGCCAGGCCTTGGGCAGAGCTGGGCTGAGATGCCACAGCACCGAGTGAGTGATCTGCGGGAACCACAGAGAGCATGCGAAGTTAGAACAGTAACGACAGTGACGTGGCCGTTATGGGTGAAGCTGTGTCTCCCCCCAAATGTATACATTGGCACTCTGACCTCCAGCATTTTGGAATGTGGCTGTAGGCAGAGCCTTTACAGAGGTGATTAGGGTAAAAGGAGGTCACTAGGGTGGGTCACCTCACCCTAATCTGACTGGTGTCCTCATAGGAAGAGGAGATTAGGTCACACATGCACAGAGGGACGAAGGTGTGAGGACACAGGGAGAAGACCGCCATCTGCAAGCCCAGGAGAGAGGCCTCAGGGGGAACCCATCCTTCCAACCCCTTGATCTTCATCTCTCAATCTGCAGAAGGGGGAGAAGTGGGGGGGCGGGGGGGGGCTGGGGGAGGAGCCAGAAGCCCATCCGGGAGCTCTGGGTTCTACTCATGGCCCCCTTGCTGGGGAACTTTGGGAAAGATCACAGAACTCGTTCGAGTCAGTTTGCTCATCTGGGAAATGGGAAGAAGGGGGAAGCAGCAGCATCTGAGACCCTGCAAGGGGCAGGCTGCTTTGCTGGGCGCGTCGCATCAGTCACTTTCCTTCGTCGTCACCGTGTGGCAGGCCATCTGTGTCCCAGAGGCTGTCTCTTTATTATGCTTCAAAGCCCGGGGCTGACAGGAGCAAGACCACAGCTTGATGTCAACCCAGGGGAAAAGTCTGCTCTCTAAGTCTCCCAGTCCGCAGACTTCATTACGCAGCAGCCCGAGCTCACGGATACAGCAGCCGTTGGTCAAGCTTTAGGTTTCCGAAACCTCAGAGAGAAGGAGGCCACCGCCTTGCAGGGCTGTTTGGGGACAAGCCTGTGACAACATTTCTAATGCACTTGGCACCCGCCACATAGTAAGTGCCCACGAAACTGTGGTGCCAGTATAGTAACACACGTGTTTATTCAGGGCTTGCTGTGTTGTGCCAGGCCCTGGGCCAGGGCTGCTGAAGAATGAAGCTGTTATCTAGCAGGGGTGGGGGGAGGGGGGAAAGTTTGGAGGGGAAGGTGACCTGGGTGGGTAGGTAGGTCACGGTCAGCTTCAGAGAGAGAGAGAAGCCTGGGGAGCTGGATGGCGTGGCGATGAAGGGGGCAGGAGGGGGCAGCAGCAGGTGCTAGTAGAAAAAAAAGTTCTCAAACGAGAGGCACCTGGAGACTGTCTCCCTCCCAGCAGCCCTGAGAAGTAGGCAGGGCTCAAATGCTATTATTCCCATTTTACAGATTGCACAACTGAGGCCCAGGGAGGGGAGGCAACTCGCTCAGGCGCCACAGCAGGTCTCCTGCCTTCGGGACCATCCCCTCGCCGCCATCTCCCCCTGGAGACCTATGGGAACTGTCCCGAGGAAAGGAGGGCCATGGCTGGCCCGGGGAGTCTAGCCCAGGAGCCTCGGGGAAGGCCAGCTGCAGGCCCTGGTTCCAAACGGTGTGAGTTCAGGGGCTCAAGAGGAGCAAGAAGCCGGGACAGAACAGCCCCCCTGCCCCCGTGCTGTCTAGAGAGCTGAGGGCAGAGAGGGTGGCAGGCTGGCCACAGCCCCGCCTGCCCGTTGGGCTGGGATGGGCGATGTTACCTTTGGCAAGTGATTCTCCTGTGTGCCCCAGACCTCCGCCAAATTGTCCCAAAAACCGGAGACAGCGGGTTCCTTAAGGGGCTGGAAAAAAGATTTGAACGAGGAGGTGTCCTTGGAGGGGGTAGCTGGGGACTCTGGGGCATGAGGAAGGGTGTGAGCAGACGTGAACGTGGGACAGTTACGAGCAGGGCTCAGGGTCAGAGCAACCGGGGCGCGTGCTGACAGCCAGCGGACTGCGTGACGTCCACCTTGCCGCCTCACCTGTACGTGGCGGATAATAACAGTGCTGGTGCAGGGCGGCGTCGGTGGTGAGTGAGCGAATGCAGTTCAAGCGTTTGGTGTAGGGTTTGGGCCACTGAGGGCCCCGATCAATTATTGTTTATCTCGAGGAACTAAAACCAATAGCCAGTGTAGTTACGTGGCGACCTAAGGACCAACCCAAACCAGTTCTGAAACCTGCAGACCAGCGGGGTTAGTGGAGTTCCTGCTTGTGACCTGCGGATGTGATTCAGAGCTTCTCTGTGGCCATATCGAAAAGGAAAATGTGATCTGTCGCAGAAGGTGAATCATCAGGAATGAGGAAGCAGGCCAGTTCCTTGGGGGGAAGCCGAGGCGCTTCTCCCTGGGCGGGGGGCTTCGTCGGGGTGCCCCGGTAGAGACAGGGTGAAGCGTCACGGACCAGGGCTCGCATGGCACTGCGGGTGTGACTTGCACGTAGCCTTTAAGAAAAGGTGGGGGGAAACCGGGGAGGTGGCTCAGGGAAGGCAGCTCTGTGGAGGGGCAGGAATGTGATGAAGGTCTGGGTTCTTGGGGTTCTAGGTGGAGGCTTAGGGGACTCAGAGCGGTGGGACTGGGGACTGCTGATCCGACAGGGGAGCAGAGGGGGCACGAGACTCTTCACTTGGGATCCTGGGGAGCCAGACTCTGGAGTCGGACTTCCCAGCTGCATGGCTTCAGGCAAGTTGCTTTACCTCTCTGGACCTCAGTTTTCTCACCTGCAGACCAAAACCCAGCGGGGCCGTTGGGAGCATTGCATGGAGTCTTGCACAGCAGGGTTTGGCATGGGAGAAGTTCTCCCATAAAAGTTGCCTGTGTGCATACACATATCATGTATACATAATTACAGATACTTTTTTTCATAAGCTTCCTGGTTGTGGAGGAAGAAATACAATGACAAGAAATACAAATAACGAGAATTTTATAGTTCTTGACCATTTAAGATTGGCAAAGGATTCATTCTCATTTCCCACGATCCTCCTGACAACGTGAGGGCGGTGTTCTTACCCCCATCGGACTGATGAGGAGACCGGAGCTTAGAGAAGCAAAATCCTCGCCTGTGTTGCCTTTGACCTGCCCTTGCACCCAGAGCGGGGAGACCAGTGGGCAGAATGTACTGGTCCTCTGGCCCTCTTGGCCCCGCCCACCTTCCCAGGCAAAGGCCATTTTAGGAGGGAATTGAGTGGAAGCCTGAGAAATAATAATGATGATGACGATGGTGATAAGAACGAGAATAGTGGTAATAACAATAACAACCTAGTGCTCACCCAGGAGCAGTATCGTTCTCAGTACTTTGCCTGTGACGTTCAATCCTCTCAGCCGGTCCAAACTGTTTTGATCGTGCCCGTTTTATAGCTAAGACCACGGAGGTGCAGAGAAGGTAACTGATGTGCTCAAGGTCATAGGAAGTTCGCACAGACTGAGAATTTGAATGCCGGCCACCTGGCTTGGACGCAGAACTTGTGTCCTCGACTTACGACCTGGCCTGGGGGCAGAAACAAGCTAAGGACAGGAGGGTTGTATGTGGGACAGGACGGAGGCCAAAAGCAAGCCTGGGACAGGGGCCCCCTCCAGGAAGAACTGAGGGACGGGGTGGGGGGAGGACATGTGCCAACTGGGGGCGCTGACTCACTCGGTCCTCGGGGTGACGGGGGCGGGGGACGGGCAGCCGTGCCCAGAGGATGTCAGCGCCACCCTGTGCGGGCCCAGCCTGGCTCCCAGTCAAGGACGCAAAGAAGTGGCCTCTGACCCCGAGTGGCTCCCAGCCCGGCTGGAGAGCCAGACATGACGTGATCTGTGTCCCCAGAGCATCTCTGCAGACAGACGCCACAGTGCCAAGTGCTTGGTCCCAAGTCCGTTCCTCTTCGCCCTCCTCCAGGGCTCGGACACTCCCCGCCACCACTGCCGAAAGGGGGCCATGCTGGAGGGTGGGGCCCTCCCACCTCCCTCCTTCTACCGTCTCAGCTTAAAGTTGTCCTTTAAAACTCAGCCATTGGGTTAAAACTTCAGCCCCGAGGGGCTCTAGGGAAGCTTGCCCCAGGAGGCCTCAGACTCCCAGGCTGTTGAATACCTCTCCTCGGGGCTTCTCAGAGCACTTCCTCTGACTCGTGCCGTACAACTGACAGGCAGCCCCCGTGGAGCACCGTTCCTGCATCTTTTCCCTCTTCCGGCCTGGGACATAGGTGTGATGACCGGAGCTTAGGCAGCTTTTCTGGTCCCTGGGGTCTCTACAGCCCGGTGCAGGGAATGTGCACATGGTCAGTTCTTCCTCAAGCATACACTCGGTGGTAGTCATCAGACCATGACTTAGGGGCAGCATGGAGTGATGGGAAGGGCCCAGGTTCTGCAGACCTGATTCAAACCCCGGCTCTGCCACCTCCTGCCTGGATGCCTTGGTTGCCATCAGCCTCCTCAGTGCTCCTCGCGTGCTCAAGTGAGACTGCTTGTCCACATGCTCAGCACAGTCCCTGGCGTGTAGTAGAATTGTGAACACTAGTCACATTCCCCCAGGTAAGGGAGAGCAGCTGCGATGTCCCCATCTTCTCTCCTCTTTCCAGGGCCCCAGGAAGTGCTGGGGGACCCCTTATTGGGCACCTCTGGAATTTGCTCCCAGCCTGCAGAGCGGGATGACGCCCAAGCCTCCATTCTGAGTCCCCGGAGCCCAGAGTCCTTGGTGGAATTTTATAAGTAGATCTGATTTAATAAAAGCAAAAGATGACTTTTATGCCATAAAAATATATAACCTCCCATGCATTAAGGACCAGCAGTGAATTTAGATGGAGGAGCGCTGGAGTTACTGGTAATGAAGCATCGCTCAGTGGTGGCGCCTGCCTGAGACGTCTTCTTAGAGCCCCTGTGTCGAGGTGGGGAGAGCTTTGGTGGTGGAAGGTGCCTGGGTTCCGGGTGTCAGCGCCCTGGGCTCAAACTCCAGCTCCGCTGTGCATCAGCTGCGGAACCTCGGGCCCATTGCTTCGCCTCTGCTTCCTTGTCTGTGAGCCCACCCAGTGCTGTGGCTCTCAGACCCGGGGCCAACCGCTGCCTCCTCGTTCTTCCCTGCAGGTGTTTCCAGCGGCGCACAGAGACTGACTGGCCGAGGGCCTGCGCAGCGGAGCTTTGGACACCGACCGGCACAGTGAATGGTGAGGGGCTCCTGTGGTCTGAACTCCTGTCTCCCAAGGGCACCCGTGGGGTCCGCTGACAATGTGTGGGAGCCCTGCATAGCTGTCCCCTGGGTCTTGGGAACATGATTGAGACCAAGTTCATGGCACTATGCACCTCTCCTTCATTGCCCTTAGCATCGTTGAGATTTCCCCATGATAAAGGAACTTTTTGACAAATATTCATGTCCCCCACTAGACTGTAAGGGGAAAGGGAGGGTCCCAGACAGGCAGCCAAACATGGTTGTCCGGAGGACAGGTGCTGAAGTTGAGCTGACGTTCAGCTCTGTGACCTTGGACGAGTGGCTCCAACACTCTGTGCCTCGGTTTCCTCATCTGTAAAATGGGGTTCTTCACCTACCTACCTCACGGAGCTTTTGCAAGGATGAAGAGAGTTTATACATGTCAAGGCTTCAGAGTAGTACCCAGTACGGAAGAGGTGCTGGGCAGCTTTCGTTAAACAAATAAAATGGCAAAGCAGGAAGTAGTTAAACCACAGAGCCGGCCTTGCTCGTTGCCAGGGAGGATCACGTCGGTCTTGCGGGTGTCAGTTAACCTGTCGAAGCCAGTTCCAGTCAAGATTCCTCTAACACCCCCGTTTCCCCTTGCAGAGAATGGGGGACATGGATTATAACAGATCCCTCCTCTCCGATGAAGACTACCTGGAATATCCTGATGTCATGGTTGTGGAGGACTCTCACCCCCCAGAGAGCAGGGCGATCACAGTCTTCCTGGTGGTGATCTACAGCCTCGTCTGTTTCCTCGGGATCCTGGGCAACGGCTTGGTGATCTTCATCGCCACCTTCAAGATGAAGAAGACGGTGAACACCGTCTGGTTCCTCAACCTGGCCATCGCGGACTTCCTGTTCAATGTCTTCCTCCCGATCCACATCGCCTACGCCGCCATGGACTACCACTGGGTTTTCGGGACGGCCATGTGCAAGATCAGCAACTTCCTGCTCATCCACAACATGTATGCCAGCGTCTTCCTGCTGACGGTCATCAGCTTCGACCGCTGCATCTCTGTGCTCCTCCCGGTCTGGTCCCAGAACCACCGCAGCCTCCGGCTGGCCTACGTGGCCTGCGTGGTCATCTGGGTCCTGGCTTTCTTCTTGAGTTCCCCCTCCCTCGTGTTCCGGGACACGGCCAGCGTGCACGGGAAGATATCCTGCTTCAACAACTTCAGCCTGTCCGCGGCCAGCTCTTCCCCGTGGCCCGCTCACCCGCGCCTGGACTCTGTGGGGTCCCGCCGGTACATGGTGGTGACCATCACGCGTTTCCTCTGTGGCTTTCTGATCCCGGTCCTCGTCATCACGGCCTGCTACTTCACCATCGTCTGCAAGCTGCGGCGCAACCGCCTGGCCAGGACCAAGAAGCCCTTCAAAATCATTGTGACCATCATCATCACCTTCTTCCTCTGCTGGTGCCCCTACCACACCCTCTACCTCCTGGAGCTCTACCACACCGCCGTGCCCGGCGCCGTCTTCAGCCTGGGCGTGCCCCTGGCCACTGCCGTCGCCATGGCCAACAGCTGCATGAACCCCATTCTCTATGTCTTCATGGGTCAGGACTTCAAGAAGTTCAAGGTGGCTCTCTTCTCCCGCCTGGTCAATGCCCTGAGTGAGGACACGGGTCACTCTTCCTTCCCCAACCACAGGAGCTTTACCAGGATGTCCTCGCTAAACGACAGGTCCTCAATGAACGAGAAGGAGACCAACATGATCTAGCCTGGCCCGGGGAGCCCCGCAGACGCTCCCAACCTCGGCGCCCAAGTCTAAGGCTTCTCAAGACCTCGGCGGGAACCTCTTCGGCACCCACCAAGGCCCGCTGTGTTTTGCATGGGGCTGAACAGTGTTTTGAGTGGGGTGTCCGGGGCTTGGAACCCTTTCCTTCCAGTGGCCTGGGGGACCCGGCATGACATGTGGCTCCCAGCCTTGAACCGGCATCCCGTGCTTCTTGGGACACCCGCCTTGACGGACACAAAGCAGAAAAGGGAGAATTCTCACGAGCACCGCCCTGAACGGTGACCAGCACGAGACAGGGAGATGGTGCTACCCACTGTGCGCTCCCCAGTAATGACACGCATACGCTATGCCGCAGGGGTGTCAAACTCATTTTCACCGGGGGCCACATCAGCCTCGTGGTTGCCTTCGAAGGGCCGAATGTCATTTTAGGACTGTGTACATGGAACTGCTCCTTAACAGTTAAGCGAGAGCTCGGCACTGCTGCCGGGTAGAAACAAGGTGCCCGGCTGGATAAAACAAGGTGGAGGGCCGGATTCGGCCCGTGCGCCTTGTGTTTGCCACCTGTGGGCTATGGGGACCATTCCTGGTGGGAGAGAGGAGGCCAGAGCAAGCCAGTGTGGCATAGATTACACCTCTCCCTGCATGCCTTCGCCGTAGCCAGCCAGCACCCACCACTCACGCCATTCCTCTGGGTCCGGCATGTGGAAATGCACAGGTTACCTGGGAGAGGAAGGGGGCATGAGCCCATGACCTCCCAGGACCACGCACTGGGCTTTCAGATCCCCTGGGAAGACAAAGAACAGGTCCAGAGGGGGCACGTGGGCTCTTTGTCAGGGCGACACACACAGGTGGCCCTGAGGGGTCTGGGGAGCAATGGAGAGAGAAGAGGAAAGGACTTTCAGTGGGTGTGGCATGAGCAGCTCACCCAGACCCTCCCTGGGAGAAGGTGCTTTCTGCTGTAGTTGTTCCGGGGGTGGGGGTGGTGCTAGCCCTTTCCCCAACCCCTGTTCCCACTTTGCATTTGCTCCTGTTGGGGGCGCTGGGTTGAGGGTGCAGCTTCAGCAGCAGCCCCCACCCCATGCCAGGGACCCCTCTCTCCTTCCCTAACCCATTGGCTCTGGCTGGAGCTGCTCAGAATGAAACACTCCTGGGCGGGAGGTGAGTGAGGAGGGCTTCTCCTCCTCGTCCTCCACTTCCTCACAGCCTTGCCCGAGACTAGTCCGAAATCAACATCAGGAAGCACCCTGGGAGCACCTCGTGGGCTGCCGAGTGCACCCAAGGGCTCGGTCAAGGTCACGGAGCGGAGTCTGGAGCCCGATTTCTTGAGCCGTGCTTCTGGGGTGCGGGTCCTGGGGTGTCAGGGGCACCGAGCTCCTGCGGGCGGCCCTGGGGCCTTTCCTCGCCCAGCACAGCACCCTCCTGGGCCGCAGAGTCCGTCTCCCTCTTACAGACGACGAAGCCGAGGCTCCCAGGAGGCAGGCGACTCGCCCAGCAGTACGCAGCCAGCCAGGGGCTCTGTGCGGCCCCGTAAAGGATGTGCCTGCCGAGAACTTTCTAGACTGTAACCATAGCCGACGTGTATCCAGCACTTCCCATGATAAGCACTTTATGTCTGTCCGCTCGTCCGCCCCTCACAGCTGCCCCGAGTTAGGTGCAATACGTGTTACTTCCCTTTGCCGTGTGAGTGCCTGAGGCCCCGCAGGAGGTTCAGCCTGTTGACGGAGGGCCCAGCTGGTCTCTGCCAGAGCCTGGATTTGAACCTAGATCCCTGTCCGGCCCAAATAAGGCTGCAGAGTCTTAAGGTTTTGAGAGGGGCTGGGTGGGGGGTTTGACCATCAATATCTATTCCTCAGCAGATTAATTAAACATCTTAATGGCTTTTAAGTTGGCTTGGCGATTTGCTTTTGAGAATGACCCAGCAGGGCAGAGAAAATGCTGCTTCCCGGACACCCACCCGCACGCGCCCACGTGGCTCCCCATCCGGCACCCCTGAGGCCTCAGGGAGGGCAGTGGGGATGGAGGCCTGGCTGGGGGCAGCCCCTCGAGGGCCCGAGGCCTTGGGTTCCCCCGGTCTGCATTCTGTTCTCTCCCAAGTCCCTCCACCGGGAAGCCGGCCTCCACCAAGGTGCAGTGGAACAGATGTAGCATCTGCAGAGCGCGGGCCGGCTCCAAGGCCACGGGCTGTGTGGACTCACACCTCATTAAGAGACAGACTGTTCCTTCACTTCTTGAGTCGTTGTGCCTGTGACGAGCCAGCTTGGAACCGACCTCAAGCTGCAGCCTCCGATTGCTCCCAGCAGTGTACACTTGGGCAGTTGGGGAGCTGACAGAGGCTTTGGTATCGCCCAGCACCCCCCGTCCGCCCCCACCTCCACCCTCATGGGGGTGCAGCGACCAAGGCTCAAGACGGTGTGGGACGTGTTCCAGGTCCCAGAGATGGTCGGCAGCCAGGTGGGCCTCTGACCCCCAGGATGGGGCTGCTTCCTTGGCGTGGCTCCCCGCCAGGCTGGGCCCAGGGAGCCAGGAAATCATCGGGTCTTTGGAAAAGTTGATGAACAGGAGTGAAATCCAAAGCAGCTGTTTTCCTCCTTGGGGTCAGGCCTCCTTTCTCTGGCTGCCCTGCCGGTCTTCCTGTTCTGCCTGTAGCTTCCCCGCAAAGGCTTAGATGTTACCGTGACAGCCTCTTCAATCTTGTCCCTGTACCTTCTCCTGAGGATCGCCACCGGCCACACATACAGGGTCCCTGCGGTTCACAGAGTGTGTTTGCCTGCGTTACCCCACAGGCGGCAGGCTTGCCTTGTGCCCCTGAGCCCGGGCTCAGGGGCCAGGACCCGGCCCATGGGGTCTCAGTGCTGCCTCCTGGGTGGGGTGGGTGGGCCAGGGGGTGCTGAGAAGCGGGCAGAGGGACAGGGCAGGGAGTGGGGACAGGGAGGGGGAGGGTAGCTCAATGGAAATGGAGAGTAATGATGAAGGAAAGGAACCGGCATCACCGAACATCTGCCACATGCAGGGGTCACATCTTGTCACGCCCCCCAAAGTGTCCCGTGAGAGGAGGACCATCAGACCCACGTGGGGGACGCAGGGAGCGAGGTTCAGAGTGTGGACCTCACTTGTTCAGGGGCACGCAGCTAATTAATGATAGAACCGGGCTTTGAACCCAGTCTGCTGCCTGAGCTCCTTGTTTCTTCAGCCCTTTAGAGGGAGGAGCTGGAGGGTGGGGGGCTGGGAGGGGGACATGGGCTGGGTGCTGGCCAAGGGAGAAGTTTGGCTTAAGCCTGAGCCCAGAGTCAGCTCTGGGGCGGGGTGGTGGGGCTCAGGGGCCTGGACGGGTGGGAGGGGATAGAATCCAACAATGAGAGCCATGAGGGCCCCTCCAACTCCTCTCGCTCAGGCTTTCCCATGCCACTGACCAGGGAGCTGAGGTTCTGAGAGCCTCCCTCTGAGAAATCTGCCGCAGGACACGGTACTTGGCTTGAATGGAGGTGGTCGGCGATTCCCCAGCCCCCTCCACTGCCTCCCCTCTCTCCTGCACCTCCCTAACGTGCGATGCTCTGGTGGGAGCAGGGGTGCCCTGGGCCTATGGTTGCCAAACCCCGGATCTGGAAATTTGTGGCTGGGACTGGTACGCAGGACCAGGAAGAACCAGGGAGCCGCTTGTCCTGCTGTGAAATAATTCAGTAGGGGACTTGCTTGTCCTCCCTTTGGGGACAAAGTTTCCCTTGAAGAAAGAGACCGAGGCTCTAGTGGAGCTGGTGCCAGAGGTTCCTGCCACAAACTCCCCGTCGCCTTCCCCAGTCACCTCGCCGAATAGCAGCGGAGGCTCAGAGAGGCCAAGCGACCTACCCAAAGTCACACAGCTGTGTTATAAGACAGCAGGTGAAACCCTGAAATTCCCAGCTTGCCATCCCCCAAATTTTGGATTTCAAAATGTAGGCATCTTGGAAAAATTTCCCTCACTCACTTAATTTTCCTGGCAACCAAGGATATGAGACAGGTAGCGACTTACCCAGGATAACACAGCGAGCCATGGCAGATTTGAGACTGGAACCCGGGACAGTGTACTCCCTCCTGTGCGCTCTTTGGCACCACCTCAGGCCACCCAGGGACAGATGAATATCTACACTTTCATCAGCTGTCCCTTACCTGCCTGTCTACCCACCTGTCCACTCATCCATCCTCTCCTCTATCCACACACCCACCCACCCATGCACTTACATAACCCCCTATATATATTTACACATTCATCCGTTCCATAAAAACCTATTGAATGCCTACTCTTTGCCAGTCCCTGCGGCAGGCATTCACTCTCTGTCCTTATCGGCGCGTGTGCATTGGCTAGTGGGAGAGACGGCCAGTAACTTGCGAAAACACCCTCTGAGTGGAAGGCAGCCTCAGTAAGTGCAACACACATATTGCAGAGGGACTTGACCTTGTCCAAAGGCCAAGGGCACTTTCTCGGGGAAGGGACACTTGAGATGAGAAGGAGAGGCAGGCGCTGATTTGGTGGGAGGTGCAGGAGGGGGTGCTGCAGCTCAGGGGCGGGGGGGCGGGGATGTGGAGCATGGGAGCAGTGTTGAGGGGGGAGGGAGCAGTGTTGAGGGGGGAGGGAGCAGAGTGGACCTGAGGGCCTGAGAGGGGAGGGGCCTGCAGCAGAGTGAGGAGACCACATATGGAAATGATGCCCCGTGCCCCGGGGCATTCTGGGGAGGACAGAATGGCTGGGGGCCTGGGGGCTGCCACAGCCTCCAAATGACTCTGGGGATGCCTGGATTCTGGAAGCAAAGGTAGACCGAGGGGGAAGTGGATGGTTGGAGAAAGATTTAAAAGCTCCCCAAGCCCTTCTCGGGGGAGTGGTTAGTGGGAAACCAACCCAGGGGCCATTTCAGCTCTACGGAGGCCCTGGTGCGTGGCTTTATTGACGGAGCTTAATTGTAAATATTATTCAAATTTACCTCCCAAAGCACAATTATATGTCTCAGGGGAGCCCTCTGAGCACATAATAAAGCCCTATAAATAATACATATATTAACCTACGAGGAACTCGGGCAAGTTAATGCTGCAATCACCGGTGACGGCTATGGGGAATTTACGCAGACAAGACTGCAAGCGCTTGGACTTGGGGCTTCACCTTGGAGGTTACTGGGTTCTGTCCTGGGGGATCTTTCAGAAGTCTCCCCCCCAGGAGATGGGGATACACCTGGGCATGTCCCGCAGCTCCTGCCCTAGAGACCTGGCCAGCAGGCCGTGGGTGCGAGGACAGCGCTAGGGAAGGGGGAGGAAGCACAGGTCCGAGGGACAGCTCACCTTGTCTCAAAGCTCCAACGACTGCGACAACAGTAGCAGTACGTCATCTTCATGAAGCACATCCAAGGCTGGGGGTGGGGGGGGCTCCAGCCTCTCCCCTTTCATCATCTCTCTGGATCCTGCAGCAGCCTTTGTGGTGGGGACCACTGCCGTGTCCACACACAGGTGAGGACATGGGGGCTCGGAGAGGCGAAGCGACTTGCCCGGTGGCACACAGCTAATAAGCGACAGACCCCAGTGTGTTTGGCTGTAAAGCAACTTGCCAACAGAGACTGTCCCCTGAGGAACATCAGTGGGCTGCCTCTCACAGGTACCCCGGCCGAGATCAAACCTGTAACCTAGACATGTGCCCTGACTGGGAATTGAACCTGTGACCTTTCAGGTTATGGGATGATGCTCAACCAACTGAGCCACACCGGCCAGGGCTGTGGCTGTCTTCATATGCAAAAACCCACTTGTCTGTATGTATAAGATGAACGCACTTGCAGAGCAAGCTCTGCATCAATAAAAGGATGTTTAAGAGTAAAGTGATGTCTGAGGAAGGACTTCTCACTTCCAATGGTGCTCTGGGCAGAATCAGGTCTGGGGGCTTTTCTCTGAATCAAACAAGCATCACAGAGGGATGGGGTACTTGTGGGGTCCATCCAAAGGGTCTCAGGAAGTACTGAGTCCTCCCAGAGGCCACCCCAGCCCTGTCCCCTGACTCAAAGGGCCTTCGGTGGCTTTGACACATGTACTCGGGGATCACATGCATTCAGAAGTCAGATCACCTGGGCTCGCGTCCCAGCTGCACCATTTACATCAGCTGGAGTTAGGGCTAGATTAGGCTCTATGACCTTGGTAAGCTATGCAACCCCTTCAAAGCCTCAGTTTTCTCATCTGTAAAATGGGTATAATGAGAACTGGGCACTCACAGTGAGGATTTAATGAGATGCCACGTGTAAGCACTCAGCAGATGCCGGGCTCCCCTGCACCACTCTGCTTCGTCTAGACGGGGCTCAGCCTCTCACTGGTCTCCCCACCCCCAGGCTTGCCCCCTACAACCCACTCTCCAGGAAGCAGCCCGAGTGAGCTTCCATCGCAGAGCACTCTGGGCCAGGACCGCAGCCTCCACCCTCACCTCATGCTGCTCTCCAGCCAGGCCAGCCTGTCTGCCTCTCGAAAACAAACAGATCCCCCTGACCGGTGTGGCTCAGTGGGTGGGGCGTCTTCCTGCAAACCGGAAGGTTGTGGGTTCGATCCCTGGTCGGAGCCTGTGCAGGAGGCAACCCCTCAATGCTTCTCGCTCACATCAATGTTTTCTCCCCCTCTCTCATCAGTGAACATACCCTCAGGTGGGGTTTAAGGGGAAAAAAACAGACCAACCACAGCAACGACACTAATACATCTGAGACCGTTCCCACCTCAGGCCTCCGCACACGCCCTTCCTCCTGTTCCTAGGCCGGTGTTCCTGTGACCGGTTCCTCCTCCTCCTCCAGGTCTCAGCTCCAGTGTCGCCTCCTCGGAGGGGTCCTTCTTGGCCTGTCCGCACTTCAAGGAGCCCCCACCCCCATGCACTGCAGGTTAGAGTCTGTACTTTATTTTCTTGACAGTGCTTCATACCATTGGGAAGAGTTTTATTTATTTATGTGTGTGGCTACCTTAAGTCTGTCCCCCTAGTCGGGGCTGAGCTCTGTCAAGGGCAGGGACTCTGTCTGCCTGGTTCACCGCTGGGTCCCCAGTGCCCAGAGCTTAGCACAGAAAAGGTGCCCAGACTTCTTTTGTTGAATGGATGAAGAAATAACCATAGGTTGAAGTTATTTTTAGCACCATCACCAACGAGTTTCATGACAATCTGATGCCCATTTGCAGAGTATGGTTGCATCCACAGGGATGGAGCGTGGGAAGAACGGTAGGATAATCCCCATCTCACAGACATGGAAACTGAGGCCCCAGGTCACTTCGTCGGAGTCGGAGAAGCCACAGTTCTTTCCCTTGGCCCATCAGGGGCAGGCACACGCGAAGGAGGTTTCCATTAATCACACATCGACGAGGTTTCTCCTCCCTTGGCCTTTTTTCTTCCCGTTGTCTGATTAATTGCAGCCTGAAAATAAAGAAGCCAGATGCCTCCCTCCCCCTCTTCCTATTGTTTTGTGGTCTTCTTCCGGCCCAGGCCTCCGTGAAGGATTTGGCTGGTCCCACTGTGACGACCACAAACTTCCTGTGTTGATGCTTCCACTTTGAAATCCTGGATGGAGCCCTCCACTGGGCGATGCTGCGGCGACACAGCCAGACACCTGACCCCCAGATGTCCCTGGAGCCCAGCGGCCTCGCTCTGGGAGAGGCGGGACCCAGGACCACCTTTCCCCTGGTTGCCATCGTGCAGATGTCTGGCACCCACAGAGCGAACATCTGGGTGATGGAATGCGTTTGTGGCACCCAGTGGTGTCTCCCAGATGCTGGTGCCATGGAGCTGGGGCGCGCACAGGAAGATGGGCGAGGGGGTCCCAGTCTGGGCAGGTGGCTGGTGATAGCCCATGAGCCCCTGGTTGATGGCAGGCAGCTTGCCATGCCCAGGCTACCACCCAGGCTCCAGTGCTTTATTGGTAAGGAGTGACTGGTGACAGAATTTCAGGCACGGTGACAGGCAGCCAGGGGCATTGCTCATCCATCGTTCCCCTTCATCCTTGTTGGAAACCTGAAGGGTAAACCCATCTTAATTTTAAAGACGAAGAAGTTGAAGCTCAAAGGGGTCAAGTGAATTTCCCAGAACCACACAGATAGCCAGCCGTTGATTTTTACTGAGCACCTACTGTGTGCCTGTCACTGTGCTAGGCGCTGGGGATATGACAGCTGTCGCTGTTCTTACTTTTATAAATCCTACAACATGTTAGTATGTAGAAGAGCTGGCATTTGAACCCACGTCTGCATAGCTCTGCGGTTTGCCCTCTTTCGCTCAATATCCTGCCTCCCGAGTTAACTAGATCAGGCACAGAGAAATTAGAACAGAATGCAGACAGGCTTCCTGTTATAACGGCTTGGATCTCTCGGGAGCCGGAGGGAGAAGCCTCACATTCCAGCTGGGACTGATGGACTGAGACCGGTTCTGGCCACCGGGGTGTCATTGTCTGCGACCCCTCCTCAGCCCCCGGTTCCTCAAAAGACAAGAGGAGAGGGGTCGGATCCGGCAGCTCTCTCCCTCCTCCTCCCCCCAATGGGACGGCGCCCCGAAGGTGGAACTGCAGAAACCGAGGTGGGTTGAAGGACCGTGAAACTGGGAATGGAGTGGGGGCTCCTGGGTCCCCTTCCAGGTTCATCATAGGGACAATTTCAGCTTGTTGGGATCCGAAATGTCACCCCTTTCTGGCTCCCGGATTGGAAGCCTTGTTCTGGTCCCTGACCACAGCGTCTTCAAGGACGCAGATAGCTCAGTGGAAACAACTGCTCTCCCGAGGACATGCTTGTTGGTGTTTAGAGATGAGAAGGGAGAGAGAGAGGGAGAGAAACACGGATCGGTTGCCTCTCATTTACGCCCCAAGCGGGGACGAGCCTGCAACCAAGGCGTGAGCACTGACCAGGGATCAAACCTGCAACCTTTGGGTTTACAGGATGATGCCCGCCTCACTGAGCCACACCAGCCAGCGGCTACTTGCCTGTTCTTAACATGTCAGATGACAAGGTCCTTATGGTCAGCTGAGGTGAGGACCGCTGATGGGAAACTAGTCCCATCCCAGGAGAGCCAGGGCGCGGACCCAGCCGTCCCTGTGTGCCCAGTTCCTTTGTTCTCTGTTCTGTCCACAGGGTGATGATCCACCCCCACCAACAGCTCAGCCTTTTTCTCCCGTGTGGGTGCAGACACGTCCATCCACACAGCCCCGAGAAGCAGAAAAGAAAATCAGTGTATCTTCAAAGGCTGGGCATGTAAATGAAATGAATGAAAGTCACCATCCACAGTAGCTGGCATTGCTCTGTGGACTGACCACTTGCAATGAACCAAGCAAACGCCGCAAGAAATAAGATGACATCAGTTAGGATGCCATTGGCTTCGAGTAACAGAAACCTCAGCTCCAAATGGCTGAAGCCCAGAGGAAAGTACCTTCCTTCCCGTGATAAAAACACCTCGAGTTTGGGAATTAAGCAGCTGAACGATGACATCAAGGACCCAGAGTGTTCTTCTCTCTGCTCTGTCATATTCACAGGTGAGGCTTTGTCCTGAGGACGGCATCTCTCCTGGTCATAAGATGGACTCTGGAGCGTCAGATGTCCAGCCTCCAGGGCATTGAGCAGCAGAGATGAGGACGTTTCGTGTTGTGAGGGCACCTCTCCCAGGGCCTCCCGCAGAGGTCCCCTCACATCTCTTTGGCTAGAACTGGGCCACATGGCTACTGCTAAACCAATCAGTGATGGAGAAAAGAGATGGCTTCAACCAATCAGGATCCACCCAGGAGACACCTGGGAGAGGAATCACTGTTCAAACACAACCAGGTTTCAATGCCAGTGGGAAGGGGAGTGGGTTAGGGACAGGCATCCGGGTGTGTCACCGAGAGAAGACAGGTGATGCTCTAAAAAATAATGAGCAAACTGATGGGGGCGTAGCTTTGCCTTCTTGTTACAAGAAAAATAAATTCTCAGATCTGAGCAAAACTGTTGTGTGTGTGTGGCGGGGGTGCTGAAGGAAATAGTTTTTAGGAATAAAGAACTTATTTCTTAGAAAATCAGAATGATTCACCCCCGAGAGTAATGACTTCCTCTTTTTCTTTATATTAAATAATGCACCATCTTTGGCAAAAAATTAGAATATATGAACCAGCAAAAAGAAAAGGCAAGTCACCTGGAACCCGAGGGATCTTGCAAGATAAGCATTATTCTCATTTTAGTTTATCATCTACAGTCTGGTCTGGATATCTAGACCCTTCAGTATCTATCTAGCAAAAAGATTTGCATATACAGTGTCTGGCACAAATAACACCTCTTCTTATTACAAACGCTTATTGCAAAATCATACGCATGCAATTCTGTAACATAACAGTATCACACTCAAGCTCACCATATGACATTTTAGGCCAAGTGTTCAAATTAAAATCTTAAATGACTATACCCATATTATTACCCTACCCACCACACTCAAGCAGGCGTTGCTTCTGCCAGACCCTGTCTGTGCTGTTTGTGACATTTCTATCCTCTTTTTAATCAGGTCACCAAACGTCACCCTCTATGGCATTGATTATTCAAGCGATTGCCTCAGAGATGTAGCACAAGTGGCAGAATTTATTTAGCTTGCCTGTGGGTGGACAACTAGGTTGTTTGTTGTTGTTTTTTTCCCCAGAAGTATTATTGTTGTTTTTGTTGTGAGCTTCTGCAGCCTGACACACAAGCCCCGGGAAGCTGGCAGATCTGCCTGCCCTGAGCGTTCTGCCCACCAGCCCGGCCTCTAGGGCCCTGCACCCCCATGGCCCTCGGAGCAGAGGGAAGAGATTTGGAGTTTTCCAGAAAAGGTCAGCCAGCTCAGGAAAGGGTCTGGTGGGGTGGGCGGTGCTCACACACACAGGGTCTGGAATAGGGCCAGTTTCATCGGGCAAATGACGTTTCCTCTCAGAGCCTCAGTGTTCCCGTCTGTAGGACTGGGGATAGAAGAGGAACGCTTCCGAGGCTCGCACGTGGAGTCCGTGAAATAATCCACGTACAGAGCTTACACGGCACCTGGAAAACTCGGTGTGCTTAAAGGGTTGCTCTTTCTCTCTCTCGTTGTTGTTGTCATGTTCGATTGCATTTTGTGTCTTCATTGATTGGAGAGCCTGCGTTGGCTTTGTTATCTCTGGGGCGGTGCCTAAGGCAAGCCGGTGATTCAGGAGGCGGTGCCGCCCTGCCCCAGTGATGCCTGGGGGCTGCACGTTGGGTGAGAGCTACAATCTGGGTGTGTGAAGAAAATGCACTTTCTTTGTCTGGAGCGGATCCGGTGTTTTTGGCGATCCTCTCAACCCCTCCCAACTCCACCCTGCAATGTGCAAAAAAAAAAAGGCCCTGGCTGGCGTAGCTCAGTGGATTGAGTGCAGGCTGCGAACCAGGCATCACAGGTTCGATTCCCAATGAGGGCACATGTCTAGGTTGCAGGCCATGGCCCCCAGCAACCGCACATTGATATCTCTCTCCCTCTCTCTCTTCCTTCCCTCTCTAAAAATAAATAAATAAAATCTTAAAAAAAAGAACAACAAAACCAAAAACAAACAAACAAACAAACAAACCCCCCCCGCAAAAAACCCAATCTAAAAAACAAAAAACAAAAACATTAAGCTTTATCCATGTTACGGGCTGAATGGCGTCTCCCCAGATTCCTATTTTGACATTCTGGCCCCCAGTTCCTCAGATCAGGATCTACGTGTTACAGTGTAATCAGGTTGAGATGAGGTCTCTGGGCTGGGTCCTCTGATACGACTGGTGTCCTCATACACAGAAGTTTGTGTATAGACATGGACAGAGGAGAGAGGATAAGAAGAGACACAGGGGGAAGATGGCCGTCTATACGCCAAGAAGAGAGACCTGGGGCTGATCCCTCCCTCAGAGCCTGCTGACACCTTGAACTTGAACTTCCAGCCTCCAGAACTGAGACAGTACTTTTCTATCGTTTACGCCCCCTAGGCTGCGGCATTTCACTACAGCAGCCTTAGCTGATCTACACAGGCTCATCACTGTAGTCCCAATGTCAGTTTTAACTTGGTTCCTGAGCTTAGGTTCCCCCAGATACATACACAGACTCCACTGCCTCCACGATGCTGCCCTTCCCTGCTCTTCTCCTGGGGTGGTCTTGGGCGTGTGGAGGGTGGGGCCTGGGCGATGGGGAGGTGGGGGAGGTGTCTGTAGCACCTGAGAGCCCTCTGCCCTCCCCAGTGTGGAAAGATGTCTCCCTTCTCCCTGGTCCTGTGTGAGTGAGCGGACAACCGTGGAGAGAGGCCTTTGCTCTGGACTTGATTGATAAGCTTCCCTCAGCTCCCCCAAATATAACCCCCCCCCCCACACACACCTCAGTTGCCCTCTTCCCAGCTAGAATGGGGATGGGGCAACCCAGCTGGTCTGAAGGTCACCCGTGTACCTGGAGCAAAGCTGGGAGAGGGAAGACCAAGCAAACACCTGGCCAGCCCACTCCCCAGAACCCTTCCCCTCTTCTCCTCCTGCAAAAGAGGCCTTTCTCCCCATCCCCACCCCCGCCCTCCCTCCAGGCTATACTCTGCAGTCACCTGGTGGGAGGCACTGGCATTGCAGAGGGGAGAGGTCTGTTCCTCACCCTGGCAGAATCGACGAGCCCGTTTCTGGGCACGGCGTTTGTGTGTTAAAGGAACAGAATAAGGGAAGTTAGAAAACCCGCCCTTAAGACCGAGACTGACTTCAGCCCACAGCCTCGCTGCACAGCCCCACCGCACACGCGAGGGCAGAACGTCCCTTCTCCCTCCCCTTCGCTAACAGACCCTGCGCTCATTTCCAGGAGAGACACCCCGTGCCAGTACTTCCTTCCTGACTGTTTCTGCTGTTTCTGCTGCGACAGGCTTTGGGGCTTAAAAATTGGCATGTGTCCCAGTGATCACCCATAGGGTCAGTACTAACAACCTGCCACAATTACTGGCCATTTTTTGCACATCTCAGAGAGGAGGAAGGCAGGCTCGGGGAGGTGAGTCTGCTTGCCCACGGGGGCCAGGCTGGGGACCCGGTAATGCTGGTGGGAACCAAACCCACCCTTGCCTGACTTCGGGCTGCGTTATGCCCATCGCTGCAGCCCGGGGTCTTGGCGCTGCTGTGGTCCAGCTCCTGTGCGCAGTTGCCTGGGATTTTCCCGCTCACCTACGTGGAGTTGCTTCCCAGATGTCTGAGACCCTGGGGACCGCTGGCACGGTGGGGATGGAGAAGCTCCTCGGAGTGGGTGCTGCTTTCTGCGATCCTATAAGGTTGCTAATGTATCTGTAATAGGATTAGCATTGCCTGGATCTTCTCTCCCTTCCTGAGCTGTGTCCCCCGGGGCTCAGGGCTGCTGGGAACTAGGAGCCTACCCTGGGTCTTCGGATATGTCAAGGACAGATGCTCAGGCCCCTCCCCAAACGTCCCCTGAGCAGTGCTGGCACAGGCAGTCCTGGGTCACAGGGGGCTCTCACTAGCCTGACCTCACTCCACCCCAAATGCTCACTGAGATGAGCCCCCCATTTAAAGAGGCAGAACCAGGTGCTTAGGGAGGTCCAGACACATGCCCAAGCCACATAGCTAAGGATCAGCGGTGCCAAGACCTGAGTCCAGGACACAGTGGCTGCCGAGCTGAGGGACCCTGGCCACTGAGTGCCTTCTACGCATTGTGCCTCAGTTTTCTCATCCGTAAAATGGAGAGGCAGGCAGAGCAGGGCCTGACTCGGGATGCCAGCCTAGGAGGCCGGGGACTTGTCTTTGAGTCCCAGCTCTGTCATGGGATTTCTGTAACCTTGAGGAGGTCACGTTTTTCTTCTGGGTCTCAACCTTCCCTTCTGAAAAACGGGGAGGGGAAGGAGATGGATTTTGACAAGAGTGCCACTGACAGACCTCAGCACCCGACAAGTACCTACAACAGGCCCGTGTGGCCTTAGGCACACGCCATTCCCTGACTCCTCCCCCAGGCCTGCGGGGCTGGCGTGGTGTCGCTTTAAGGATGGGGAGACTCAGGTGTGTGTGTGTTTCCAGAGACTCCCTCTCGGCCAGATGATCCCTCGGGCTCTGACATTCCAAGATTCTCCGCCCAGGGATTAGACAGATCGGGGCTCCAATCCTGCCTCTGCCACTTCCCAGTCGTGAGCCCTTCTGGACAAGGTGCTTGACCTCTCCGAGTCTCAGTTTCTTCATCTATAAAGTGCGTCCAACCATGCCCACCTTCTGGAGTCGCTGAGACAGGTAAGCGATACACTACATTTACCCTGGTCTGGCCCAGGGGGAGTGGTGCCTCTTCTTGCCCTTTTCCTGCCCACACTCCGACTGCTTTCAGAGGAGCCGGCAGGGCAAGATCGGATCTCTCCCCAGCAAAACCCTGCCCTCCCACCTCGCCGCCGCTCTGCGCCGCCACCACACTCCGGTTCCAGCAGCTGCGTTTAATTGGATTTAACTTAATAGCTTTATCGATGCCTTTGGTTCAGGGGATGAAGAGGCCTCTGGGTAATTTACACATTTTTAACAAACCAAATAAAGAGCTGATAACCATAAACAAGTCCGTTTTAATTGGATTAAGGGGAGGCTTGACTTGGGGACGGAAAAATCACAGAGGAGCTGGAGAAAAAAATGGTTCAGAGATTTCAGATTTTCTGCTTCCTTGGGCCCCCAGAGCCCTCGGCACCAGGCGCTGCGCTGGCTGCCTTCTAACAAACTGTGCGCCGGAGTAATGGTGTCCACGTTTCATTTCGTGCAGGAGATGGTAGCATGTCCTTCCCCCGCTCCCCTGCCCCGGAAGTTCAAGTCCTGGCTCTGCCTCTTTCATGCTGGTGTTGAGCAACCCATTTCTTCCCTGAAGCCTCAGTTTCCTCATCTGGGAGAGGAGACTGTAGGGGTTTCTATCCTTTAGGGTTAGTGTGAGAATTGCTTGCTGGTAAATCACCTGCCATTTAATACAGTCACCAAAACAGCGGCCACGAATAACAGCAGTCAAGATGAGGAGTCACAGCACCTGCTCCCTCGGGGGGTTGCCCTCTCTCAGGGGATCCCAGCCAAGTAAAGAGGCAGCAGCCAGAGGGTCACCTCACCCAACCCAGGGGCCCTGGGGCAGCTTCCCAGGGGAGGCAGGGCTGGAAGACGGAGTTGGCCAGGGCTGCACGTCCCACGCTGGACTGCGCATGTAGGTCCCTGGGGTCTTGTTAGGATGTGGGTCCCGATTCCCTGGTGCCATGTGCAGCCTGAGATGATGTGTTTGTAGCCTGCGGGGCCGTGGGGGTGGAGGGAGGATACCGGCCGTCACGAGCCGGAACCAGCTTTGTGGGGAAGCAGTACCGTTCTTCAGCGTGACAGTGAGGGGGGTGGTGTGGCGATGTCACAGCAGTTACATCTCATCCAATTGTATACCCGGCGTTCGCACGTTTTGTGGTGCATAAAACGTGCTTTAATGAAGCTGATCCAGAAGAAAACCCTAAGCGTACAGTGGAGGAAGTGCTCACACTGACAACAACAGCTGAATCTCTCTAGTGGGTCAGGCACTCCGTGAGCTCTCTCCTTTCCCAGACGAGGGACCTGATGCTCAGAGACACGAGGCAACATTTTCCGAGGGCCA
This sequence comes from Phyllostomus discolor, assembly GCF_004126475.2. Taxonomy (NCBI): domain Eukaryota; kingdom Metazoa; phylum Chordata; class Mammalia; order Chiroptera; family Phyllostomidae; genus Phyllostomus; species Phyllostomus discolor. The sequence continues at coordinate 53,119,186 of NC_040915.2, forward strand.
CGCGTCTGGGAAGTGAACCTGAACTTGAACCTGGGAAGGTGAAGGCACGGCCTTTGCGTTTTCCCCAGGACCCCTCGTCCAGGCTTCGAGACCCACCAGCCTGCCATCCTGTGGCTTGGGAACCAGGCCCATTGCTGGGGGAAGATGCAGCCCTACCGTCTGAGGAGCCCCAGGTTTCTGCTTGAGAATGGGGCGACAACTCCTGAGTCTATGCCCCCACTGAGGCAGAAAATGGCCTGTGGTAACGAGAGCTGGCACGAAACACCACTCTTTACCATTAGCTGAACTATAGTAAAGCTGTGTTTACTATTTTTTAAATGGTATTTTCAATTACAGTGGACTTTCAATGTTTTTTGGTATTAGTTTCAGGTGTGCAGCATAGTGGTTAGATACCTGTGTCCTTTACAGAGAGGCCCTTGGATGTTTCCAGTGCCCACCTGGCCCCAGACAGAGTGACCACGACATCACTGACCGGATTTCCTGTGCTGCGCTTACTGATGGACACGGACTATTTCCAAATCACAGCGATCGTAAGGAACACCGTGGTGAACACGGGGGTGGCTACATTCTTTCAAATGAATGTTCTGCATTTCTTTAGATATACACACAGAAGTGGGTTTGCTGGGTCACAAGGCAGTCCCTTTTTTAATTTTTTGAGGAAACTTCATACTGTTTTTCGCAGTAGCTGCACCCATCTGCACTCCCACCAACAGAGCATAGGGGTTTCCTTTTCTCCACATCCTCACCAACACTTGCTTGTTGATTTATTGATGATAGCCATTCTGACAGGTGTGAGGAGATATCTCGCTGTGGTTTTAATTTATATTTAATTTAATTGGATGGTAGCGATGTTGAACATCTTCTCATTATGTCTATTGGCCATCTGAATGTCCTCTTTGGAGAGGTATCTATTCAGGTCCTTAGCCCATTTATTAATTGGGTCGTTTGTGTTTTTTTGGTGTTGAGTTGTATGAATTATTTGTATGTTTTGGAGATTAACCCCTTATCAAATGTATCATTGGTGAATATCTTCATCCTTTCAGTAGGTTGTCTTTTCATTGTGTTCATGGTTTTCTCTGATGTGCAAAAACTTCAGTTTGATAAAGTCCCATGCGTTTATTTTTTCTTTTGTTTCCCTTGCCCGAGGAGATAGATCCACAAATATACTGCTATGAGAAATGTCAGAGATTTTACTGCTTATGTTTTCTTCTAGGAGTTTTATGGTTTTGAGTCTTATATTTCAATTTTTAATTCATTTCGAGCTTATTCCCATATATGTTGTAGAAAAGTGGTCTAGTTTTTTTTTTTCTTTGCATGTATCTGTTCAGTTTTCCCCAACACCATTTCTTGAATAGACTGTCTTTCCCCCATTGTTTGTTCTTGCCTCCTTTGTCAAATAGTAATTGACCACGTAGACATGGGTTTGCTTCTGGGCTTTCTATTCTCTCCCACTGATCTACATGTCTGTTTTCATGTGAGTACCATGCTGTTTTGACTACTACAGTCTTGTAGTATAGTTTGATATAAGGTCATGTGATACCTCCAACCTTGTTCTTTCTCAAGATTGCTGTGGCTCTTTGGGGTCTTTTGTGGTTCCATATAAATTTTTGGAATATTCGTTCTAGTTCTATGAAATATATAGCATTGGTATTTTGCTAGGAATTGCATTGAATCTACAGATCGCTTTGGGCAGTATGGACATTTTAATGATGTTAACTCTTCTTACCCATGAGCACAGGGTGCCAAGACAGATCTGGTGTCTCTTCCTTTTTTCATAAGGGCCCACCCTCATGATCTAGTCTAATCCTCCTCACCTCCCAAGGCCCACCCCTTGTATCAGCACGTTGGGGATTGGGGCTTCAACATGGGAATTTGGCAGGACAAACCTTCAGTCCACAGCCGTCCCTGATCCCTCTGGCCAGCCAATGGCAGGCACCGTTCTGAGTTATTACAAACTGAGTTTCTCCTTTGCGAAACCCTCCAAGACACCATTAATCAAAACAGTGATGATAATGAAAATAATACCCGTGCTCTTTTTCCCTCCGTGTGTACACAGTGACAGTGCCTAGTATGACCCCCCTCGTTGTTGTCCTCTGTGGTGATCTCCACTCTAGAGACGAGGAATGTGAAGCCCAGACATGTCTGGCCACCGGCCGAGGACCGCACAGCTGAGTGAGTCAGGTTCGTCTGCTGCTGGAGGGGCTCTGTGACTGCTCCCTGCCCGTTTCACTGAATGGATGAGTGAACGAATGAATGAAGAACCGAACCGACAGCCCCCCTTTTACTGCACTGCCCTGGGTCTGTCAGCATTGGCACTGTGGGTATTTGGGGTCAGACCACCCCTTGCTGTGGCAGGTTCATATGTACTTTTTGTGGGGTGTCGAGCAGCATCCTGGGTGTTTCCCTGCTAAATGCGATAGCACTTCCCCCTCCCTCCGTTTAAAGAACCAAACGTACCTCCAGACGCTGTTCAATATCCCTGGGACGGAATCCCCCTCCCCCACCCGGATCGAGAACCGCTGTTTCAGAGATTTGGGTTTCACGTTCGGTTTTGATGGAAGACAAGGTTCTGCTGCCTTAATTTGGAAAACGCTGGATTGGGTGGTTTTTCATTTCCTACTCTTGGTCCCAAGAGGTCTAAATGCTGCTTGTAACTATATGCAAAATTCTGTGTGTGTGTTGGGGGGGGTACGCGTGTGCACACATTTTCCTGGGGAGACAATTCATGGTCTCATGAGATGTGTCAGCGGGTCTGGGAACCCCTTTCTGCGGACCCTCCCGGTCTGATGATCGGACCTTTGAGGTTTGAAGCCCCTCGTTCTCTTCTCTTCCGTCCATCCCCCTCAAATTTCCCTCCCCCGTTGTCATCATAAAAGGGTCTCAGGTCATCTTTTCTCCCCTGGCACAGTCTCTCCTGGGGAAGAAGCTGTCACCTGGCCTCCATCAGCTGGGAGGAGTGGCAGTGCAAGCAAAAAGGAAGGAATTTCTAGAGGCTCAGCGAGCTGCGTGGAGTATGAGATTATGGCTGGGCAGTTGCCATGGGAACCTATAAACCAACCCCCCTTGCGGCTCAGAACCCAAAGTCATCTGGAGCACCCGCTCCCAGCCTGGGAGCGATGGCCTTGTGTCTCCATTTGCACTTCCTCCCGTGAGGCCTCGGCCCCAGAAAGGCCCCCTGTGTGCTCGAGGTTGGGCTCCTTCCCTCACCCTGTGCTGCGGCAGCCTTCTCCATGCTGCCTGGCCAGACCCGCCCCTTCCTTCTTGGCTCTGGGCTCATTTCTCCTCCTGGGAGACGGCGTGCTGGTGAGACAGGTGGACCCTGATGCTAGACCGCCCGAGTTCAAACCCCAGTTTTGTCATTTCCCAGCTGTGTGACATTGGGTGGGTTACTTAACCTCTCTGAGCCTTGGTTTCCCCGTCTGTCACAAGGGAGACTCAGGGTCCCTACCTGCCAGGGTGACGATTCCGTGCTGTTAGACACGGGAAGCTCTGTGCGCAGTACCCAGCGTGTAATTAGTACTCAGGAAACATCAGCTGCAGTCATCACTGTGGGTTGTTTCACGCTCCCCTGTCTTCTCGGCCACTGTCTGGGCAGGTGGGTCCTCCCATCCATCTACCCCAGCGTTTGCAAGAGCTGGGAGAGGGGTGGGTGGTGTTAACTGTAACTGATATATTCATTCTTTGATTGGCTGAACATTTGCTGGCAGGTGGAGATCCAAAGGTGAAGACACGGTTTCTGCCCTCACAGAGCTCATGCCTTGGTCACACACACACACACACACACACAGTGGATTACTGAAGTGGCCACAGCAACGGCCGTGTCCAGAGCTGCGATGGAGAAGGTTAGAGAAGTCGCTGAATTTGGTCCTGGGGCTGGGGGCGGGGCTGCCTGGAAGAGGAAGAGACTGAGCTGAGTCGTCTCGAGGGGGCAGAGCCATCAGCCGGAATGAGCTTTCCAGGTGGAGGGGACGCTGCGAATGAAGGCACAGAGAAGACAGGATACGGCACGGTGTGCGTGTGTCTGTGGGCTCTGGGCAGTTGTGTGCTGGCGAACACTTAACAGCCTGTGTCAGCAGCCACCACCAAACCAGAACAAAAACCCTGCCTGATGTGTAGCATTAGCCAATTTCTGTGGTGTAAATATTCTCACCACAGCCAATTTCGAGCTGCCAAAGTGACGTAACTGAATGTGAATTTGAGCGTCTAGGGGCGTACCTGGCTCCCGCGCCAGCGTGAGTGGGCTGCACCACACCGCGCCTCAGTCTCGGGGCTTCCAGCAGCGGGTGGGGGTGGGGAAACCAGGCCAGGGCCACTGAGGGGAAGACCCAGGGCAGCCAGGGCGTCACTCAGGCTGGCGTCAGCTGATGACTCGTTGCTTTTCTCTGAGCATCCTTCCATATTCCTGACTCGCTTATTCAGGAAATCAGTAAGCATCTCCCAGCACCTACTATGTGCCAGGCACTGTGCTAGGGACGCACTGACCACAGTGCATGGAGAGCCATGGACGTGCTCAGGATATTGACAACTTTGTAGGCCGGTGGTCACCAACGAGGCCATTGGTGGGCCTCCCGGGGCCCCTCCCACCGACTGCTGCCCTTCAGTTATTTTTTTTTAAGTCTGCTTTCGAAGGTCTGGGATAAGCATTGGGCATTCTCTGTTTTGTTTCTTTTAAAAAAGATTTTACTTATTAATTTTTAGAGAGAGAAGGGAGGGAGAGAAACATTAATGTGCGGTTGTGGTTGCTTCTCTTGCGCCCCTACTGGGGACCTGGCCTGCAACCCAGGCGTGTACCCTGACTGGGAATTGAACCAGTGACCCTTTGGTTTGCAGGCCCGTGCTCAATCCATGGAGCTACACCAGCCAGGGCCTGTTTTGGGAGCCCAGGTAACTCTGATTATGGGCTGGGCGGCTAACTCAGCTCTCAGAAGAAATTTTGGTCCCCGGGTTGCCTCCCCCTCCCTCCCGTCCCTCACTTCAGGACACAGCCGTCTCCTCTCCACCGAGACCCACCGTTTCTCTCACTTCTGGCTGATGGTTCGTGCCCCGTAATTGTTTGGGAAATGACTCTGAACACACAAAAGTCATTTTGTTGTAGCACATTCCCTTCCATAATGACCGTTCACTTCAATTAGCTCTCCGCGGCCCAACACAGAGACGCGGGGCCCCGCTCAGGTAAGTCACCGCCTCGGTTTGAAATTGGACTTGAGGCAGCCGGGGTGCCTGCCGGGGGTGGACGGAGGGGGTGAATATTTTATCATTCCCTCCTCCCCGACCTTCCGCCGGTTTGCTCTCGTTTCCATGGCTCTCCCCCTGCGCACGGGCAGATTGCAGACTGTAAATTTGAGGGGAAATTGTAAACGTGCAAACACGATAAATAAACATGTTGCTCTTGCGAGGACGGATGTTATTATCACCCAGATTTACAGCTCGCCTTGCCTGTGCGTTTTGTTGCATTTTGGGAAAAGCTGAGCGAGGTTTTCATGTGTCACATCCACCAACTTTCTACCCTTTGCCCCCCCCAATCCCCCCATCACCCCCTCTGAGTCATTTAAACATCCACCTGAAATGGGGGCGCAGTTTGTCTCCCTGGGAGAGGCGAATGCGTCGTAACAGGTGTTTTCTTTGGGGACAGTTATGCATAGCTGCGAAAGCTACCGTACCATGGGGTGCTTTTGTCTCCTCCCTCCCCCTTCTCATTTCTCTAACACGGAATTTATTTGTGTTTTCCCAGTAGGAAAGGGTACCGAGTCGGTGATGTAAAATAAATCTCTCTCTCTCTCTCTCTCTCTCTCTGCCTCTGTCTCTCCACGTTTCCCACCCTCTTCTGTCTCCCGTCTCTGGGACGGCCCTGGATTGTCCCCTCGTCTGAGTCCAAGGGTTGCCACCAACTCCTGTGCCATCTGAGCGAATGCATCACCTTCTCCGAGCCCCTTAGCACTCTCGGAGCTGGGCTCGATCTCTCGTGTTCCTCCTTACCGGTTTATATCTTATTATTTTTTTTTATCCTCACCTGGGGACATTTTTTCATTACTTTTAGGGAGAGGATGGGAGAGAGGAAGGAAGAAGGAGGAACATCGATGTGAGGGAGAAACACTGGTGGGTTGCCTTCCAGACACACCCAGACCGGGGATTGAACCTGCAACCTGGCTATACACCCTGACCAGGAATTGAACCTGCAACCCTTTGGTTATGAACAACTCTCTAACCAACTGAGCCACACTGGCCAGGGCCCTCCTGACCAGTTCACAGGGAGAACTGAATGAGATATTTCCGTCTGTCTCCGCCTTCCACCCCCGCCCCCCGTGCCTCCCCTACTAGACGGTGAACTCCTAGGGACTGGGAGCTAGGCTGGCTCACTGCCTTTTCTCCCCCGCCCCCACTCTCCGTCTGTCCAAGGGCCTCCTCCCAGGAGCTGCACAGGCAGAACCTCGGTGGCCTCTTTGCCTTGTCACCTCCTCCTGCCCACATCCAGTCTGTCATTAAGTCCTGTGGATTCTTCCCTCAGCTGTCTCCATGCTGTCTGACTCTCTCTGACCCACCAGCCTCTCTGGGTTTTGTGTCCACAACGCCAGGTATGGAGCTGGTCTCTGACCACTGTCCCCTGTGAAGGGATCACTACACAATGTCATGACTGACTTCCCCGTCTCCAGGCATGCCCGCCCCACCCGCCCAGGATGTACTGTAATAGCTAAGGGATGGGGCAGTGAAGCACGTGCCTGCAGATTCTGTTGCTAAGGAAACCACTTCCTTGGTTACTGGCCTGGGTAGCATTTGTTTCTCTGTGTCTGCATCCCACTGAGTTGCTCCCACTCTCCAGGAAGAGGAGGAGGAGGAGGAGGACTGGGGAGAGGACATTAGGGGTGGTGAGGAAGGAAAGAAGGGAGGGAGCCAGAGACAGGCGGAGAGACAGAGAGCTCAGACATCAAGAGAGAGAGAGAGAGATGCTGGTGCACACCGAAGCGGAAATCAAGAAAGAAATAATGACAGAATGAGGGAGAGAGAGAGAGAAGGACAAGAAAAAGGTTTATGACTAGCTGGAGGAAAGAACTGAGACCACAGAAGGGGAAGTTGAGAGACGGAGGCAGTGTCAAGGAACAGGGAGAAAGGGGGCGGGTGGGGAGAGGACAGACCAGTGCAAGAGCAGCAGGACCTCTGGGAGGAGATGGGCCCCCGAAGGACCTTCCAGCCCCCGCCTGCCTCCCCATCCTCCCCCTCCCACATTGCCCACTGGAAACACATCAGCAGCAGCCTCCAGGGTTACTGGAGGGAGAAATCAGGGGGAAATCCCAGCTGTTAGCAGATGCTGGGCCCTGCCTGCCCGTCTTGCATGCTGCAGCCTTGGCAGGAGGGCGCCCAGGCGTCCCAGGCCTGTCCCTGCACTGGAAGGCAAAGCTTTCCTTTCTCCTCAGGTGCAAGGGTGCTTCACAGCACCCTTGTGAGTGTGGACTGGGTGTTTGGGAGGTGGTCCCGGCCGGGGTCCCGGCCCCAGTTCTGTGGTGGGCCTCTGTGGGACTTGGGCCAGCGTCCTGCTGAGTAACGGGGTTGATTTCCCCCTGGGGTCGGTCAGGAGCCGCCCAGGTCCTCCTCCTCCTTTGCGCCATCTCCCCCTGAGCTTCCCGACCGCCGTCCAGTATCTGCTCAGTGCTCGGTGAGCATGAACTCTGCAGGGATGTATGCTCCGTCTCGGCAACCTTACACTCCTCTTTCTGGGGGCTTTAGTGGCCCAGGACTGGGGAAAAGACCTCCCCCCACCCCCAGGCCTCCTGAGCTCTCCGCTGGGTGAGGAGAAGCCCCTCCCTCCCCCCACCCTCGTCCCCTGCCTGTCCCAGCTGTTCCTAGCCCCTCTCCCCCTTACCATCCACTTGGCAGGACCTGCACCCATGTCCCTCCCTTGGGCAGGGACAGTCCCTGAGCACCAGCGCCTTTCCACAGAAAGCCCCTCTGTCTTGTGCAGAGAGAGGACATAGGGTCCTCCTTCAGGGTATTTGGAGGTTTGAGACTCACTCCACCCACCAGGGAATGGAGGGGCCTTCTCTGTCCCTTTGTACTCTCGGTGGCTTCCAAGCAGGAACACTTACACCTCACTCTAGTAATCCCTCCCCACTGGCACCCCCTCCTCACACACACACTCACACACACACACACACACACACACCAAGGACAAAAGGCACGTGCAGAAGACAAGACATCCCTCCACAGGACACAGGCCCCTGCTCATGCCCAGGGCTCACGCTCACCAGCCGTCTCCTCCTCTGCACATGCATGACTCCACACGCGGAAACCTACACAGTCACATCAGAAACAGGACGGTGTCACACCAGTGTGGGGGACACAGACTCGGGACATAGACTCGGGACACAGGGGGTAGGTGACCTCAGAGACTGTTTCACACCCAGAGGCACGCCGTTCCTCACGGGCGGCCCCCGCGGCACCCGGGCACAAACACGGTTGCGCATTGCAGGGCGTTCTGTCCCTCACACACGCGGACGCACCCGAAAGCCACCCCGCTTGTGAACGCGCCCGACACAGCACTCCACCACAGGAGAGAATTACCAACAAAACTTACTTTTAATGATGGTGTTGACCTGAGGAATCTTCAGACAGGGGCTTGGGGCCTGAGTTGGCCGCTGGCAAAGAACCGGCCCCGGGTCTCGGCCCAAGAGGCTCCCAGAGAGAGCTGGCCTTGGAGGGACGGGGGGCTAGGCCCTCTCCTCTTTGCAAAAGAAGACTAGAAACTAGCCTGCGGCCGGGGGAGGGAGGGAGAAACACGGTACAAAATACATTCCGAGCCCCCCTGGCTGGGCCCTGGGGGAGCCCACCTCCCACGGATGAGGCGGTCCATCCGGGAGACCATGGCGGGTCCCACTCCCTGGCCCCTCCTCTTGCACGGCCAGGCTCCCAGGGGCGAAATGTATGAGTCATATTCCTCTTAAAAAAATAGATCTCTTCACACTCGCCTTCTCCATAGTGTCTTGGCTGTTTGGGAAGGAGCCTTTGCTTGCAACCCAAGGCTTCAGAGGGGCTGCCTGGGGGCAGGGGTGGCTCCAGGCAGAAGAGTAAAGAGCGGAGGCCTATGGCTTTGCATCTACACGGTGGGGCAGAGCAGGCGTGCAGGTGGCCGGTGTGCAGCCTCCGGTCTCCGGCGGCGGCGGGGGAAGCGGAGGGATCCTGCACCGATGCTGTCTGCCGCCGAGGATCGGGGACCCAGGCCCTCGGGAACCCTTTGGTTTGCTGTCTCAGCCTCGGGGCAGCAGCATTTGCGTGGCAACGGAGGGCCACCCCATCTGTCTCACTGTCCCTTAAAGGACTCCCAAGAGAAGCTGCCACTTCTGAACTGTGGTCACAGGAGGGTGATGGTCTGTGAAGGCAGCGCGGGGGGGTCTCTTTTGGGTTTGGATCCGCCTGATCGAGAGCACCCTGGCTCTGCCCTCTCACCTGGCCAGCGAAGGGCCCACCGGTGGGGGCAGAAGGCAGTGTAAGATCGATGTGTCGGCCCCCCCACCCATGGAATGATGCATTCCTAGGGCCCTCGTTCCTACTTGGATTCTGCAGGCGGCGCACGGCCATCCTAGTGGAGTCCCTGTCGGTGCCTGACGCGCCCACGGCCACCTCCTGGGCCCCATGGGGGAGGAAAAGGGCAGAATTCTGACCCTAGAGGTGAACAGGCAACTGACCTTTTCTCAGGAGCAGTGTGACCTGGGGGCGGGCAGCAGCCCCCCATGGTGGTGACCGTTAACCTGCCGTGAGCACCAGGGCTCCCCCACCCCACCGGGTGTCAGAAACCTAAGGCTACAGAGAAAACTTCCCTGCAATCCGTGGCCTGCACACACGAGCAGCCTGGGGAACCCGGGTGCCCCTTGGGTGCAGAGACGGGGAGGCTCCGGAAGCCCAGCCCCGGAGGGCAGAGCAGCCGGGGTTACCTCCCTCCTCCTGCCCCTTCGGCTCCTGTGTCTCAGCACCTGGGTGAGGTGCCCATGCCTCCAGGACCCCCACGAGCCCTCCCTCCCACAGCGGAACCCGGAGTGGGGGGACAGGGAGAGACGGAAGAGGGTCTGTGTGGTGGGAACGCCCCCACCGGCGGCCTCCTGCTTCTGTAAAGGGGACTGTGAGCAGGTGAGGGTCGTGCCTGGAACCTCCTCCCTGGAGGCTCCTTGGTCATGCAGGAAACTCATCGAAGGCCAGCAGCAGCCAAGGGGATGTCCCCATGCCAGAGAGAGGACAGAGGGGCAGGGGTCCCCGGGGGCTCGGTCGGGGCCCCCTTCCCCAGCCGACCCATCATCTGGGGTAGTAGTCATCGGGCACGCCCGTGAGGTTCCTGCCTTTCAGGGCCGCGTCTACCATCTTGATGTAGGCGGAGATGGCCTTCTGCATGTCCGCCGTGTAGGGGTCGTACTCCAGCTTCCGGAGCCCCGAGCGCTTGAAGTTGCCGTCCTTCTGGCTCTCCACGCAGAGCAGCCGGTCCTCCCGGACGGCCACGCCCAGCAGGCCCACCATCCGGCCCAGCTGGACGAACAGGTCCTGCTTCAGGTCCTCGAAGTGCACCACCAGCACCTTCCTGCCGAACTTGAGCCAGTCCAGCGTGTGAGTGGCCCACCACGGCGCGTAGTTCCTCACGAACTCCGGCCACTCTGCGGAGAGAGGAGGGCGGGCTGAGTCCGAGGGGGCGGGGCACGCGGAGAGAGGAGGGCGGGCTGAGTCCGAGGGGGGCGGGGCACGCGGAGAGAGGGGGGCGGGCTGAGTCCGAGGGGGGCGGGGCATGAGGAGAGCGGAGGGCGGGCTGAGGCCGAGGGGGGCGGGGCACGGGGAGAGAGGAGGGCGGGCTGAGTCCGAGGGGGGCGGGGCATGAGGAGAGAGGAGGGCGGGCTGAGTCCGAGGGGGCGGGGCACGGGGAGAGAGGAGGGCGGGCTGAGTCCGAGGGGGGCGGGGCACGCGGAGAGAGGAGGGCGGGCTGAGTCCGAGGGGGGCGGGGCGTGCAGGATGCAGGCCGGGCGCCGCTGGCCGAGGTCGCCGATTGATTTGCGGCAACAATAACACCGCGGACTCCTTTTCTCTGCAGTCGCTGCTGATACCCCCCCGCCCAGTGCTGCTTCTGCTTCTGCCTGGGACAGTCTCAGCCCTCCCTTCCCTTCGGGGACAACATTTGTTGGGTGCTTGCTACACGCCAGGCACAGATGCACATATAATATCGGCTACTGTCTCTTTATATCTTAGCATATATTTATGTTAATATATAAAAGTATATGATTATAGCTATTAATTCACTTATTCTGCACAACAACTCTAGGAGGCAGGTGTCACCATTTTTTTCCTCCTTCAACAGAAGAGGAAACTGAGGCACAGAGAGGGCAAGGAGCTTGCCCAAGGGCACATCGTTAATAACTGGCAGAGCCTGGACTTGAACCCACACATTCTGGTTTCAAAGTCTGGGTTTTTGACTACCAGACTGTCCTGGGCAGTAACAGTTGTTCTGGGTAGTAACCGTCACCCTGTGTGGTGAGAGTATCTGCTCACGGGGTAATAATAGGGCTGTTGTACGAAGTAAGTGGAAACGCATGTGAAGTTGTCAGCATGGGGCCCTGTACCCAGTAAACGCTGTTACTGTCACTGTCACTGTCACCATTACTGTCACTGTCACTGTTACTGTTATTGTCACTATTACTATCACTGTCACTATTACTGTTACGATTACTGTTACTATCACAGTTACTATTACTGTTACGATTGCTGTGCTGTCACTGTTACGATGGCTGTTCCTGTTACTATTACTGTCACTGTCACTGTTGTCGTTCTGGTCCCAGGCATGATGTTCTCTTTTCTGACCCCCCAGGCTCAGGCAGGTGTCCTGCTGGGCCTCACGGCCCCTTCACACCCTCCGTGTACATGTACCCTCCGTCTGCCCAGCGCTGTGGCCCGTCAGATTATTGTTACCTTTTATCCTGTCTGTCCCACCTTCCTTTCTTTACTTTGCATTACAGAATTGTGTGCCATTTGTTTTGGCTATTCATCTGTTACCTTGCTGTGGTAAATGACAGGACGGAGTGCCACCAACGTGCGAGGGTATGTTTGGGGCTGGCTGCCTTGAAAGTCAGGCCCCAACACAGTGCAGGGAATTCCCCGGGGAGCCCTGGAGAGGACCTCGCAGAGCCAGCCTGCCAGCCCCCAGGGCTCCCAAGGGGAGCCGGGGAGGAGTCTGGGGACAGAGGCAGGGACTCCAGTCTCCGCTCCAGCTCCGAGCCCGGCTGCAGAGTCACTGCACCGGCTCTCCGACACCCTGAAGCCAGACCTGCTGCTCTTCCCAGGGGCAGGGCCCCGGGCGCCCTCCTGAAGGGCCTGTTACTGCACCAGTGTCGGTGCGTCTCCCAGGCCAGTCTGGGGAGCCCAGCTGGTTCTTAAGAGCTAAATCCTCCTCCCTGGCTGGGTGATGGGTACCCATGATCTCACTTAATGTTAACGACCACCCCGAAAAGAAAGGACCACTATTCACTTATCACCACGGAGGAAACTGAGGCTCAGGGAGGCGAGGGGACTGGCCCAAGGTCTCACAGCCGGGAAGCACTGTCAAGACCAGGCTTACCAGGTTCCAGGTTCCAGTCTACCCCAGGTACCAGCAGCCTCGCCCACACTGCCTCCCACTGCCGCCCACCCAGCAGGGGCTCCATAAGTAGTTGTTGAATGTAATTGAAATCCCCAGCCACCACGTGGCCACGTGATAAAGGACTCCTCCTTCTGTGCAGAAGACATCGGAATCGGTGGTGGGGCTCCTGCTCCCCCAGAGCCCCCCGCTGGGTCTGCTGGGGAAATATTTATGCTGGGGATAAGGACATTTTTGATCCTTAAGACAGATTATTTACAATGTATCCGGCTAATTGGGCCCATACTGTTATAATGGGTTAAGACCAGATGTATCTGGGTGATTAGAAAAAATTTAGCATGTGTATAGTCTGTTTTGCTTTTTTTTAAAAAAAGGATTTCCCCATTCCTGAGTCATCTCCCAGCGTCTCTGGTGACTCAGGGCAACTGCTGTTTCTGTGGCAGAAGACCCGATGGGTGGAGGTGACGCTCTGTCACCTGGAGACACACAGATCCGAACTTCCAGGCTTGGCCACCGCTGGCCACCTCAAGTAGTTGCTGGAAGGGGGCTGCAGGGTGGTACCCAAAGAAAGGGAAGGGGCCATTCTGTAGGGTGGTCGGGGTCCCCCCCGCTGGAGCCCTAGCCTTGGACGCAGAGGGGATAGAGATGACAGGGCATCCTTGTCGATTGCAGAGCTTCCTGGGATGGGAGCTTGCGTTTCCTAAGCACCTACTGTGTGTCCGGGCCGTGTGGGGCGATTTGCATGCGTTATCTCCCGCAGGGCCCACAAGAAGCCTCGAGGGCAGGAATGACCGGCCCCATTTGACACACAGGGGCAGGGGCAGGAGGTCCCTCGCCCAAGGCCCCTGAAGGGATCGAGACCCAGCCACTCCTTTCAAAACAGAAACGAAAACAGAATCTAAAGCGAAGACAAAGTTCAAACACATGAGCAATCTCAAACTAAATCCTCTGAAAGGAGGGACAGGGACGCCAGCCTTAGGATTGTATCTCACACCCACTGGCAGCACAGATAATCCTGCCGAGGTCCAGATGGCGGAGACAGAAGTTTCCAGAGCGCAAAAGATGGCAATGACCGGACCCAGCCCCCCCGGAAGATAAGAAAGCGAGCAAAGAACAGCTGGAACCAAAGGTTTGTTTCAGACAGACAGGAGAAGCCTGCTGGATCCCTCCGGAATGCAAAAACACTTCACGAGTGAGTGTTGTTTCCATGGCAATGTATTTGTTTGTGTGGATCCGAGAGGAATCTGATTTTCCCCCGACAGGACCCAAAAAGCCAGTTTCCAGTTGCGGGAAACAGGACACAGAGATCAAGGGGAGGGGGTTGGAAAGTTCTCTGTGTGCAGATCAGCCCTGTGCATTCTGCTAAGGACCTGGGAATGGGTCCATGGATGGTCTGGGGTGTGTCATCCTGGCTTTACGGCTGAAAGTCAGCGAATGTCCCGGAGCTGCCGGGATGACTGAAGGTCGGAGCCTGTATCTTTTGAAGCTGGTTCCTAAAATTCTTACACAAACATGCTGTTTATCTACAAGCGACTTATCAGTCCGAGTCCACACTTACAGAAACAGTGTGAAAAGAATGGCGGGTGGGTGACAAGGCCCCGCTGCTACATATCCAAGGCAGGATTCGAACTCATGTCTACGCTGGACTGAGCCTGGCTCCTGTTCTCCTAGCAAAGCCTTGGAGGGCTCCTGATCTGGTCAGCTCTGACATTCTCCTCTCCGGACACTAAGACACGTGATCTGTTCACAGATGACTTGGGAGTCAGGTGACCTGCGTTCAAAACCCAGCTCCGCCCCACATTAGTGGTGTGATGTTAGGGACATGGGTCGATCTCCTCGAGCCTCAGTTTACCCATCTGCAAAATGGTGACCGTGCTAGACCTGCATCCCAGCTGCTGTGCAGATGAAATGGGAGGAGATTCGCCAAGGCCCCGGTAGGGGGCGTGGGATACGGGAGAGGCCTGAGAAGTGTGGCTCCTGGTACAATTCTTCTTAGGCTGTGCCTGCCCCACCCCGCCCCCGCCCCCGCCCCCAGCATCTCTGAGGTGCCAGCGCTCTGGTCAGGGCTCCCCCCACCCCTGCTACACCTCGTCGGGCACCCAGGCTGTTCCAGCAGCAGGAGTGCCCCCCTGCTCCCCCTGCCCCCCTGCCCCCCCACCCCCCGCACGGCACAGATCCCTTGCCTGAAGCTTCTCTATCGCTAGTTGGGAAGGAGAATAAAACTTAAAAACAAAAGCCTTTGATTAGCTCAGGATTTCCGGTACGTGCTCGCTGCCGTCAAAGTGGGTAACGGAGGCACACTGAGCCACGGGCACAGGGCTGGTTCCCTCTTCTCGTCGCCGGCAGGAACTGGGGTCTGATTAATAGCTTAACTGTTCTTAATTCCCCACGGAATCATTAAACACAGCCTCTGTTTCATTAAACAGATCCAGGACAATTCACCTTGTGTAATCATATCACATAAAACTTTGCTTTGGACCCACTCCAGGGACATTGTAAAATCAGCGTTACGGAACCAAGTATGTGTGTGTGTGTGTGTGTGTGTGTGTGTGTGTGTGTGTCGGGGGGGTGGGCATTACAGGAGCCTCCACCCAGCTATCGCTGAGAGGGGGCCACGGGCAGGGTGGGGCAGACATGCTCCACAGCTGGGTGACCTCTGCTCTGAGGGGGGTGACCTCATATTCTAGGCTGAGGACAACTGAAAGCTGAGATTCTCAAACGTTCAAGGGCACATGAAGCTTGTTCAAATGCAGATGCTGACCCAGTGAGCCCAGGAAGGGTGGGGGGAGGTTTGCTTTTCTAAGAATCTCCCCGGGGGGGTTGGGGGGGGGGAATCGATGCAGCGGTTGGTCCCCAGGCTGCCCCTGGAGCAGCACGGATCTGTAGCAGCGTTTCTGCAACTGGAGGGCGTGTCAGAAACAGCTTGGGGATCGCTGCCACACGGAAGGACGGAGGGACAGACGGACAGACGGCTGGGCTCTCCCTCGGGTTTCTGATTCTTCTGCAGGTCTGGGGAGGGGGGCCTTAAACTTGCGTTTCCAACCAGTTCCCAAGTGAAACGGACGTGGCTGGTGTCCAGGCCCGCAGGGAGGTTAACGCAAATGAGCAGGAAGGGCTGGGTGGGGGTGGGGGACTTGGGTTCTTTGGGGAAGGCGCTCAGCCAGAGCTCCTGAAGACCTGGGCCAGGCTTGGGAGGGGACACTGGGAGAAGCTTCCCTACCCAATTCCAGACTCATGTGGGGCCCCCAGACTCCCAACGTGAGGTGTGTGCTGGAACCCCCACTCTCCCCTCCCTGAAGTCTCTTGGTGGTTGACTCTCCCTTCTCTGTTTTTAAAGCTCCCAGCTGTCCTGAATAAGAGAAGAGAGGCTCCCGGGCATTAAAGTGGTCTGAGCCTGAACCTGAGACAAGGCTGTGCCAGCAGAGGAGAACCTCCGGAGGCACGGGAAGGTCAGCAACGCTGCCAGGTAAGAGAGAGCCCGGTGGCTGATGCCTGGGTTAGAGCCCAGCTCGGTCCACACCTGGGGCCCCCGCCACAGGACCCACTCCCTCCCGGGGCTGCAGTTCTCACCGTGAAATGGAATTTAACAATGATTGCAGCGGCCTTTATCTCCTCCGAAACTGGATGGATTAATGAGGTAATGAAGGCTAGGTGTCTGTTTCCCCCTGAGCTCCCCAAGTGAGTCCCTCCATTTTCACTCGGGGCACCGGATGCCTGGGGCGTGGACAGCTGGGTTCTAGTCCCGCCACCGTGTGCCTGAGGGACCGTGGCAGGTTCCTGCCGTTCTGGGCCTCGGTTTCCCCACTAAGAAAGAGAGGGCCAATCAGCCTCTCTCAGTCCGGCCTGTGCCCTGGAAGCCTCTGGGAGCTTTAAAGGGGCTGATGCCCAGGCTCCGCTCCAGGAACGGCCCGGGGTGTGGCCTGAGCACCGGGGTCTTCCCACACTCCTCTGGGGATCCTGATGGGCAGCCGGGGCTGAGGCAGGCCCACGGCATTCAGTGACCTCACGGGTCCCTTCCAGCCCGGCAAGCAGAGGGTCTGTTCCCGGGAGGGGCTCCTCAGCCTGGCCCTGACAGGGGCTCACTTTCAGTTGTTCTACAAATAAATAATTCAGAGGCCTCATTCCTCCCGGGAATAAGAGAACAAATGCCGCCACCTGTCCAAGGGCTCGCCCCCTCCCTGAGAGGGGAAGCGAGGCAGAGGGAGGCACAGATGGGCGAACAGGAGCCCGGCGCACAGTTGCTGAGGCAGGCCCGAGGGTTTTCAATCAAGGACATCAACGTGGTGGAGGCCGAGGCCGTGATTGGTGGACCGCTGAGTTACCGCATCCAGCCTGCGCTCCGGGCCTCTCTGGGCGGGGACCAGAGCTTGGGAGCAGCTGGGAGCCAGGGGGAGGGTGGGGAGGAGTGGGAAGCACTGCCCACCCCCCCCCCCCACCCCCACCTGGCTTGGGGCTGGAGCAGCCTGGCTCCTAGGTGGAGTGGGGAGGAGCTCACGTTAACAGATACTTGAAACTGGGTGATTCTTGCTCACAGACGGTCCACCTAACCCGTTACCATGGGATAGCACCGTGGTTAAGAGCAGGAGCTCTGGTGGAAGGCTGGCTGGGATCAAACCCCAGCTCTCCCAACTTCCTGAGAAAGCTGCTTCACGCCCCCAACCCCGATCTTAGCTCGTCCCATTTATAAAATGAGTTCATTGTGGGACGTTAAAGTGCTTGCTGATGTGATTCCTTTACCGTGATGGAGGTACAGGTGATCGTTGATAATGGGCTTTTGAGACCCAGTAGGGTCAAAGGTACTCAGGATGCCAGAACTTGGGCCAGACTTCAAAGTTCCCGCCGCTACCCCAAGCTGCCACCTGCTTGTAAGTGTCACAGTCGAGTCTCAAACCCAGATGGTCTTAATGCAGTTCAGCGGTTAGGGGCCAATGCAGTCACTTTCCAGCGGTGACTGGGGACAAGGTGTGTATGGTCTCTGAGCCTCTGACCCAGAGTTGTTGGGATTGTTCATTAAAGGGATCTCCTGGGGCCTCCTAGCCACTCAGGGCCACTCAGCTGTTGGCCTGGGTCTGGATGCAGGTCCCCTAACTCCCAGGAAAGAGCTCTTGAACCTGCTCCAATCAATTCATTTCAACTTGAGGACCTCCATTTCCATCATGCATCATGGGTCACAGCTACTGAGTGGCTTAAAGGGTTAAATTCTATAGAGCTGCACTTACAGATGGGATGACCTACATTCAGGGAGGTTAAGAAGCTTTACCCGGGAAGTGATGGAGCTGGGACTTGAACCAGGCAGGTCTTGCTCCACAACCCATGTCCTTAACCACTTAGCTGACTCACAGAGGATCACGTGATGCCAGTGAGAGGTGGGATGTAGGAAGTGCATGCGCCATGGAGGATGTGCTCCTGGATTCCTTGCAGGAGACAGCAGGGGCCCAGCGCACTGTGCCCTGCAACCCAGAACCCCTCCGCTCCCTTCCCTTCTCTCCTTCCCCCTTCCCGCCCCAGCCGTACCTTTGCCCTTCCAGTGGGCATGCGCAGCAAAGCCGATGTGGCCACCGTACTTGCGGTTGAACTCGGCCATGAGAGCCTTGTAGGGGTTACGGATGAGCAGGATGGCGGCGTCGAAGGCCTGGATCTCCTTCTGGCCGCTCTCGTGTGTCTTGATGCAGATGGTCCTCCCGCTGCGCCAGTGGTCCCGCTCACCTTTAAACCCTTCCCGCAACCGGGGGGCGGGAGACAGGACAGGTGAGCTGGGGGAGGCAAGCCATCCCCGCCACCCCTTGCTGGGCCTCTCTGGGAGTCCTCATACATTAACTCCCACATTTACGCCATAGTGTTTATTGAGCATTTACTATGTGCGAGGCACGGTGATGGGAACCAGGGATAAAGTGATTTGCAAAAAGATCCATGGGTCTTACTGTTACTTTTTTTCTTTAGATAATATTTGTTTCCCCCATACCATCTGCCCAGTTCTTAACCTGGGCTATCCAAACACCTGAGCTGTGGGCTCCCCAGAGGCTGAGAAGGGCCCTGCCCAATCTGGGCTGTTGTCTCAGCCCCTCCTTCCTCTGCCTGGCCTCCCTCAGAGGCCCGGGCTCTGGGTCCCGGCAGCCCACAGAGCTTGAGCCCGCACTTGGGGCTGCAGAGATCGGAGAGGGGCAGGGGGACAGCAAGGGAAAGACGAAGACCGGGGAGAGGGAAGAGAAGGACAGAAACCGACAGGTGTCTGACAGAAAGGTGGTTGCGACAGAGGGAGGGAGAAAAGGGGGCGGAAAAACAGACCTAGAAACAAAATAGAGAACAAAGACACGAGGAGAGGAACAGAGAGATACAACGAGGCAGAGAGACATGGAGAAAGACAGGAACAGAGAAAAAAAATCAAGAAAAAGACACAGACAGGCAGATGGACAGCGTCACAGAGAAAACCGTGCTCAAGTGGGACAGACGCTTGGATTCTGGGAGGGAAGCTCGTTCGCTTGTTCACCGAGTCCCTCCATCCTGGACTGGACAGCCCTTTGCAGGGGGTGCGCCTGTCGCCAGGACGAGGGAAGAACAGGTTGCAGAGCAAGTGGAGGCAGAGGAGAGAATGTCAGGCAGCCTGCAGACTCAGGAGGGTGCTGGGGGATCCCTGCACGGCCTGTGCTTGTCACAGAGGAGGAATAGGGTCTCTGGTGGAGGCGGGGACGTGCCCCCAGTTAGTCGAAGGGATGAGGGAGGAACTCTGAAGGACTTAAATAAAGCACCGAGAGGCACGGCAGATCAGCTCATATAGAAATCAGCCCCTCCTGGCCCATCACTGAGGCCCCTTTCTAACTACTGACCCCTAAATGTCCCTCCCCACTGCCCCCTTCTCCCCACCATTGCTGCTCCCTCCCCCCATGATCCTGCAGGCTAAATGTCCCCCACCCAACCTCTGTGGCCAGAGAGGTGTATCACCCGTTTGCACACCACTTCTTGGCCAGGACTCCTCTACACCCCGCTCCCCCACCCTGCCCACCCAGTGCCCCCTGGATACTGTGCACGACTCTCAGATGGGCGTTTCAAGGGCTTTGCAGTGTCCAGTCCTGGCTGCCCCTCCTGCCGCACGCCCCCAGCCCTCACCCCCCACCCCCTTCACGGTCAGACAGCCTTCAAACTGTTTCCATTCGCCAGTCACGCTGCGGCACTCTCCTTGCCTAGGCTCCGCCCACTCCGTGCCCTCTGCCTGGAACTCCCTCCTCTCCTTTTGGGTAAGTCTTCCCCACCTTCTGCACGCACCCCGCAAAACATATAAATCACCGGTCACAGCGCTGGGCCCATGGTAGACATCCAATAAATGCCCACGATTATTAGTATTATTAGCAGTGACATGAATACATGAATAATAATAAGGGCCGTGATGAAGGAGTGCCCTGGGTACAGGGAAGATAAAGGAGAAGGACACCTAAGTCCGTCAGAGACCTTGTGGGGGACTGTGCCCTGCGGCTGGGGGTGCAGGTGTCCAGGCAGGTGAGTGAGGACAGGGTGGCGTCAGGGCTGATGTCCCAGGAACAGTAGACAGCGTGTGCCGTGTCTTCCAACTACAAATCGCTCTTTCTGCCCGGAGTCTGATGCGAGAGAGAGGGGCGGCTGAACTGCCACCCCCTGGGAGCCAACCCGGGCACAGCGAGTTACTCCCACCTCTGGTCCCGGGTCCCCTCCCCGCCCCACCCCAGGCTCCAGGGCCCCGGGGGTGTGGTTTCATTAAGGGAGGCATCTGTCAACCACAGAGGTGATGCAGGAGCGAGTTGGGGGTTTGCCAGATTGACCAATGCTTCTGCTTGCACCCCACTGCCAGCCCTGAACTCCCAGGGAGAGAGCTCATTGTCACCTGCGAGAGCTCAGGCCACAGGAAGTATTTTTAAGCCCCTAGTGAAAAGGCAGCTGCACTCAAAGCGCCAGGCGCCTGTGACCAGCCCACAGACCTCCGCCTTCCTCGGTGGGAAGGACATCCCACAGCTGGGGCTCGGGGACCGCCGGGGAGGGCTCATGCTCGCTTGCTCTGTATCTCTTCTGTGTTCCATTTCTTCCTCTCGCCTTTCCTCCCTCCCTCCCTCCCTCCCTCTCTCTCTCTCTTCCTCTCTTCCTTTCTTTCTTTTTTCTCCCTCTCTCTAGCTAAGGTTTTAGGGACAGCTCTATTAATTCTCAACTGTTGACATTCCCCAGGACTTGAGTATAAAAGCCATAGAACCAGGACCAATTCTGGGAATATTGTGGGTCTGGTCGTGAGAATACCGGGCTCCTGGCCCAGGGCCAGGGGTCTCTCACTCTGACTTTGCGTGGGAATCATTTGGGAGCTTTTTGTGTTTTTTTTTTAAAATTCTCACCCAAGGATATGTTTATTGATTTTCTTGATATTTTAGAGAGAGAGAGAGACAGAGACAGAGACAGGCAAACAGAGAGAGAAATGTCGATCGTTTGCCTCCTGCACACATTCTGGCCGGCCAGGGGCAGAACCTGCAACCTAGGTGTGCGGCCCGACTGGGGACCCAGCCCGCAGCCTTTCAGTGCATGAGGGCGATGCTCCAGCTGACTGAGCCACCCGGCCAGGGCTCACTTGGGAGCTTTAAAGAATTACTGATGTCCTGGCCACTCCCGAGAGTCCGATGGAAATGGCCCTGGTGCAGCTCAGGCACCAGGATGTTGAAAGCTCCCTGGTGATTCTGATGCGTCGTGAGAAACCAACCCCTGTTGCCTTGGACGGAAGAGTGGACTGTACCGGTCACACGTCACTTAAAAAATAGCGTCCGTATTATACCACAGCCTCACACATACTATTTCACACGCATTATCTTGCATTTTGTTCGAAACCCCTGTGGGTTCAGCATTGACATCCCCAGATTAGAGATGAGGACATAGTAGCCTCATAGAGAGGACCACTTTGCCCCAAGTCTCACGGCTGATCAGCAACAGAGTTCAGGTGGACGATTCCATGTCCAGGTTGCACCTGGAGATCCAGCCTCCCTCTCTCCACAGTCAGGAGGCTGGGGTGGAGGGAGACGGTAAATACGTGGCCTGTGGACCATTCTGCCCCTACACCCTCAGCGGGCATCACTGCTAGGTGAAGGCACTGCATTTCTCAGGGAGAACAGAACCTCAGAGGCCTTCTTCACACGTCATCCTAAAGCAGGGATTCGCTGGAACTGACTCGTGGAGTGAAACCTCTTCGGATCCCTGAACAAAATGATGCTCAGGGGCCCTTCTACCTGTGACCTTCTGGGGCTCCCTGAGCAGGGCTGCCGCTGCAGCCAGGAGGGTCAGAATGCGGGCCAGCCCCGGGATGCTTTCTGAGCCCGCTTCCCCCAGCCACTGCCCCAGAGATTCCAGAATGTGCTTGGCTCCTCCCAGCAGCTCCCATAAGGCAGTGCGGCTTAGTGGTTAAAAGCAGAGGTGCTGGTGACAGCCAGGTGTGGGCTCAATTTCTGGGATAAGTTTGCAAAACACTCGGTTTGCAGCCTTGTACATAACAGGTGCCCAACAAATGGCCGCTGAAGCCAAAAAATGAATTAATAGAAATTAATAAGTATACAAAAAAGCAGGCCCCGAAGGCAGGCCGCTTACACCAGCCCTCGCCAGCCCCACCCTTTGACACGTCTCTCTTCACTCTTCCTGCCTTTTCTCCCCCACTCTCCACCTCCCTCCTGCTTCTTACACGTAGATGGACCTGCCCCTGGCTCTCCCTGAGCTGGGATTCAGGGGTGGCTCTCTGTCAACACCAGGCTGTGCTTGGTCAGTGCCTGGTACCCAGACCGAAGGATTCACAGCCTTTATTGAAGAGTTATTATGTGCTGAGCATGTGGCAGAGATCAACCCGTGAACCTTCAGAACCACCTTACCAGGCGCATGCTGTTATCTCTACTTTGTGCATGATGACACAGGACCAGAGAGGTGTAGTAACTTGCCCAAAGTCACACAGCCATGAAGTGGTCATCGTTTTGGTTAGCAGACACAGAGACCCACGGACAAGGGCTGTTTCACACGGAAACTCAGAGCCCTTCCCAGGCAGAGCTACGGCCTCCCCGATACCCCCGCCGTGCCTGGAAGAGGGCTTCACCCCCCATGGGCACCTCACCTGAGACTTGCAAAACCCCAGGGACTTCTTGCCTGCGTGGTGAGATGATGGATGTGGGCTTCAAAGCGAGAAAACCCTGGGCTGTGACCCCCGATCAGCCCACTGAAAAAGATCTGTGTGACCTCGGGCAAGTGATGTCTCTCCTGTCCCAGCCCCGGTTTTCCTACCCGGGAAAAGGTATCAACAACCTCCCTCGCTGGGTGGCTGCGTAGGGTTAAACAGACATGGAGCACCTGGCACAGCTCCGGGTGGGTGGCCAAGAGAACGTCTGTGGCCACCGGAACCTCCACCAAGTCCCTGGCCCACAGACGGCACTCCACACATGCTTGCTGGGAAAGTGAGCTTGGGAAGTGCGTTAGGACGTGGCACTGTTCCGCCAACGTCTGTGGACAGAGTGAAAACAAAGCAGCCATGGAACCGATGCCATTGATGTAAATGCAGATGAGACACTGACAAACAGCAGTCGATACTCGAAAAACGTCTTCAGAGTGAACCTAGTTATCGGACCTCTGTGTACAGCAGAGTTGCTGGTCAGTGAGGGTCTGTGGTGAGGTTCCTGCACAGAGTCAGTGTTCAAGGAAGGCTTGCAGTGATCTAAATGGAGGGAAGGTACCAAGCACATAGTAGGTACTTGATAAATGCCCATTACTGAATAGAGACAAGTGTGATACTCAGGACATGAGGCTCTGGAAACGTTTGTGGGATATAAGCAAAAGGAAGGTACCGAGCACATAGTAGGTCTCAATAAACATGGCTGGGTGGGCGGAGCAGCACATAGTAGGTGCTCAGGAAGGGTATTCCCATGCCCTCCCAGGGTGCCCTTTTGAGCCCAGGCAGCCTCCTCACCTTTGTTGTAGAGGGAGCCATCGAAGTAGTAGCTGCCGGTGTAGAAGCCAGTGGCCAGCTCGATGAGGTGGCGAGCCCATGTGTTGCCGGCCCCTGGGAAGCTGGCCAGAGCGATGAGCTGCTTGGACTTGGCCGGGAGGAACCTTCTGTCCATGCAGCGGTTGTCTGCAAAGGGTAGGGCACGGTCAGGGTCAGGGTCAGACAAAACCTGGGTGTGAGTCTCGAGCATGCTGCTTCTCGGCCTTTCAACCCAGTGCACGTGATGGAACCTCTTCTGGGCCTCAGTTTCCCCATCTGTAAAATGGGGGAAATGGTTCCTCCCTTATGGGGTTGACGTAAGGTAAGGATGGGATGATGGGATTAGCACATAGTAGGGATTCAATAAAACTCAGCTAGGAGAATGAGTCCTCTCTACTGCCTCAGTTTCCCCCATTGCTGTAAGTCACTTTCTCCCGTCCCCAACTTTCCTCCAGATTAACCCCTTGACATGGCGTCCATCTACATATGAGCCAGCCCAAGGTTCCTGCCTCGGCCTCCAGGCCCTGTGTGGCCCGGCCCTTGCATCCTCCCAGGCTCATCCCATTCATTCACCCGCTCCCCCTCCCGCCCCCCACCTGCCAGCCCCCTGCTGTCCCCTCCCTTCCCCACCCGTGCTCTGCTCCTTCCCCACTCAGCGCCTTCAGGCAGCTGTGCCCTTGCCTGCCCTCACCAGGGGGACTGCTTCCCATCCTCCCACTCTCTGCTGAGTTGGTGCCCCTTCCTCCCCCGACCCCCGGGCTATCATTAGTGGACTGTGTCCATCCCCTTCCTGTCGCTTATCACAGCAGTAATTCAAAAATTATTTGTTTGGTCAGAAACCCCGCCATACTGTGCTTTGATGACTCCCCAGTACTTTCCACAGTAGCCGGCATATAGCAGAGATAGTGAGTGTTTCCTGGATGGATGGATGGATGGATGGACAGATGGATGGATGGAGAGATGGGTACATGGATAGATGGGGTGGTGAATGGGTGGTTAGATGGATGGATGGATAGGTGGATGGATGGACAGACAGACGGATGGATGAGTACATGGATAGATGGGGTGGTGAATGGGTGGTTGGATGGATGGATAGGTGGGTGGATGAATGGGCAGGTGACAGCTGGGTGGGTAGCTGGATGCAACAGTGATTGGATGGATAGGTGGGTAAGAATAATGTCTACATTGTACGGATCTTGTAAGAATTCAATGGAATAATGCATGTAATGTATTCACACACTACAGTGCTCAAAAGGGGTGGTAGTTATTTCTATCTGGCCCTCAACTTCCACATCTGTAAAATGGGTTGGGACGGGTGAGCACCATTCTGCATTCTGATCCTCTTGATTCTCCGCCTGTGCTGTCAGAGCCCGGGGGAAGGGTGCACCTCAGCACCCCCCGGGCAGCCCCTCCTGGAGCTAGAAGGCACAGGGGTGGTCAGCTGACGGGGCGGCCAGCGTAGGGGGCTTTGCGGTGGACAAGGAACAGGAGAGAATCCTGGAGTTTCAGTCTCAGTCCTGCTTTTTCACTCTGGGCCACTGACCTCCGTCCTTACTGAGCATGAGGGGGATGCAGGCAAATATCCCTCCCCTGCCCCGGCTTCCACACCCCTGAGCTCACAAGACTGCTCTGCCCCACCTTCTCTTCCTCCCCTGATCCTCACATGCAAGAGGGGGCTGTACCCTGCTCTAGCATCCCCACTCCATCTTCATCCCCTCCCTGGTCTCCTTGCTCCACTGGTTCCCCCCATCTCCTTTCCCTCCCTCTCAGTGGGCCCCATCACGTGAGCGGGCAGACACGAGCAAAGGGCTCCATCACCGAAAACCCTGTCCTAGCAATCATCCTCCCCTCGCCCCATTCCCACTCACACCGCTAGCCGAGCTGTCCACGCCTCCACTCCGTTTCCTGCCATAGTCACCAGTGGCCTTCAGTCTGTCCCCCCCTCGCTGGGCCACTCAGCACATCTAATAGCACCCATCACTCTGCCCTTCTTACAGTTCCTTCCAAGGTGGTACCCCGGTACTTCCTGCTCTGTGTCGTCTGTCGCTACTGGAATCCTACTTTGATTATGCCGATTTCTCACGGCAGCCTTTCAGGGGAGCAGTTAGAACTCCTAGATTTAATTTCCAATACTACCACTATTTGCTGGGAGACCTCAGAAGCAGGATGGGTCTGAGCCTCAGTTTCCTCACCTGTGAAATGGGACTATGGAACGATCAGTGTCCTGGGGCTCTTAGGGTTACATGCGAGACAGCGCGTTGAGCGTTAGCACGGGGCTCCCAGTGGGAGCGCCAAGTGACAGCAGCCGCCCACCAGGGGCCCTGGCCCCCTCCCACTGTGCCCCCTGTCTGCTCGGGGGAGAACAGGCTTCGGGAGAAGTAAACCAAGTCCTCTCTGTCGGAGGCAAGTGGGCGTGCGGGGCTGGCGTTGACGGGAACACGCCTCGAGAAGGAGCCTAGATGCGCAGCGTCCTGGGGGACGGATCTGGTGAGCGTTTGATGAGGCCGCGGATTACTCAGATGTCACTGAACAACGCAGCTCAAATCCGAGCAGCCGGCTCTGCGTAAATGCGACTTCAGAAAGTCATAGGCGAATAGTGAATGATAATTAACGGCACGTTCACAACTTACTTCGAAGCGCTGCCCAAGAGTGAGGACGGAGAAACGGAGGGACAGGAAAGGGAATGTAGCAAAACGCTGACAAATGTCAGATCTATGGGACAAGCACGCGAGTGGTCGCTGTGTAATTCTTTCTGATTTTTCTGGAGGTTTCGTGTTTTGTCATAGTCACATGCTGGGAAGGAGGAAGATGCTGGGCCCTCAATGTCCCTGGAACACAGGATTCTCCTTCCCAACACTGCCCGGGAGGCCAAAGCCAACTCCAGGGTAAAAGCTGTTGTTCTCAACACTAAAAAAAGAAAGTTAAGTTGGCTCTTAAGCTCCGCAAACCAAAGCAGTGCCAGAGGCAGTATTTTGTGTAGCTTTGGCATCAGACAGACCCGGGTTTCAGTCCAGGGTTGTCACGGCCTCACTGTGTGGCATTGGGCAAGGCACTTCACCTCTCTGAGCCTCAGTTTCCTCGCCTGTACAATGGGGCTAGTAAACTTTACGGGATTAAATGAGTAATGCATGGGAGGTATTTGCAATGTATGTTGACATGCTGTGGTTACGAGTGAAACCTTGGGTCCCAGATTGCCTGGATCTGAATCCCAATTCTGCCCTACCTTTGCTGTGTGACGCTGGCTGAGCTGCTTAACCTCTCTGTGCCGTGCTGCCTCGTTTGTAACATGATAACAATAACGGCCCCTCTCTCACTGGACTATCGTGAAGATTAGATGAGTTAATTCAGTCTAAGTAGTTTAGACAGTACATGGCACACAGTAGGTGCTCCATAATTATTTTGTTTCCCCCAAGAACATCAGGGAATGTTCTTGGTAAAAGCACTTTTTTTAGTGTTCTCAGCACTAAAAAAAGAAAGTTAAGTTGGCTCTTAAGCTCTGCAAATCAAAACAGCGCCAGAGGCAGTATTTTGATACACAGTGCCAGTGCCAGAGGACTTAGCACACAGGAGGTGCTCAATAAAGGCAGCCACGGTGCACCAGGCTCTTGCAGTCTGATGACGTCACATGACCCCCAAATCTCCCAGTGCGAGGCCCTGGCCGGGTAGCTCAGGGGGTAGAGTGTAGTCCCCACTACTAAGGGTGCGGGTTAGATCCCCCGCCAGGGCACATACAAGAATCAGCCACCACCAAATGCACCAATAAGCAAAATAGCAAATCGAAGTTTCTCCCTCTCTCTCTCTCCTCCCCCACCCCCTCCACATCCCCAGTGCAAGGCCTGACACAGAAAAACTGAAGGTCAGCGATGACCTGGGGGCAGGGCCCTGGGAACGAGCAGACCCACTGATGAGGGCCTGGTTCTCCGCCACTGACAGGGCTGCAGTGTCTGTTTTATCCACATCAAACGGGTCATGGGATAATTACTCTGTGCGGGACCCTCCCCCCAGGCTGGGACAACCCAGTTCCCAGCCGCACAGGCCCGGCGACACTTCTGGAAGCTAGGGACACCGCTGCTTCCTCGCCGCAGGGGGAACAGAGCCCTGGGCCGTGCCTGCTAAATAAGCCCTCACCGCTCAGCGGGATCGTGGCCACATGGGAAGCAGCCACGAGGGCCCATCACTGGGACCCCCCTCAGGCCAAACAGGGGATGGACTATGGGGGCGGTCTCTAGGTCTTACAGCACATTTGGTTTGTGAGAATCAGAAGGCGCTGCCTCCTTCCCTGGGCGGATGTGCTCCTGTGTCTAGGGTGCCCCCAGTGACGGGCAGAGCAAGTCCGGCCTTTGGGCGCCTCTTTCCCTGCAGGCTGTGCCTGTGCGGTGCTCGGCCTGCCCAGCCGTGTGCACGGCCACCTGGTTCCTGGGGGTGAGGAGGCAGTCTAGCCCCGTGGGGTTTTGCTGGCTCTCCGGGCTTCAGAGGGCGTGGGGAGTGTCCTCTGGGCAGGGGTCGGTAGCAGGGGCGGTGGAGCCGGAGACCTGAAGGCGAATCGCCCTCATGGATGTGCTACTGTGGCCGGTGCCACCGCCGCTGAGCTGTGGTCCTACCCCCTGTGAACGGGAGCGACATCGCCCCGGTCCTAGGCTGACTGTGGGCTTCGGAGCACCGGTGAGGCGAGGCTGGGCATGGGCCCGGGGCACAGTCCATGGTCAGTGTGTTCAGATACTGGGGTGCTCCTTTGGGGTTCCCTTTGGGCTGAGGGTGCCGACAAGGCACCTCCAAAGGGCCCCCCACTTTTTGTGATGCCTCCGTCAGGAGAGAAGGGTTTCATCTAGACATCGTATAAACAGCCTGACCTCAGGCATGTCCCTTAACTGTTCGGGGCCTCAGTTTCCCTCCCCGTAAAGTGGGCATAACGGTGGCTCCCACCCAATAGGAGGGCCGAGGGGGAAAAAGCAAACAGAGGGCTCCACACATGCTCGGTGTGAACGGAGAGCCTCAGAGACAGCCCTTGAGAAACCCAGATGCCACCACCGCCACCAGTGCCAGCGCCATCATTATCGCGGCCTGGTGGCCCCAAGAGACGGAGGAGGAGATGGGCAGTGAGTGTGGGTTCCACTAGCAAAGGAAGGACAGAAGCGGGAAGAGTGACCGAGAGAGAGAAAGAGAAAAAGAACTTACAGGTGCATTTACAGAATCCTAGAATTGCAAGGGCCCTTGGAAGTCAACAATTCACAGGCACAATTCACACAGGGAGACATTGAGGTCCGGAGAGGGGAAGCGACCTGCCCAGGACGGTGCAGTGGGTGCGTCTGTGCTGGAGACCCAGGTCCCCCCCTCCCAGCCCAGATGTCTTCCCACGCAGTGTCACCGCCTCCATTTCAAGAAAAGAGCCACCAAGGGGGCCTCAGTATGAGGGGGACTGTTGAGGGTCCTTAGAACCCACACCCTCTTGCCTGGGACCCTCTGTCGCGCATCCAGGGTCTCTAAGTCTGGCCAAGGTCGCTGGCTCAACCCTCCGCCCTCCGGCCTGCGCGGTCTGGGCGGTGTGACATGGACTGACCAGGGCACCTCTGGGCGGGAGGGGAGCACCTGGGGGCCTGCGCGGGCGGCCTGGCCTACCTTGGACCTGCGTCTGGTACACCACGAAGTAGCTGGCGGTCCCGCAGCTCTCGAACTCCTCCGCGCTGCACTTCTGGGCACAGAGCTGCTCGTCCTCCCTCTCGTGCAGGGGGAACCGCGTGGTGGGGAACCCACAGTGGCAGGCGGTGCCCGCCAGCGCCGCCAGCGGGTACTCCTGGGGGCGGACGGGGCGAGGAGGAGGAAGAGGAAGGAGAGGAAGAACACCGCTCAGTCCCCAGACGGCCAGACGGTGACCGTAGGGCAGCAGCTGTATTATTCCCTTCCCTGTCGCTCTCCCCAACCTGAGGGTCCCCAGACTTCACCAGCGAACCCAGCTTTCACCATTTGGCCCCATCGCCGTAGCTTCTGCATTATTGTATGCTTCCTGTTTCAGCGAGGTATAACTGACAACCAAAAATTGTGTACGTTTAAGGCAGGGGTGTCAAACTCATTGTCACCGGGGGCCACATCAGCCCGAGGTTGCCTTCAAAGGGCCGCATGTAGCGTTCCCTGCCCCTAGTTAAGGAGTAGTTGCATTGATACAGTCCTGAAATTACGTTCGGCCCTTTGAAGGCAACCTCAGGCTGATGTGGCCCCCGGTGACAATGAGTTTGACACCCCTGACTTAAGGTGTACAACTTGCATTCTTGATGAATGTATACACGGCAAATTAAGCAGCACCATTAAGCTAATTAACATACACATCACCTCACGCAGTGACCGTCTCCTTTTCTGTCCCCTGTGCTACATTCATTGACTTGTTTCCTCTAAGTCCACTCGCCTTTTGGGACTTCACATTCCGAGGAAACTTTGTGTCGCTCCCACAGGGAGCACCTGGGGACAAGCATTGCACCTCCCTCATTTCCATAGTATCCATGCAAACACTATAGACACACAACAGCGTAATTAAATTCTAACTAAGGCACTCCGCCTGCCAAGACCGAGCCCCGTGTCAGCTCCTTTCTTCCTGCGAGAGGGAGATTAGTTGCGGGAGGAGAGGTGTTAAAGACACTTTGGCACCGAGATGAGCTTTCCGCTGGAGGACTTGAAAGAAACTGGAAAGCGAATGCCTTTCTCACGGTGTGTGACCCCCACGGTCAACGCCCCCGGTCTGACAGCGAGACGAAACCCACGCCTTGGGAAGAGCTGTCTGAAACCATTCTTTCAGGCTAAAGAGGATGCAGGGACCTTGGCGCACCGCCGTCTCTGTTGGGAGAGAGGCTCCTAATTGCTTTATTTGTTCTGTGGAACAGCTAAGTGGCAGCAGGAGGGACCTGGGATCTGGAGGGCGGGGGACAGTCCTTGGTCCAGCCTGCCTCTAGCCAAGACCCACAGCCCTGCATTTCCCCCAGAAGCTGCTCCGGGAATAATCTGGTAACAAGCCAAGGTCACTCTCATATGGCCAGGCCCTGTGAGTTTTGCCAGAGTAGGTTTGGTGTCTTGTTTAGCAGGTGTTAAATATGAACTGTAGCTCCTAGCTGAAGAGGAGGGGAGGGGGGGTGGAGGGAGGGGGTGAGGGGGAGTGGAAGGCATGGAGGAGGGGAGGGGAGGGGAGGGGGGAGGAGGAGGGTCAGCTTGGGCCCCAACCAAGGATGCTTTCTTACTGCTGCAACACACTGGAGTCTCCTGTGACTCTGTAATCCTCGGACCCTCCACCCTGGGCACAGCAGCCCTGCTCCCCCACCCACATTCGGTGGACTGACCACTCCACGTCTCTCTTTGCCCTTAAGGAGACCGGAGAAAGCTGGAAGGGGGCGCTCTGCAGAGGGGCCTTCCTGCCCGCCCACAGCCCCTCCGGTCCTGCACGCGGCAGGGCCTTCTGACCCTTCGTTACACTGGTCTGCCCTGTGACCTCACTGTCCCACGTGTGTTTGTCCCCCACCTCCGGCTGATCTGTAGGGTTCTTCAGGGCCTCAGGGACAAGGGATGCCCAGCAGGGGGCGGGAGGGGGATGCCGTGGTGGGTGGTAGAGGAATTCCTGCCCAAGAGAGTGAGCTGGACCTTATGATGGTCAAACCTTTAATCTCATGAACTTCGTCCCCACCTTCCAGGGCGCCTCTTAGGAGCAGAGCAAGTGCTCAGGAGATGCTTGGTGGCCTGATGTCACCGGCTGCCCCTGAATGGCTCTTGGAGCCTCTCTGCGGGTCTCTGGGGTAGCTCAGGAATGAAGAGCATGGATCTGGTCCCAGGAGGCGGTCCCAGCCCTGCCCCTCGCTGGTGCTGTGAGCTTGGGCGAGTGACTTCACCTGTCTGAGCCCTGGTGTTGCCAACTGCCACATGGGGATGAACACACCCAGCCCCTGGTCTTGTTGTGAGAAAACAGTGACCCGTGGGGCAGAGGGTGTGCTGAGCAGGTGCTCAGTGCACAGCCGCCTCTGAGACACCACGGCCTCTCCGTCTTCTCAAGAGGGGCTTTGTGGGGTGGGAGCCTCCGGGACAGTGACAACTCGGAACAGGTGGGGGCGTTCAGGAGTCGGGGTGTGGGCTCAGCACCCAGGAGGGGCCACAGGCAGACCCCCAGCACATGCCAGCATCCTGAGGATAGAGGCCGCAACCTGGTTGACTCTGCATCTCCAGCGCTGAGCACGGGGTCTGTGACAAAGTAGGTCCTCATTCAACACTTGCTGAGTGAGTGAATGAAATGGGCCATCGTGTGGTGGGGGAGGGGCTGCTCTCCTTTGGACCCTCCTGCACTTAGCTCATCTTGAGCGAGGAAGGGGGCTCCTCAGACATCATGGCGGGTGACGTGCCCTGCTCTGTGCTGGGAATTAGGGGGTGGGGCACAAGGTGTTTAAGGCCCCGCCCCCACTCCCCGTGGAGTTCACTGTCTGGCAAGGGAGGAAGAGCACACAGTTGACCATCAGAGATCTTCAACTGAGAAAGACCCCACAGATCATCCAGGCCAACCACTCTCCAGTGCTCAAAGTTCTGGGCACCATGCCTGCCCTGCCCGGCTTGCACACCCCCAGTGACGGGGACCTCACTCTGATCCAAGATGGGATGGTCTTTGCCTTTACCTGGCCATCTTCTACTCATGCTTTTAGACCCAGTTCAAATGTCACCTTCATTCCTGGGTGTTCCTCACCATTGGAACAAACGCACCTCCTCAGAGGGCGAGAACTCCTACCCATTGGACCTACAGGACATGAGCACGCCCCTCTCCCATGTCACGGATCTCAGCCGTGACCTCCCTGTCCAGCCAGGCACCCTGCTCTTCCAGCCATCCCACACTGCGCCCCTGGGGTCCCCGTCTCACCTTCTCCGTGCAGAAGTCCACGCACTTGTCCACGGACATGTTCGGCATGGCGGCCGTCACGGGCAAGGCCAGGGACAGGTTGTCGGGCCTGTGGAAGCAGCCTCGGAAGATGGCGCTTCCATCTGGAGGGCCAGAGGGAGAGGGCGTCATCAGATCTCGGCTGGGAGAGCCACCTTCCGACGGCGGCACTTTACACTCAGGCCCAGATAAGGCAAGAGTCTTGCCCAGGATCACACAGTGAATGAAATGGAGGCACGTGAGTGAGCTGAGTCAACGTTCTCCTCCATCCTGGCGTCTCTGTCGGCAGCCCGGGCCCCTGAGCTGCTGGGCCACAGTGTCCCCCATTCGGGGAGCCGAGAGGTGCCTGGAGGACTGATGTGATCTCATCAGGAGAGGGTGGAGCACCTGACGACGGAGGGAAGCCCAAGCCTGGCCTGCCCCTGCTTGCAGCCCCAGGGTGGCCCTCCGCTCCCCTCATCCTAGGCTTTCGGGGGCACCCTTGGGGCCTCGGGAGTCTGCTGAGCACCTGCAGGCTCCCAGGGACTGATGGGTGGGAGGGACTCCCTTTGAAATAACCCAAGCTGGAAATATGCCAATTGGTTGACTTTATGGAGATTTCCTTCAAAGAGGTGGGTGGGCCTCACCCAATCAGTTGAAGGCCCTAGGAGCCAAAGTGGAGGTTTCCCAGAGCAGAAGGGTTTCTGCGTCTGGACTGCGGTGTCCACCCCTGCCCGTGTGGCCAGCCCGCTAACCGGCCCTACAGCTTCCGGGCCTGCCAGCCCCCCGTCATGTGAGTCTGCTCCTTAAATAAATGTAAACCTCTCCACTGTCTCTCCCTCTGTCTGTCTGTCCTTCTACCTAATGTCCTTCTGGTTCTGCTTCTCTGGAAAACCGCCAACTGGCAAGAGTAGGATTATAGGTGATTTTCATTCTCATCATTTTCTGAAGCTTTTCTTTTTCTACAGTGAACATGTATTTTTTAATGTAATAAAGACAAACTGCAAAAAAAGGGGCCCTCCTGTCAAATTTATGGAAAGGCTCATGAGGCCCATTTGAAACGGGCTCCATTGTTCTCAGAGGGGAGTCGTACCTACCTCTCCAGAGGCACAGCTTTCGCGTAAAACAGCGGGCGCTGTTGGCGCAGCGTGCATCAAAACTAGGAGCACTAAACAGGTGTGTTTATTGAGCACCTACTATGCGTGACCCACTCTGCTGAGACCTTACCAAACATCACTGACCCTCCTGAGAACGCTGCAAGGTCTGCAGTCCACTCTCGCTTTACAGACGAGAGAAGCGGGGCTTCGAGAGGGGACGTTATGTGACAAACCTGAGTCCCTGCCACTTGCAAAAAACCCTCTGGACAAACTGTTAACCCTCGGAAACAACTGCAGTGAATTGCAAAACCATATACCTCTCTCCATCCTGTGTCTGGGTGCCTCTGTAGTGTAAAACACGTTTTTAGCATGTGCATTCCATTATATGCGTGTGCAGAGTAAAGGATAAGGGATTTCTAAGAAATTACTGCCCTGGGCAGAAAGATCGGGGAGGAGAGGGAGTTTAGGAAGGATAATTTTAAACTCCAGCTGTCAAAGGCATCCTAGCGATTATTCCTACCACCTGGCCCCCAGTAGCCTGAAATGGTTCATTGTGGAGGCCAATCTAGCAAAGACATCTGGAACTGGGGTAAGCGGCTGATTTCCAGAACATGCTGGAGGCTTCGCACATCCAGAGCTATCTCCTCCACTTTCCCCACGCCCACCCAGCTCCAGGCTGGTGAGAGGTGGGGGCGGTGGAGGCTGTGGCTGGAGTGGTCAGGGCATGGCTGACTCAGTTTCCCACATATGAATGGCAGGGCGTGGGGGTTGGGCTGCACAGGGATTCTCTCCCGTACAGGACAGCTCTCCACTCTCCCCCAGATGAAGAACTGTCACACCCAGAATGCCACTCATGCCCCGGGGGCGGGACAAGGGACAAGTCTCCTGTCTCATGGCCTGGGGTGCTCAGAGGGAGGCCCCGTATGTTCATCAGTCACCCCGAGGATCAGTCCCCTTGAGGAAGAGGTAAGGCTGCTCAGAGAAGGCACCACACAGAGTGAGGGCGGGGAGGTGGGAAGCCCGAAGCAGCGCTGGTGAACCTCGACAAAGCCCCAAGTCTCAGCTGGATGCCAACAATGGCCACTGGGTAACGTGACACCAGCTTTGCTCTCAGAAGACCAGCCTCCGGCAGACAGGAGCTCTGGTCCCTCCCTGGCTTCTCGTCCCGGAACGCAGCATCTAGTCTACCCCTCCCAGTGTCCACAGCGGCAGCCCCTCCCTTCCTCACATTTCGACCTTGGGCACCGGTTTTCTCTGCTTTTGGAGCTTTGGTGTTCTCATCTCTAGAATGGAGCCGTGAACACAGAACGGTATGCTCGGAGATGGACTTGAATGGGCCTTGGGGGCTGCGAGCACAGCGGAGGGGCAGGCAAAGGTCTGTGACCCTGTCCCCTGGCCTGCTGCCCTCAGACTCCAAGGAAAAGGAAGGGGAGGAGGAAGTGAGTCCCTGCTCCAGCCTCTCCTCTCCCCACGGGACTTCTCTCCTGCCCGCCCGGACAGCAGAGGCCAGGCTGCCAGGGTGGGGAGGAAGGAAGTCTCTTAGGCCCGGCTCTGCTGTGGTGGGTCCTCCTCCGGCATTTAAGCGTCTGCTGAGGAGCCCCTGACCCTCCCAGGTTAGAGAAGAGGGCTGAGCGGAGTGCTCTGAGTACCAAATAAGGCGAGGTTTTCAGAAGTCTTAAAGGGCCGGAGATGGGGAGGAGGGATCCAGAGCTACGGCTGTGGAGTCTCTCTCTGGTCAAGGTGTGTGCTGGGGCTGGGGTGGGGAGGGGAACAGGTTTGGGAAGCTGGTTCCAGGAGCGGTTAACCTGTTGGCTGTGGGACCTTCCTACAGTCCCTCCCGCGTCTGCCGTTGGGAGGAAACCGCCTGATTGCGGAGGCTTCAGGGTGTCCAGCAGAAAGGCTGGACTCCAGGGGACTGGGGCAACACGGTGAAGGCCATTTCTCTCTGCAGGTCACCCTCCGTTATGGCTTGGTGGTCAGGACACGGAGCATATGCATGGCGGTTAGGATGCTGAATCCTCCTTCTCCCCTCGCTTCCTCCATCTATAAAGTGGGTCTCCTGGTTCTCCCCACCAGTGTGAGAGGCCCCCTCATCTCTTGTGGTGGCAAACAAAGGAGAAGCGGCCAGCCTGGATCCCTTGACCTTCCCAACTAACACTGTCTGTGATAGAATGTTGAATTTCCACTGCAGTGAGCAGACGGCTTGCTGTTGGCAACAGCTCTGCTGCCCAGCGGAAAGGGCGTTGGTTTTAAATTCAGACCGACCCTGGGTGGGCCACTTACTCAGCTCTGTGTCCCTGGCAGGTGTCTTCACCTCGCACCTCCTGAGCCTCGGTTTCCTCATCTGTAAACGGGGATCATCATATCTACCCTGCACAGCGGGGCTGGAAGGACATCGCTCGGACCCAACCAGGACTCAGTCAGCACCTCTTCCTACTTCTTTCTCCACGGCTTGTTCGTGACGTGTGGAGGGCGGCCAGCTCCTACGCAGCAGACACCAGCAGTGCCCCAGCAGCATGCCCCTGGCACTCACCACCCCTGTGCAGGCTGACAGAGACCCTCAGCACCCACCCAGGACCCGGCCTTGGGGCCTGTAGAAAGTCGATCACCCTGGCAGCCACCCTCAGCCGGTGACGACAAAGAGAAGATAAATACCTCGGGCTTCTGCTCCCCACAAGGGATACTTCTGGAGCACAGCCTCCACCATCTGCCAGGGTTTCCCAGTGGGCCGAAGCTTCGGTTGTCTTTAGCAGTGACCTTGAATTGGCTTCTTCCCTCCCCTGTCTCACTTCCCCGCTCCCCTACCGGTGCGTCCTGGGGTCACCTCTCAAGCAAACCAAGGTCCGCATCCTTGCCTCCAGGGCAGCCCAACCAACAACATCTTGGGTCTTCGAGCATTTTTTAACCCACGAGGGAAATCCTGCACGGAAGCCGGGGCCACTGTTCTCCACGGCCCCCCAGTCTGTCCGGCTGTGCAGTGCACAGCCCTTGGGCAATAACAGTGACCCTGAGTATTGTCTTCCTACTGACCAACACTCACTAAAGAATAACAGCACTAGTTAAAATAGCAGCTGTTCACCATGTGCCCTTCATGCTAAGTGCGTTCCACACACCGTATCTCAGCTAATCCTCACCACAGCCTACCCTGGTTTGCAGGCAGAGACCCTGGGATGGAACAGGACTCATTCACTTTTCCGGGTCACACAGCCAGTGAGGAACAGAGTTGGGGTTTGACCCCAGTCTTGCTGGACATCATATCCCCGTTTCCCACCTCTCTGCTCTTCTGCAGGGGCCAGCCCAACTCTGCCATGCTTGAGCTCCAGAGATCCCATGCCAGCTGCCTGAATTTCCCAGAAACCCTGTGCCCCGCCCCCCCCCCCCCCCCCCCCGCCACAGGAGAGGCCCATGGATCACGAAAGGCCATGCCCCACATTCTGACAATGTCACCGCTTCATGGCCAGCAGCTTGGGTTTTTTATTAGCAAGAGGTGAGCAGAGCAACTGTTTATCAACTCTCTTTGCTGGGGACAGATAAAGAATGGCCCAGAATCAGCTGCAAGTGTCTCTGAAGTCCTATCATCTCTTTGTTCTGGGTTTAAAAAAAAATGAAGTAAATGTCATCAGGCATTGGCTCAAAGGCGGGTGTGGAAGAGTTCTCCTTGGTGTGAAAGAGGCCACCACCCCCCAGGTAATTAGGCCAAGCTCAACTGGATTAAAGATGTAGGTGAGGAAGAAAGGCAGCGAGCTGGGAGCTGCTAACAGCTCCCTATAATCAGAGACAGACTGAATTACACAAAGAGCCTGTCTGAGGAGAATTCAAACCAGCCATTTTTAGGCACCGCCAAAGGCTCCTGTGGGCTTGTGGGAGTTCAGATAGCTTGAATTGGGTGCTGCTCAGAGTGAATTGAGTTTTCATTTTAGGAAGAAGCAGCGGGATAGGTCATGACTACTCCACATCAGGTACTGCACTAGCCGCTTTCTCCATGGCACCTCACTGGGTGGGCACAGCGGTCTTTAAAGGTCAGAACTGTCCCCATTTTACAGATGAGGCCTTTGAGGCTCCAAGAGAATACACGGCTTGGCCAAAGCCAGCACAGCAAGTATGTGAGACAGCTGACATAGAAGCAATGCCTCATGTCAGATTGTTCTCACAGCCCCCCTGGGTTTTGCTTAGAGGGGGGAGAACAGCTGACCAATTCTCCCCCATCATGAGGGAACAGGAGAAAAAAAACTTCTAGAACTCCTCGTTGTCATCTCCTTGGTTCTACACAGCACAATTCATGAAGGCCCATGTGAATGATAAAACTCCGGAGTCCCAGACATACATCAAGGGCAAGGAGAGGCCTCCAGGCCTTGCAGGGGAGGAGCTAGACTGGGTCTATTCATCAAACTGTGACTTTCCGTGGTCATCAGAGGCTCCCCTCAGCAGCAATGGTTAGCATGGAGTATCAGGGAGCATAAATCTCAAGCACTGAACAAAATTGCCCCTTCTAACTTTGGAAGACAAAAAAAAATTAAAATAAAACCCTGCCAGAACTAACAATGGCACACAAAATCCACTATTGTGAATTGTGAACCATAGGTCAAGGATCTATTTCTTCCCATGATAGTGTAAGCTTCATAATACTTTCACCAAGATAGAAAAGAAAAAAAACACAAACAACAACAACAACAAAAAACAAGAGGAGAAAGGGCTGAGCCCTGGGAGAGGCTGGTCTGCAGTCCTGGGGGCCTCAGGCAATCCCGAAGGGTGGTCAGCACCATGGACAGCCACCCCCGCAGGCCTGACATATCGGGGTTCTGCATAGTGCTAGCGAGCCTTGCAACCCAAGTCTTGCAAGAATCTTTCAGGCAAATGATATTTCTTGCAACCTCCTATAAAGCCATAATGTTCTCAAAGCACCAGCAGGCCTCTGCCCCCGGGAGGAAAGCTACACTTGCTGACACATTTAGCAAACTGCTGTGAAAAATGTAATCCAACCAAGAAGGAAGTCCATTTCTCGGTTCCTTTGTAACAAGGGCAAAGAGTCCACGTGCCCCAGAGGCTGTGTCGAGGCAGAGCAGCAGGGTGTCTCCAGGCATTCGCGCCGCTGGCCTTTTCATTCTCTGGCTGCTGCGGGAGCACTCCGGCCCCTCCCCACGGAGGAGGGCTGTCCCCCACCCGCCCGAGCGGTGCTTGGGAGACACCCAGAATTCCTTCGAATCCTCACAATCATGAAGGGTTCTGTGCCACTGCTCAGGGGTGCACAATTACAACCCAGGGCTAAAACCAGCTAATGACCCTACAAGCTGAATCTGGTTTCCCTCCTACTTGCTTCCTGCGGTGCCTGCTCGTTCCTTTGACTGATGGATTACAAGCCGGTGTCACGTGCCAGTGACTCGGAAGCCTCCCTTTCTCATTTATTTGTGTATAGATCAGACCCCAGGAACAGGAAGCCTGGGGTGCCCCTGGGTCAGAGCAAACACATTGGAGATTCCGTATTGTTTAGAGTCAGGAAACAAGGCAGAGGAGAAATCAGGGGTCAGGGGGAAAAGGGGGTTAAACTGGAGCAAGAAATCCCCCCCCAAGACAACAGTGTGGTGATGGTGGGGGGAAGGGCTGGGTGGGGGTGGAGGAGGGGGTAGGGGAGATAAATGGTGATGGGAAAAAGTAAATAAATAGATTTAAAAAGATATTCTCCCAAAAGAGAATCCAATGCAAGAGGCCCAGGGGTCTACAGGCCTGTTGTGAGTGAGCTCCCAGCCAGAAGTCAGAGACCAGGGTTCCAGCCCATACTCAGCCTCTAAGAGGCACCGTGGCCTCCAAAAAGACACGCCTACCCGTCACTTCCAGAAATCACCCCTAGACTTTGCACACTCTGTTTTCTTTGCCTAGTCTGTCTCCTACCCCTGGTAACTTGTCTGGAGTCCGGATATCCTCCTTCTCTCCATCAGGCAAAATCTTAAGTGTCTTTCAAGGCTCTAATCAAACAGCCGTCCTGTGGGAGCCTTCCCCAAGGAGGCTCAGTTTAGCCACTTCTGCTCTCTGGGCCTCAGTTTCCAAAATGGTGAAATGGGACATCAGCAAGGAAGGTGCTTCCAACACGGCATTCAACACCTGATCTTAGCTGACCCTGGACTTTTTTGCTCAGGACTAGAGTGCATGGCTCCCCCCTTTCACCTTGACACCTCCTTAGTGTAAGGCTTGCCTCCTGCAGAGTGCATCCCCGCAAACCCCTGTGCGTACCCTCTCTGCCCGAACAGAGCCCAGTGGTCCTGGGCCTGTCTCCACTGGACACTTTAGGGGCTGCTCGCCAGCAACCACCTAGCTCTTTGCATGTCGACATATTTCAGCTTATTGAAAAATCTCGGATGCTCAACGAGCATGTTATAATTACAGGTGATCTTAGTAGTTCAGCCAATCTGAACGCTAACCAGAGGGACGTCTGGCTAATATCTGGCGAGTGGCACACACAGCTCCGATCTTGTTATCTGGCTCAGCCTCATCCACTAGGACGTTTCAGTGGTGGCCGCCTTCCCTCTGAATACCCACGAAGCCAAGGCCATCTCTTCAGATGGTCAAGGTCACCGTCAAAACAACATACATATTGGCATAGAGTCCAGTGATGAGGATGATAAATCTGCCATCAAATTAAAATCTCGTTACACGAGTGGCCAAACCAGGAACTTGCTGTGTGAACATTCTCCAGCCTGGATGTACATGCCACCTCTGCCAGCTGGGCTTTCAGGCCCGTGGGGAGGTGGGCGGGGCCTCCGTTTGCAGAAACGGCATGTACTGGCCCCTTGGCAAACTGGCAGCCTGCTTGACCCTGCTGCAGAGCAAAGCTCGAACGGGCTTCAGAAACACGGCGCTTGAGAAACAGAACACATTACCGAGCACACCAGCGATGGAGTTTCATACACTATGGCATTCACAGGGAAGAGACCTCTCTGCGTGCAGGCGGATGTGAAGTTCTGCCAAGCCCGAGCCCACCTTCCGGGCAGGCCTTGTCGACTCCACTGGGGCCTGAGGCCTTACTATTGATGGAAGTGTGGTCCCTGGACCAGCAGCCTGGCATCACCCGGGAGCTCCTTAAACATGCAGAGTCCCACCTGGACCCGCTGAATCACAACCTGCATTTTCACAAGATCCCTGTGGGGTTCATCGGCAACCTTCAAGCCTGGGAAGCGCTGGCCCCAGGGTTAGCGATGGGTCGTGGATTCCTGTGCCTCTCCTGGCAGCATCAGAAGGGCGACCAGGAAGATCCTCCAACGCTCTTTTTATAGCTCTGAAGGTCACCTTTAATTAGACTGTGGCCTTGGGCAGGTTTACTTAAATCCACGAAGCCTCAGTTCCCTCACTGCAAAATTTGCAATGGGATGTTGCAAACATGGGACGTTACCCTGCCTGGAAAGGCTGCAGGGAAGGTAAATGAGGCAGATCCTGCAGTGGGCTCAGCATCAAAGACATAGGCTCTGGGGTTGGTTTACATCCTCTGCTATTTACACAACATTGAACCCTGGTTTCCTCATCTGTGAAATGGGAGTGGGTGGCCAACAGTGCCTATTGCCAGCATCAGTGTGCGAATCAGGTGCACTGTTCTATATAAGGCACTTAGAAAAGATGCACTGTTGGCTGTTGGCACTGTTACCATCATTGTCATCATCGTTAGAGGCCATCTGTTCTCACAAAATCGGGATGGACAGGCCACGCTCAGGCTCTGGCCTGGTTTGTTAAGGAGGAAGATGGGTGCGGATGCGGGGTGCCGTGGTCCAGGAGGCAGCTCAGGATGGGAGAGAAG
This sequence comes from Phyllostomus discolor, assembly GCF_004126475.2. NCBI lineage: Eukaryota > Metazoa > Chordata > Mammalia > Chiroptera > Phyllostomidae > Phyllostomus > Phyllostomus discolor. The sequence goes on from NC_040915.2 coordinate 53,160,481, forward strand.
AGGGCAGGTGGAGACATTCCACGTAACTGGAGCAAAGGGCTCTGCACAAGGTGGGGTGGGAGGCTCGGGGCAGACGTACAGGTAGGTGGGCGAGGGGCGAGGAAGGAGCCGCAGCGAGGGGCAGGGGCCGACTCACGTACACCTGCGGGCCGACTCCTGGGCCAGCTGCAGCCGGTAGACGGAGAGGCGGTTGGCGCCGCCGCACAGGCTGCCGCGCTCGCCCTTGCACTCCATGTCGCACTCCGCCTCGCTCGCGTTCGCCGCCTGGATCTTGTGGCCGCAGTAGCACTCGGCGCCAAACTCCAGCCCAGCATACAGGTAACCCCTGGGGGAGGCTGCAGTCAGGCAGGCCAGGGCAGCTGCCACCATGGAGACCTCGGGGACAGGGATACTCACCCAGTGTGGACACCTGGGGGACAGGGGCCCATGACCCCTAGGGACCACCAGCCTGCCTTCATCCCTGCCCGATGTCTTACACTCCCATACACCTGTGCTCACAGGCACACCACGTCCATATCGACACCCACCTGTATACACCTTCAGCACGTGGCGCACACACACAACACACACACACACACAGCACACACACACACACACCCTCACATCCTGGGGCCCGCTGCCCCGCCCCACTCTCTTGCTCCTCCCTGTCTGCAGCAATGAGCCAAATAAATCGCAAAGTCCAGCCCCTTGATTCCAGGAAACACCCCCCAGGAATGATGCACTATGTCCTTCGGGAGGAGCTGGAGCGAGGGGAGGAGGCAGGGACGCACGCATCCCTTTGGAAGAGGGCAAAACCGAAGTTGCTTATCCAGCCAAGTGAAAAATTCCTTCCCCTAAAACAAAAAAATCCAGGCACTGCAAGGGTTTCATCTTTTTTTTTTTTTTCATAATCATGGAATCTTTTCCTAAAAAGGGCTCTTCGTGGGCACCCATTCTGTAGACAGATGAGTAGGGTGTCGCTGGCTCTGGCTGCAGGGGGCAGGGTGGGAGGGGCATAGGACGAGCCCTGTTCTGCTGTGTCACCCACGGTGGCCTCCGAGCCTTTCTCCAGAGCCACGAGGGCTCCTCAGGGAGCAGCAGGCAGAGCACCGGTCACACGAGGTGGAACCCGTGGGAACTGCCAGCTCACGCCCTCCCTCTGAACTCCAGGGGGCCAGCTGCAGAGAGAGACCCTCCCAGACTCGTACCTCTGCATGCCCCTGGTCTGTTGACCCTGACCTCACTGCTGTCGCTTCGGCTGGAAGGACCTCTCAACAATGAAAACAGACCACACCTCTTCACTGCCCAAAGCCCCCCGGTGGCTCCCACTGCACTCGGAAACGTCTAGGTGACTTAGCTGGCCAGGCCTGGAAACCCTCCTGTGGTTGCTCTTGAAATGGGATGCCACATCTAGGTCCCCTTCCCTGAGGGGCTAATTTCATTGGTCCAGGTGGGACCTGAGCAGCAAGAGGTTTTAAAGTTTCATAGGTGATCCTGGCCAGTGGCTCAGTTGGTTGGAGCATCATCCCATATACCAAAGTGTTGCTGGTTCAGTTCCCAGTCAGGGCACATACCTAGGCTGTGCATTCGATCCCTGGTTGGGGTATATAGAGGAGACAACTGATCGATGTTTCTCTCTCACATTGGTGTTCCTCTCTCTTTCTCTCTCCCCCTTACTCTTTAAAAAATCAATTTAAAAATTTCCTCCAATAAGGATTAACATTTTATGTTTTAAATAATAAAGTGTCCTAGGTGAGGCTTCCGGTCAAGATGGCGGCGCAGGTAAATGCGGTACTCACATCCTCCTGCAATCGCATCAAAATTACAGCTCGACTACAGGACCGCCACCCTTGAGAGCCCCCTGAAATCTAGCTGAAGAGCAGCCCTCTAACTACGGGTATACAGAAGAAGCCACATGGGGACTGGCAGGGGCCGGAGCCAGCTGGTCCCACACCCACGTGTGGTGGAGGACAATCGGGGGAGACATCTCGGTTGCAGAGGTTCCCCTGAGGATCGAGGGTCCCATCCTTGCTCGCCAGCCCTTTGGGGGCTCATCCACTCTCGGAAAGTCAGCTCCCTTCTCCAGCGCATGTTCTAACCCCAAATATCACTCTCTTCTTCTGTTAAAAACATGGTCCGCACAGGTGAGGGTCTCTCCCCGGGAGAAAAACCAGGGGTTTCTCTGCAGGGAAATCATGAATCACCCCGGAAGCCTAGGTTCCTGCTCACCTTCCCCAGGACACCTCACATACCTCCTGCTCACAGATTCACACCTGCATGCACCACTCGTGCTTCCCCACGCACAAGCACAGTTCTGGACCCTTGCCCACGTATTCACTAGGACTCCAGCACGCACAGCCATTTGCATGTAAAGATGGCTATGTGTTGGCATTAAGCTTACAAACACAACCAAGCCCGTACACTGGACCCTGCAAATTCACTCCTTGGCGCAGTCTTACACAACTGCACAACCGCAAACCCCCACAGACCAATTCCCAAACAATCCCGCTCATTTGCACGCATGTGTACACACACACACTTATGCACACACACCCTGGCAGCGCCCTTTCCTGGGGCCACCCGCTCCCCCTCCATCACACCCTCCCACGGGAAGGGAAAGAACACCACGGGCAGGAGCCTGAGAAGGAAGGGCTGTGGGATGAACGGAGCCTGGGACGTCGGGGCCCTACCGTTCTGCACAGTTGTCTTGGCAACGGAAGACGGTCATCTTTTTGTAGTCGAAGAAGGACACGCCTCGCAGGGCCCGACTCTGGGTGTCATCCAGGTAGCAGCCGATGTACTTGGCTTTGGGGAGAGGGGAAAAGTCAGATGTGGCTGGGGTCAAGGCCGAAAGGGTTACGGGAGGATGCAGTGTGCCTCGGCTATGAGACCACCTTGACTTTTGGGTAGCAATTTCTCCCTCTGAGCAGAAAAGCAGGCAAGAGAGAATAAAAGTTGTGTGCATCGGTAGAACCTGGTCCCTAAGGGCAGTGGAGGCCAGCGGAGCACGGGGGGTGGGGCCCTTCTGTGGCCAGGGTGAAGGTTAAAGCCCTTGGGCTCTACTGGTGACAAGTGGGCACGCAGGACTCCAAGCCACGGGCATTCCGTAAGCACCCAGCAGAGGGGACCCACGGTAGGGCAGCTCTGAAGAGCCTGACATTTGAGGCGTGTTATTATTTCTATAAGAAGACGCCTTCAGATATTTTTCCTTAGGAAGAATGCTAGGCTCCAGGTCCTGGTCTCAGCTCACTTTTGTCCCAGGCTGGCACTGGCCTGGCGAGATGGGGCCGGTTCACCTCCCCAAGGCCTGGTCGTCTCCGTAGTGGGGGCGAACATGCCCGCCCGACGAGGTTCCAGGGGCAGGGTTTGCGTGGGTGTTTCCCCCACAGTCTCGCATCAGACAGGCGCGGAGCTGAGGGGAGTGGAATAGGGCGCTGGCCATTCGCAGTGCTGTGTGCGGACTTCACGGTTTGCCGCGGTTGTGGGCCAAGTGGATGCTTCTATCCAGAGGGAAACTTAAGATTATGTAAAACAACCATCTGATGTCAAGCCAGGCACTTCATTTCCTTAAAGCAGTAAATGTGTTTCCCGGGCCTCGTGGCAAATAGTAATTCTCACACATGAAAATGGCACTTTATTATTTATAAAGTCCTTGCCCGTGTGTTCTTACGATTCTTATTATTAACTTGGACAGAGTTTGCTAAATGCTGTACACAATGAACCTCCACAATGGTCCTACGAGATGAGTACTAACATCCCCATTCTATACAGGAGAGGAAACCGAGACCCAGAGAGGTTAAGCCACTTGCCTGGGGAAACACAGCTTGCACGTGTGGAGCCAGGGTCGGACCCACACGCTCTGGCCTACATTTTGAGCTACTGTTTGCTGCTTCTTGACTCCTGGGGTGTTTGCAATGACCCATGTGAAGGCAGAGAGCCCAAGACCTGTAGCTGGCTGGTGGCAGAACAAAGGCTTAACTCCAGGTCCGTGGGACCCCACCCAGGGCTCTTCCCCCTGATCCTCTTGGAGGTAAGTGGAGGTTGGGCAGAGGACCCAGCTGGCCCTGGACTTCCACGGCCCTCCCAGGGAATGAGGCCGATACCACACGCCGCTTGACCGCTTTCCCTGGCTGCATGCCACCCGCTCACACTGCGGGCTGCTGGCCCCTCACACGGGGTGCGGAGCAGGGTCGAGCAAAGCTGCAGGCCCGTGACCCCGTGCCCCTCAGTGCCGCCCTGCTCAGTGCAGAGTCTGTCAGCTCTGCTGGAGATGCGCCTCGACCTCCACCACCTTGGATTTCCTGTGACAGACAGAGGTGACTTGGTCGACTAAGAACAGTCTGTTTTTGAAAGGAAGATCGCTGCCCCGGAGAGGCCACCTCAGAGGGTGACAGCTCTGGAGAAGCCCACGTCTTGTCACTGTGCTTGTTCCACAAGGTGTGTTCCTCCCATCACAGATGGAATCATGCCCTGGGACCGGGGGCATGGGTGAAGTTCACACCCGAGCTGGGAGGAGGCCCACGGGAGGTGCTGGGGAGGGGGTCTCACTGGTTTTGGCTCAATAGTGCCCTAGGGGACAGAGTGTGCAAGGGTGCATTGGCGGATGGCGGGGGAGGAAAGAGAGAGGGAGCAGCAGGGAGGGAGGCAAAGGAGAACGGGAGGGAGGGAGGGAGGAAGGGGAAAAAGGTTATTTTGGCAACGTGGGATCCTTATCATAGATTGACAGTTGTGTGTGTGTGTGTGTGTGTGTGTGTGTGTGTGTACAAGAGAGAGAGAGAGAGACAGAGAGAGAGAGAGAAAGGGAGATAAAAATCATCATGTTTCAAGCACCTACTACGTGCTGTGTACGTTACCATGGGCCATGCCTAATTTTTTTAAATGCCACACTAAAACTATTCCTATTAACCCATTTTGTGGATGAGGAAACTGATCCCAGTGACTATTACAACTGTCTCCCGTGCGGCCATCTCAGTTTTGGCCTATGGTATATGTTCTGATGGGTAACCACTCACGTGACTCCTCCCTGAATGGAATCAGAAGCTATGCGGTCTGCCCACGTTCCGACACTCGAGTCTCACTGGAAGGCAGGCTCAGGTCCCCCTTCCCAGCACTTTACATCGGGGGAGGCTTCACCTCCCCCTGGACCACGGGCTTCAGGATCGTGAACAGCCGCACCGACACCTGGTGCTTGGAGGGCGCTTGCGGCCCGGACATGCTGGGCTTGGACTTGGATGCGCTGTGATTTGGGGAGCAGGGGGTCTTGCCTTACAGTGGAGGCAGGTGTGTTTGGCTACGGGGTGGGGGGAAGTAGATTGTGTTAGATGAGACTTTTTATGATCCAATGAACAGGAGTGTGAGTGCATGTCACAGGCGTGCTCACTGTGGAGCAAAGGGGCTGACTGCAGTATGCTGTCCATACCTGCAAAGCACCTGCTTCCTATTTTTCTATTAACTGACCTTACCTTGACCATGGGAAGACACTGACCTCGGCTGGGCCAATCATTCTTGTCCCTCCCACTAGCCAGTGATTGATTGCTCTGGGGAAGGACACATGCCCATTCTTTGGATTCTCATAAATGACAGCCAGGGCAGGGGGCGGGGGATCTGATTTCCTTGGGACAGGACACTGGCGTGCTGGAAGCCCAGAGCTACCCGCAGCCACACTCCCTGGCGCCGGGTCATTCTGTGTGGAAGCAGCAGCCGGCGGAGGCAGACGCAAGCGGAGAAGAGGGTTAGAAATCATTCATCTAGAAATCCAGCCCCTTCCACAGTTTGGAGATAAGTCTCCATACATCTTCTTTAGCTTAAGCTGGTTCAAGACCCGTTTTGGTCCCTGGATTGCAGTGCTGATTCCCAGGCTGAGTTGCCTGGGTCTGTCCAGCCCTGAGGGTCTAGACCAAATCCACGCCCGGGCCTGTCTACCGCCCTTTGTTTCCCCCACCACACTGGGTCCCGGCCTGGTAGGAGGGCATCTCCATCCTCCCCAGAGAGACCTTCCTGGAGGCAGAATGGGGGAGGGGTGATCCCTGGGGACAGCAGCTGGGATTCAACTGTAGGTCCATGTGCCCCAAAGCCCGGGCTTTTTGATGCTGCTCCACCCCCTTGCTAACACTCCCCCCAGGCCAGGCATTGGGGTGACATGTCCCATGTAACAGGTGCTCAAAGATGTGTTGCGTAGCCAGATGACCCCGTTTCCTCACGTAAGAGTGGGAGGGATAAAAAGATACGTGGCCCTTCATTATGCTCTGGAGACACAGGGCACGTTACACGCCGTGACCCGCTGCCTGTGCTGACCTCTCCTGGATGGGTAATGGGTGTTGAGGCAGTTTCCTCCATGTCCTGGGCAAGGCCCGGTGACTCCCTGCTGACCCTCCAGTGTGGCTGTGACAAACACAACCGCCATCCCTGTCCCTGGAGTTCTACCTCCTGCTGAGCTCGCCAGTGTGGTGACCGCCAACCCACTTGGGCCACCTTCCTGGAGCCCCGCCCTGAGATCCTGCCCCGGTGGCAGCGTCCCTCCGGCAAGGAGGGGAGGCCAGGCGGGTCAACCAGGCACAATCACAGGCCACGTGAGGGCGGACGAGTGGCTGAGTCCACACGATCTATCAGCTTGTCTCCGCAGTTACCCAACGACCGCTGAGACGGTCACGTCGCCCCAGCCGGACTGCTCACCTCAAGCACCTGCGAGAATGCCACCCCCACCCCCGGTGGTGCTGTTTTCTTTCCTTTCCTTTTTTTCTTTTGCTTCAATGAATCTTCCCTTCCAAGAAAGTGGGCTCTCTTCGATAAAGGTAGTTTGTTAAAAGGGTAGCTAAACACGCCTAATGTGTATTCCTTTTATTTCCCGTTTGCGAGCAGACTCATAAACAGGACGCAGTAGCGTCTACTAGAAGAACAGTCTGGGAGTCAGCCGGACCTGGGTTCCAATTCCGACACAGCAGGGGCCTTGCACTGTTACTCAAGCTGCTGGAGATGCTAAACGTGGGAATATAAATAGAGCTGTTATGGGTTGAATTGTGTCCCCTCCAAAAAAAAAAAGAAATACGTTGTAGTCCTAAATCCAGGAGCTCGGAATGTGACCTCATTTGGAAATGGGGTCATTGAAGATATAATTTGTTAAGTTGTGAGGTCCTGCTGGAGTCCGGGGGGCCCCGGTCCAATGTGACTGGTGTCCTACCTGTAAGAAGAGTCCCCAAAGACACAAGGAGAGCGCCACGTGAAAACAGAGGCAGACCCTGAAGAAGGTACAGGCTGCAAGCCAAGGAATTTCAAGGGTTGCTGGCGACCCCAGAAGCTAGGGGAGAGGCGTGGACCGGAACCTATCACAGTGCACACCCCGCCAGCACCTTGGTGCTGGACTGCTGGCTCTCAGAACTGGGAGAGAACGAATTTCTGTTGTTTGAAGCCACCTGGCTCACGGGACTCTGCAATGGCGGCCCTCAGACACTCAGACAAGGGAGGGCGCTGCTGAGCCTGGGTCTGCGGCAGAACAATAAACGCACTGAGTCTCGCGCCTGGCCTGGCAAGGAGTGGAGACTGGGGAAATAGTTATTTTCCTGCTGGGGACTCTCGGCCATCTGGAAGGTGGCCCTTTAAGAGGCCCACCCCAGCGCGGTGTCCCCTTGGGCGAGTTGCACCACCCCTGAGCTCCTCTGCGTTCTCCCGCAGAATTACAAGTTAATGATAACAACGGCTGGCACTTACTAGGTTCTTACTTCTCTCCAGACTCTGCGCTGAGCACCCTCTGTGCCCTGAGAAGTGAGGTGAGGTAGGTTCCGACACTGGTTTACCCTCCTCCTCCAGCTGGATAACCTTGGGCAGCTTACTTGCCCTCTCTGTGCCTGCGTGTCCTCCCTGTAAGATGGAGCCAATAACACTGTCTACCTCGTGGGGTTGCTCTGAAAATCATCTGCAGCAAAAAATGCAAAGGGCTTAAAAAAGTACCTGATGGTCAGGGAGCATGCAATGGATTTGCCCTATGTAATCGTCACGACGGCCATCTAATGGTAAGTCAGTTCTTTTCTGCGAGAGGAAACTGAGGCTCAGAGAGGGAAGGTGACCTGCCCAAGGCTGCACAGCCAGCAAGCTGCAGAACTGGGAGGCGAACCCTGATTCAACAGTTCAAAGCACAGGTCTCTTTCAAGGCTGGGGGATGGGGTGAAGGACCTAGCGAGGGGACTGACACACTGCAGGGGCCAGCTCCACCCATGGAGTCGGACTTCCTGCCCAGCCCCAGCCCAGCCCCGAGCCGCCCGGCCTTCCCCCTCCTGCCCCGTGACGGGCTGTGCATGCTCTGCAGCTGCAGTCCTGCACCAGCATCACCGCGCCAGGCAGCGCTGAGCCAGCACAGAGGAAAACCGAACGTGTTTAGCGGCAGGTCGGAGAAGCGTCTCGTTTCTATTAGCGTTAATCTAATATGTTGTCTTTGCGCGCTGAACTCTGAATAAGTTAATCAAGGACAGGCTGGGTTTGCGTTTTCTTAATAACGGCAGCTGATTCCAGAGACTGCCTGCTGAGAGCTCTGGGCTGCGGGCTCCTTTCTTATTTCCTCTCCCTTCTTTCTCTTTACATTTGATAAAATATGTAAGATTTCCAGGGACGGGCGGGTTATCTTGGTATAGAAGGCAGCTCACAGGCTTTGGAGTCAAACAAACCTTGTTTCAAACCTCAGTCCCTCCAGCTGCTGCCTGTGCAACCTGGGGCGAGTGACTTTTCTCTGAGTTTTAATTTTTTTCTGTCTGCGAAATAGGATCACAACAAGTCTGACTTTCTGAGTTGCTGTGGTTGTTGAATAAGGCAATGAAACACAGTCATTCAGTAGATATTAGCTATTATTACTACAACTAATAAAAACAGCAACTATTAAGTGACCAGTCATTATGAGCCAGGAGGTGTGATGAGCCCTTGGCACGCACCGTCACATTGGAACAACATGTACAAAGCAAATGGGACAGTGGCCGGTGAAATGAGTGATCACGAAATGGCGATAATCATGCTGGTGGTGGCACTGGCATCTCATCCTCCTAACAAGTGTGGGGGGGTGTTATTAGTGTCATATGCTGTGACAGGTACCCTACATGCCAGGAGGAATCCGTGCTGTATCAGGGGACCGTGACAAACCACAGGCCATCACCGTTCCCATAAAGGCCCCGACAGGGAGCCCAGGGGAGGAGCATTTGATCAAGTCTCGGGGTGGGGGAGGGGGCCGGGGGCAATTTCCCGCAGGTGAGCTAAGTGAGGGTGGCGCTGACCCTTGGAGGTGCTCTGGGCTGAGGGATGGTCATTCCTTCATCTGCCCACTCGGCCACTCATTCGCCCACAAGCAGGCACTGAGCACTACCTTCGTGACAGGGCTGTGCCCGGGGCTGGTGGAACAGGCAACCTGGACAGGCGGCTCCCCGGCCCTTGTGGAGCTGACGGTCTGGTGCGGGAGGCGGACTCTGAACAAGGGAGGGGATGCTGCCCGCAGACGGGGAGACGCGCGGGGACAAACACAAACCCAGAGACATGGCTGTGGCAAGGTTTGAGGTGGGGCTCCTTCAGTTCGGACGGCCCGGGAAGGCCCCCATGGGGAGCCGAGGTTTGACGGGGGACCTGAAGGGAGGGAGCAAGGGAGCCATGCAGAGCTCCAGCGGGAGAGCATTCTGGAGGAGAGGACCTGCCTACACAAAGATCCCGAGGTGCAGGGGGGCTGGGTGCGCTCAGTGAACAGCAGGAGGACCAGTGGGGCAGGGTGCAGTGAGGGGCATGGGGGCATTACCAGGTGAGTTAGAGAGCTGGGCCGAGGCAGGGGCTCTGGGGTTTATCCTGAACACGATGGGAGCACACGCTAAGGGGCGGGCTTGCGACCACCCCTGGGGCCTGCAAAGTGCCAGAGGAGGTTCAGAGTGGCTGGGCACGACGGAGCTCGGCGAGTGGAGGTGGTGGAGAGGGAGAAGCCACGTCACACTTTTTCCACCCACGTAGCTCCTCACACCTCCCTAGTGTCCACAGGACAGGTAACTTCCCAGGGTGGACCCTGGAGACCTTCCTGATCACCTCTAAGAACCTACTAGGCGCCAGGTGTCGTGCTAGGTATTTGCGTAACCATGGTCTTCCTGAACTTGCGGGAGGCTCCTGGAAGAAAAGAGCCGTTATTCCCATTTCACAGATGACAAAACAGGCTGGATGAGGTGAAGCCACTCGCCTGGGCCACACGGCTGGCTGCAGTGGAGCTGGAGTGTGAATCAAAGTCCCCTAATACGTTTTCTGCCACTTCCCACCCCGCCGTCGCCTCCCTGTGAACACTGGGTTCTGGGAGTGGCCGAATTCTAGGCGATTCCTGAGGGCGGAAGCAAGAGCTTGTGGGCGGCTCCTGAGCCAGGAGCAAGGTGGGACTGAAGCAGGTGAGCGTGCTCCCCAGCTGGAGTCCCCTCCGTTAGCCCCGCTTCTCTCCACGACGGGAGAAGGGGTTTGCCACGAAAGGAGTTGCATCACAGCAGAAGAGTGACATGTGGCAGGGAGCCCCGAGGCTCGAGAGGTTCCCCTTCTGTCCTGATTGCCGGTGGGTCCTCCCAAGCCCTCTGGCCCTGACTCTGGAAATGTCCATTCATGTGAATCTCACGAACTGCAGGGGTCAGGCTGGGGTCCTCCCCCGCGTGCTGGTCACACAGGCAGATGTCAGTGGACTCTGGGAGACAGCGCTCAGGCCAAGTTTTCCGGCCAGACGGGTCTGATCTCAACTCCAGTGCTGCCACTTAGCAGCCGTGTGGCCTTGGGCAACTGCCTTCACTTTTTCAGGCCTCAGTTTCCACATCCGTTAACTGGGCCTAGGATGACACCCCTCGCTCAAGTCCATGAAGTGTAGTGAAAGTCAAATAAGCTAACACACAAAGAAAAGCCCTTTCGGACTGTGAAAGGCTAAGAAAATGAAAGGCAATACGCTCACGACAACGCTGTCCCCTAAGTGCCATCCCCAAGGGAGCCGGTAGGGGGCGTTCAGAGGCAGGGAGGTGGAGCCGAAGCTCTGCCACGTGCTAGCTATTAACCTTGGGCTCTTGGTGCCTCAGTTTCCCCATCTTTACAAGGGGAAAAACAGCACCTTCCACAGAGAGCGGTGGCCACAATCCAGTACACAGAAAGTGCTTGGAGCGGTACCTGGCACGTAGTGAGTGCCGAATGGATGCCAGCTGCTGTTATGTTCTTGTGTATTTAACACGGGCTGGAAGCGGCTGCAGCGGAGGGTCAGACTTTGCACTCGGACAGATGTGAGGTTCAAATCCATGCTTACTGGTTTGCAAACTGCCGCGACCTCCGGCAAGCTACTTAAATCTCTGAGGGCCAGCCTTCTCCTCCGAAATGGGGGTGATAAAGAAACCTACTGTGTGTCTACAGCAGTAACTATTTGCTGGCTGGTTCCTCTAAAGCGCGGAGAACCACCCGTTGGCTGTCGCGATCATTATTATCATCCTCCCTCCCTTCGCCGTAGCCACGCCTCTTACTTACCTCGCTCCTCCTCCTTCTCCCGGACAACCCGCCCCTTGAGGGCTCGGCTCCACGCTCCTCCTCCGTAGTCGCCCAGCTTGGCTCTCTCATTCCCATCTTTGCCCTTGAACCAGGGTCCGTACCGGCGGGCGATGCTCGCGGCCTCGCCCGTGTCCCGGAAGCCTCTGCCCAGATGCAAGTCGCCCAGGAAGGGCAGCTCGGCGCTCTCGGCCGGGGCCCCGGCGGCGGCCGGGTTGGCCTGGTTTTGGGACACGGCGGGCTGGCCCACGAAGCCGGAGTGGAGGAAGACGAGGCTCCCTGCCGTCAGGTAGAGCACCAGAAAGGTAAAGAAGCGCACAGGTTTCCTGCGGAAGTACCGCTGGAACTTGAACCAGAGCTTGGCCATAGCCGGATCATTCCGGACTGGCGTGCTGGGACTTGGCTGGAGGCGGCACACAGGGAGGGGACAGGGGGGCCTCCTTTCCCAAGCTCCCCCTAGAGACGGACCCCCTGGGGGTCCGCGGGCGTGTTCCGTCTGTGAAGGTGATCGCCAGGACCAGAGCTGGAGGACAGGTCGAGCACTTGGCCTAGGCAGAGAGAACCGAGGGCGGAGCTCCCCAGCCGTCCGGAGGTCAAGGTGAGCTTCCTTGGGCCGCAGAAGGAGTTCTGAGGCCCGGGACACCCAGGAGTAGGTCCCATTTTCCTACATCTTGTTCCTTGCCTCAGAGAGTTCCCAAAGAGCTTTGAAAATGCAACCTGGAGCACTCTGCAGGCCCCGCCGCGGGAGCACCCTTCCTGCCCTTCCTCGGGCCCTGGGGCCTGTCGGGCGGGATCACTTCCCCGAGGCGCGCTCTGGCTTCTCCCCCAGCGGGGGGCTGAGTCCGACGTGTCCACCTTCTGGAAGCAGAAGCCGGCCGGCGTCCATCCCGTCCTGCACTAGGGCTCAGGGCTGCCACCTGCAGAACAGCACAGACACAAGTGTGAGAAGCTTCCTCGCAGAGGTCACGGCTCGAAGGTTCTGGAACATTGTCAAGGGGCCATGCGGAGCGCAGAGAAGGGAGTAAACCGATGATGGCCCGAAACACCCAGCGGTGCTGGACAGAAGCCCAGTCCAGATCACCTGCCTTTTCCTTTAAACCGCATGGGGAGTTGGGGGGCTTGAACCCTACTGGGCGCTGGTCTGGAGACGACAAGCTTTACCTGGGACAGCCACAGGCGCCTGTGCCCCACGCTTCCTGCGTCTTTGTCACGCACACACGGGTTTGTGGGTTCCCTGAAGTCCAGAAAGCACTGCCTGGGCCCTTGCTGAACTGTCCATTGGACCAGTCTGATACTGAACCTGATCCAATTCATTCATTTTTTTCCTAACAAAACTTTAGTGAGCAGCTGCTATATGCAGCAGGCACTGTCCTGGGTGCTGGAGAGAAAGCTGTGGGTGAGAGACACAAAGTCCCTCCCTCACAGGGCGCACATATTAGGAGGAGGAGGAGGTCAGGTCCAGCCCGGCCCCTTTAGCCAAGGAAGAAGGAAGCCAGGATCACTTAGCAATGTATTCATGCATTGCGGTATGTCTTATGTTGTGACAAGCCCTCTGCTGGAATTACCTCATGTATTCTCCCCCAGTTTCCTATGGGAGGTAACTGTTGCCCCATTGTACCTATGAAGAAACTGAGGCCGCAGATGGTGCGTGGTGGCACTGGGGTTTGAACCCTGGATGGTCCAGATGCAAACCCGTTGCTCTTCACCGCTGCGTTTTCGAGTCTGCCCTTCCCCCACGTGGTCTGGGCTTCACTCGGGAATTCAGAGATGGCCCCTGCAGCAGTCCCTCCCAGTGACCCTCGGTGGCTGGGACCTCACCCTTTGGCGGGGTCCCTCAGAGTGTGGTCCGAGAAGCATCGGATTCAGAGTTGCCTGGTTAAAGATTCCTGACTTCTCCGACCAGAATCTCTGCTTGAGGGGAAACTTAGAGGTGTAACAAGGTGCCCCTGGGTGATGGTACTGTGCGCCAAGGTTTGAGAATCACTGCTGTAAGAGTAAACGTTCAGGATCACCAGCAGGAGAAAAACAGAACAGAAATGAGAAAATAGACAACTCCCACTGGCTGATGTTCTTCCACATGACCACCAGCAGGGGGCCTCGTGACAACCTTGGTCAATTCATGGATTCAACCATTAGCCAGTGGGCCACCTGAATGACTAACAGCCCCTCCTAATCCAGACGGTAGACAGTCTAACTATGGTTCAAGGTGGCGTCCGCCGGTCCTCCATATGCTTTCCCATTCACTCAGGAACTAAGTGCTGAGCACCTGCGATGCACTAGCGATTGTTCAGGCCACTGGAAATAGATCAGTGAACAAAACAGCCCCCCATCTGTGTTCCTGTGGGGTCGAACTCTCTGTTTATCCATTGATCCATCCACCTAGGCATCACTCTTTAATTCATCCATCAATCCACCTACCTATCCATCCATTAAGCCACAGGCTGTCCACCCATCCATCAATCTACCTAACTCTCCATCCATCCACCATCAGCCAACCCACCCACCCATCCATCCATCTGAACTGCAACAGTCCATTCATCCCTCTGCCTCTCCACCCACCCATTCATCTGCCCGTCCTTCCATCCACTTAAAAACATGTGTTTCTTGCCGACTGTGTGTTTGCCTGGGATGCAGAAGTAAATAATTCAGGGTCCCTGGCTCTCAGAGAATTCAGTGCACACTCTGGGAGACAGCAGTGTAAATAATCACTATACTAAATCATTGTACGAGATCGTGATAAACCCTGTAGTAGATGTATGTATAAGAGACAGAACAGCAATTAATAGTAATAACTCTTGTTCATTGTGCACTTACTATGTGCTAGACATCACTCTAAACGCACCATACTCTGATTTAATCCTCATAATAATTCTGTGAGGGAGATCTGTGTCAGTTTCAGAGAGGAGAGGTCAAGTGACTTGTCCGGGGTCACACAGCTGGTGAGCGGCAGCTGGGCTGTGAACCCAGGGTCACTGGACTTCACAGATTGTATTCCTAACCTTGCATCTCGCCTGGTCTCGTATCCCTTTGAGAATCTGATGAAAATTAAAGAAAAGAGCCCTAGACCATACGCTCTCAGACTTGGCATTACAATGTCAGGAGGTTTGTGGACCCGGGGGGCGAGAAGTCCCGGAATGTGGGAGCCCAGGATGGTAAAGGTCTGAAAAGTAAGGGCCTTTGAGCTGGCAGATCTCTCAAGAGGGGTCGGTTTTGGGGAGAAGGAAGAGCAGAAGGTCGCTCAGGGAGGAGGGACAGTGCACGTGCAAGGCAGGTCACTGCAGTGGAAGGACCAAGGAGCTCAGGGTGTGATGGGGACACAGTTGGGTGGGCGGTGGGCAGGGCCGGACTGTGGGGATTCTCAGACGCCAAGCTCTGGAGTCTGAATTGTGCTCTAACAGGACACATGGGGGTCCACGGAAGTTTCCTGGTCACACCGTCACTGTGGAAAGACCAGTTTCTAATTAGCTTGAAAACCTCCGGCAGGAGGTGGTGTCCCATGGTATCCTCTGTGCAAAAACGTGCAACTTTCTTTGTGACTGGGCCAGGGCGAGAGGAGGCCAGCAGCCCTCACAGGGATGGGCAGGGGCTCACCAACCCTCCGGTGGCATTCCGGGAAGAGTGTGGACTCTGGAGGCAGGCCGGCCTGGGTTCAAATCCTGCCCCTCCCCCCTCCAGCTGCGTGACTGGGACAAGACACCTCTTTGCACCGACTGAGGTGCCTCAGCTGTGAAGTAAACATAAGCATCTTGGTACCCCAGACGTATATTGCTGGGAGGGTTGAATTAAAAATTGCAGAAAGAGGCCTGGCCGGTGTGGCTCAGTTGGTTGGAATGTCACCCTGTAGACCAAAAGATCATGGGTTCGATCTCCATTTGGGTTGGGGTGCATACAAGAGGTGATTGATCAATGTTTCTTTTTCACACTGATGTTTCTCCCCCCACCTTCCTTCCCGTCTCTCTCTAAAAAACAAACAAACAACTCAATAAACATGACCGTGGGTGAGGATAAAAAAAATTGTAGGAAGAGTGCCTGGCACATAGTAGGTGCTCAAGAAAGCCCCCTTCCCTGCAAGCACATGCGAGCAGCCTGTAAAGCATGTGGCTTCTGTGGAGGCGGCAACAATTTCGGCTGCCTTATTCTCCGTGTCTTTTTGTCTCTCTGAGGATATTTTTGGGTCTAGTCCCCTTTTGTTGTTCCCTTCTCATTCTTTTCTATTTCAACACATCTTTTCTCTAAGTGGGCGCCAAATGGGTTTTAAGAGGATAACGAGCTCATTAGGAGCTGGCAGGGAACAGAAAGAGACTGAGGCTTTGGGGGCATGGGGAGGGACGGGGGCCCTCCCAGGAAAGGGCTGTGAGGCGGGGGCTCCTCCAGGGAAGGGGGCACTGGGTGAGCCTCCCACACCATCCTGCCAGTGCTGGGAGGGGGTGCATCTGGAGGGAGGGCACCCTGGAATCTGAGCCCCACAGGGGTGGGACTGTGTCCGCTCCCTCACTGCTCTAGCCCCAGCCTGTGGCATGCTGTGGGTCCCCGGCAAACACCCGTGGAGGAGATGAAAGCAAAGAATCAGGGGACCGGCCTCCCCCCCAGGGCGTGACCTTGAAACCATGACTCCGTGCCATGTGCCAGGACACTGGGGACAGCCTGGGAGAACTGTCCATCTGGGACTCTGCGGAGGGGACATCTTGCCTTCCTCAGCTCTGGATGGTGCGGGGGTCCGGGGCCCTTGCTGAGCCGTAGTCTTACCTCCCCAAGGGAACCCCCAAATCTCCTCTGTCTCTCATGTCCACCCCTCATTCTCTCCCCACACAAGTCTCTCTCTTTTCTCTCTCCAGACAGAAATTCTTCCCCAGAGAGCAGGGAGAAATAAAGCTCTCTGCCACTTGTTGAACACCTACTACATGCCAGACACGGTTTCAGGGTTTTGCAAACACATTTCGGCAAAATCCTGCCTCCTGGCCATCCGGGAGGCGGGTATGAAGTTTCTCCCCAGTCCACAGACTCTGGTGGGGTCTCCGGTCGGCCTTCCGCAAGCCCCTCGCCTCTCGGTCTCCATTGGCTCGTTAGGTGTGGGAAGCCGTGACTGCACCCACGTCCTCTCCTGTCACTTGCAGCCACGAGGCCCTGGCATGGGCCACGGCCTCCCGGAGCTGCGGTTTTCTCTCCATAAAGTGGGGGTTGACCACAGAATATGCCTCCTGGGGCTCTGGGGCGGAGTCAGCGGGAGAGTCCGTAAGCCTGGATGGAGTTGCTGCTTGCTAAGAGCTGGCTGTCATCCGAGCCTCAGTTTCCCCATCTGGTGACTGTAGCCGAGGACACCCAGCTCGCTTCTCTCTGGGGGCCAGCGGGAGTTTCTACAAGGCCTAGGCCCGGGGAGGGTGGGGGCCCTCTTCTCGGGAGTGGTGGCATTTGGTTACTGCAGTCCGGGTTTCCAGGCGGAGCCTCGGAGTGTCTGAACGCGGCCTATTTTTAGCGCCGCAATGAACCTCTGCTGTGGCGCTGCCAAGAAAATGAGTGGCGGGCAGAGCGGCCCTGCGGGAAGGGAAAACAGAAGGCGCGGCAGGCCCCGCCCTCCCTGCCCCCCTCCCCTCCCCTCCCCTCCTCCCCTGAAAGGAGCCTCAGTGCTCCCGCCTCCGCGTTCGGGGGCGAGCAACTCTGGCTGGAAGCCCATGAGGCCAGGCAGGAGGCCAGCCCTCCCTCCACAGCCCCCTGAACTCTGCTTGAGGGCAGAGGCTCCGGGACCAGCCGACCCCCCGACCAACCACGCTGGGCCAAGAACTAGCTCCTGAGAAAGCGGGTTTGTGAAGGTTTGAGAGCTTCGCAGTTCTAGCTGCGAGAGCCGGAGGTGGGGGCGGGGCGGGGGGCGTGGTCTCCGAGGCAACAGGAGGCTTGGCCGGAGGTGAAAGTGTCGTCTGGTCTAATGATACAAATATCAGAAGTCACCGGGGTTGCTGAGCATTTACTATGTGCCAGGCACTGTGCTGAGCATCTTATTGCCGCTGAGCCATTTAATCCTCGCTGGAACCCTCTGAGGTAGCTGGCAATCTCTCCGTGCCTCAGTTTCCCCACCCATAAAATGGGGAAACAATAGCGCTTACAGGGTTGGTGTGAGGACTGCATGAGTTCATAGATGGAAATGCCACCTCGGTGTTTCCTTTTTTGATAATAATTTGTGGAGAACATATGTGGTTTTGCCTGCCCAGCGCTCCTGTATTCTGGTAGAAGGACCCCGTTTTCCTCCTCGGAGGTTTGGGCAGGATGGAATCCATCCCTCACTCGTCGCTGTAAGCCCGTCTCCAGCACACGCACGGGATAACGCGGGGTGTGTATGTACCCAGGAGTGAAATCGCCAGGTCCTACTGTGTGCACATCTTACGACCGTCCTCACAGATGCTGGCTTGTTTCCCAGGGCGGCTGCAGCGACCACCCCCTTCAGGAGCCTGTTGCTGTAGCTCCATGTCAACACAATGTGGCCAAGCCGTTCTGTGTCTGCGAGCCCCGTGGATCCGTCGTGGGAGCTCTGTGTGCCCCTCCCCGTCCCCCCACCAGGATTAACTTCCAGATGCCTTACGAAGGCCTAGGCCAGCTGCTGTGTACGCTCCCCGGCCCACTCACGCCTCCCCCAGACTCCCTCCGAGGCTGCATTTACCCTGGGGCTCCCCAGCTTCCCCGGAGGGGCGGGGCCTCAGGCACCCTCCGTGGGAGCGGACTTGGCAGCAGGCGCCTTAGTGGTTACCTCCTCCCCGGTCTCCCTGCCCGATGCAGGGGAGGAGAGGGGCCTGCGTGCTCCTCGCCTTCTAAATAAGTGGCTAATCGATGATATCGATGACTTGGGAGTACACCAGGGTTTGTTTAGCCCTGCTCGTGTCACTAGAGGTGTGAAGTGTTTCTCCAGTCTCCCTGATGTGCAAGGAACCCCGTTGGGAGATCTTGGTCCTGATCCCTGGGAGGTGAGGCGGGACCTCTCCACACGGATACGCTGTAGGCCCTTTGGTACCCACTCCACAGACGAGGAATCTGAGGCCCGTGGAGATCGTGTAGCTTGTGTAAGCACACAGCCAGCAAGAAGCAGAGCACAGATTCGAGTGCAGAACTGTCTCAGCCTCCCTGTCCTGAAGCAGTGGCCAGGACACCTAGCACCCTCGCTCACCTGCTGTGTCTCTCGGTTAAATCCCAGCCTCAACTCAGGGGCCCTTCTTAAGCCTGTAGACGTGGAGCGCCATCCCTCAGACACTTCTCTAGGTAGGTGGACCCCCCTCCCCCACTCTGCCAGCTCATCTCCTTTAATCAAAGTCCCTTCTCATCCTTCTCCCTCCCGGACCAGCCCCTTGGCAAGTGAAAGAAGGGATAAAGTCGTCTGAGAAATACCGTTACCAAAACCTACCCTGTGGCTGTCACCCACAGTCTTTAGGAACCCAGAATTGTGTGGACTCAGCTAACCCTGGGGAAGAACGTCACACCTCCTCACGGTGTGTGGGCCCCGGCCGTGTTGTTTTCTCGGTTTGTGGTCGGTCTTTGCAAAGACCGCGATGGGCACTTGTGTACATACAGACTCATCTCCTGGGTCCCAGTGGTGGGATCGCTGCGTCCCAGATTCTGCATATTTGCGTGCGCACACAGGGGAAGCCTGTGCCAGGCTCCCAGCCACAGGATGTGTGTCCTCACGCACCCTCGGGCGCCCTCCCACGCCGCCTAGGAAGGGTCCCCGGGACCCCCACGCTTCCTTCTCTCTGTTGCTGGGCCGGGGACTTACCCGCCACCGCCCAGCCCTCAGAGCTCACCGTCCATGTCCATTTCCATTCACCCTTCCAAAACTCGGGGAAATAAATGGGAAGGCAAAGGGCCATTAGCTAAATGGCCGTTAACACCCAGCCATCTGCCATGATGTAATTAAATAAAAAAATCAGAGGGAGCATATGGTGCCCATTATAAATAAATATTAAAATTTTGTTTCCCTGGGTAATGGCTCCAGTGCCTCTTGCTCAAACTTTATGGCCATTGTCACTTACTGCAGGGAAGCGGGCTGGGCCACAGTGAGTGGAAATGACCACCTGGAGGGAACAGGCAAAGCGGCCCGATCCCGGGATAGACATTCCTAGCGCGAACCTGCTTCGGCCATGTGGCGGCTGTGTGACCGTCAGCACGTGGCCTCCCTGAGACTCAGTTTCCTCACCTGAAAAATAGGACCAACCCGCCCTGCCTCGTTGGGAAGGTATGCAGGCTAAATGAGTGAATGTGTTTAAAACATGTAACACCATAATGCTGTATGTACTAGTATTTACTGAGCACCTACTAGGTGTTATCTTATTTAATTTTGACAACAGTCCTATATGAACTGTCTCATTTGTTAGCCCCCTTTCACAGATGAGAAAACTGAGATTCAGAGGAGTTAAGTCACTTGTGCAAGGTCACACAGCCAGGAATGGTAGAGCACAGTTCAAACCCAGGCAGCGTGGCTCCGGAGCCTTCCCTCTGCTAGGCCTGACACAACAGTTTCTCAGTAAACTGTTATTCTCTGCCCAAGCTTTGGTCAACAAACAAACAAACCATCTCCTTCCTTCTCATAATAACACCACTTGCCCAGAATTCATCTCAATAAAAGGTGAAGATTCGGTAACTTGCGGTGATTAGAGGCCACCCAAGGTACCCCCCTGCACACAGGGGCAGGTCCCAGTGGCCGTGTTTGTACCACATGACCCTGCTCACTGGCATTGCCGCACAACCACAGGTGAACTCGGATATAAAACTAGTCAACCAATGCTTGCCTTCCGGAATATGGAGTTGGGGTTTGAGACAGTCTAGTCTCTGCCGGCCATCTGGACTAAGGACCTGCAGCCTCAGGGGCCATAACCGCAAGCCCAAAGAAACAGCAAACGTTAGTCTGCCAGAGAAGAAAAAGAAAGCAAATGAGCAGAAGAGCGACTGAGACAGAGACGCTGAGAAAACCCTGGGTACCCGAGTTGGGGAGAGCCCGGGACCAGCCTGCCGGGGCGACGGGCCGCACCGGACAAGAAAATACGGGCGCTTTTCCTGCCGAAGCTCGGAAGGAAGCCCTTCGGTAGGAGAATGGGCAAATGAACTTCGGGACAGCCGGACAATGAAATATTATTCATTGTTAAAAAGAAATGAGCTCTCAAGCCACGAAAAGACACGGAGGAACCTTAAATGCATATTATTAAGTGAAAGAAGCCAGTCTGAAAAGGCTGCCTACCGGATGATTCCAACTGTGTGACATTCTAGAAAAGGCAAAACTATGGAGACAGTGAAAAGACGAGTGGTTGCCAGGGGCTCAGGGGGTGAGTAAGCGGAGGAGGGCACAGGGGAATTTTAGGGCAGTGAAACTGGTCCGTGTGAGACTGCGGTGGTGGATGCGTGCTGTTGTTCACTTGGCCAAACGCACTGGATGTGCACCACCAAGAGTGAACCGAGATGGAAACTATGCACTTGATTTGGTAACAATGTGTCAGTGGAGGCGCCTCTGCTGTAGCAGATGCACCGCGCTGGTGGGGATGCTGATAACGAGAGGGAGGCCGTGTGCAGCTGGGGGCGCGGGATCTGTGGGAAATCTCTGTGCTTTCTGCTCAGTTTTTCTGTCAGCCTAAAACTGCCCTGAAAGTAAAGCCTATTTTAAAAATTAAGAAAGGGGCAATCATATACTTGAAAAGGCAGGACCCCGCTGGAGGAGCAGGTGTCGCCGAACCATCCAAGCGCTGGGCTGGGGGGTCGGGGAGGGGCTGATTTGCAGGAAGGGATGGGGTGCTCCCGGGGGTTGATGAGCAGGCCCCTGGTGCAGGTCAGCCAACCCGCTGGCCTCCCCCGTTAGGCAGCCGGCAGCCCGTCCCTGAGCGTAGATCGCTGTCCCCAAGAGGGACTGGGACAGGAAGGCCCTCAATCCCTGTTACGAAGCCATGCAAAGTCCTCCCTGTCCTCCGGGAGCTGCTGTGGTGTGGCCGAGGTCACTGGGTGCGCATTTGCATCGCTTCCTCCTTCTTTACTAATTGTCTGAGGAGATAATGGACGGTCTGCCGGTTCTAGGCGGAATGCTTACCCACAGGGGCAGACCTCCAGGGGCCGGTGGAGCCCCGGGAGGGCGGGGAAGGGGCCCAGGGAACTGCTGCTGACTCCCGTGTGCCGGGAAGGAGTGTTCAGTGAGCCTCTTGCCTTAGATGCGCGCGTGCACCGGTGACCACGTCTAACGCCTTTCTCACTGGGGGTCCGTTGCAGCCATCTGAAAGCCCCAGTGAGGGAGCGGAGTACAGTAGGAGGGAGCTGCTTTGGGTCGTGGAAGGACCCACTGAGAAGACATTTCAGAAACCCGAATGGGGGCACGGTCAACCTGGAAGAATGGGGGCTGCAGAGTGGGGGACCCTCCCCTGCAGGGGCGCGCTGATTCTGCTCAGGGTTCTTTCCTACCATGCACAATGAGGAGGTGGGGGAGACGGGGGCCACTCAGGGCCCTTCCTGTCCCAGGGGGCCATGGCCGCACCTCAGTGGCTCTCGGAGGCTGAGCTGGGGTTGTTGAGAAATGTTTGTTGATCAAAGGAGCTGAGAACAGGCCATGGCCCGGGCCCTTGGCAGGGCTCAGTCGTGGCTCCAGAGTTAATTTCTGGGCAAGGCCCAGGGGGAAAGTCTGGCAGGAAAGACAGGCTCGAGGCTCAGCCTGATGCTGCAAAGGATGCCGGGCACTGACATGAGGCGAGACCACTCATCGCTACCAGAGGCTGGCGGGCTGTGAGCTTGGCCGAGCCGGCCTGCAGCCTGCATTCACGGCCCTGGAGCTAAGAGCAGTTTTTATATTTTTTCAAAGCAACAAAGAAGAAGAAGGATAAGGTGTAGCAGCCCAGCAGCAGCCTGCACATGGCCCTCAAAGCCTGAAATATTTACTACCTGGCCCTTTACAGAAGGGTTTGCCACCATGATCTTTATCAGCAATGGAGGCTGAGGGTGGAGGTCACAGGGGAGGCTGTGCCGTCCACCCTCAACGACCACCCCCTGGTCTCTCCGCAACTTCCTTGCATGTGGCAAAAGAGCCGGAAGGAAGCCTGGAGAGCCACTGCCTAGCGAAACAGCCTCCTTCTACAGAAGGGGAAACTGAGGCACAGGGATCCTCAAGCGTAACACCCACCATCCATGTGGAATGCCTTGCATGGCCCAGGATTCCAGTAAGGGGTCAGCAGGTTTTAGCCGTTGCTGTCACTGTTACTACCCCACAGAACGGAAGGGTCCACACGGCCCTCGGAAACCAGCCAGGACAAGTGTGTTACCTTACGGATAGATGGGGGGTCGGGGGCTCAGAGAGGCTGAACGCGTGGCCCCGGGTCCCATGGCCAGACCAGGGCTGAGCTCGGTCCAGGACCAGCCTGCTGCCCTGCAGGTTTCTTCCCCGGACACATGCTTCTCCCTGGCAGCCCCCATCACTCCCGGGCCCAGGCACAACCAGGTTACCCCCCGCGGGCTTCTTGCTGGCAGATTGGACTCTCACGTAGGCACAGTGACAGCTCCCGTTAGCAGCTCTTCCCAGAGAGGAAATTTCCACCAGGAGTTTCCCCAGCGAGAGCAGCTGTCCCCATTTCCAGCTCACCCAAGCCCCGCCTTCCTGTCTGTGCCCGTGGGTGTGTTTGCACTTTATTTATTTATTGTGTGTACATGTGGTCTCTGCACAAGTTCAAGTTCTCTTTCCTCATGGGGCACCCGGTGTCCTCAGACACCCAGACATGGTCTCTTCACCATCCCCAGGCCAGTTTCCTCATGCGGTTTCCCCAGATGGGGAAACTGAGGCCCAGAGGGAAGGAGGAGAGACTCCCCCTGGCCAAGCAGGGATTCTACCCAGACCTGGGCCTCCTGAACTCCAGCCTGAAACCTTGGTGCCCTCCCTGGGACGGAAAGAAAACGGACACACTACTATCTTTTGCACACCTACTGTGTGCCAGGCCCTCCACTTACACCATGTCAGTGACTCTCCCCAGTGGCTTTGCCCGGCAGGCTGGCTTTACTCTCACTTTACCGATGAGGCAGGAAGGGGTGGGGGGTGGGTGCCAACTTGCTGGAGGGCGGAGGTGGTGAGTGGTGCAGCAGAACTCGAACCCGGGCCCGTCTGCCTCCAGAACCTTGATTATAACCTGTGACATCACCTTGTGCTGGCCTCTGCAGGGTGAGTGGGGTGCTCTGAGGTCCCCCACACCCAGGAGCATCTCCCAGGGAGACCGTTCAGCAAGCCAGGGCCCCTCAGCTGGGACTGGGGGTAATGAACCCCTTCTGGAAGGCACAGGGTCCTCAGTGCCCTGTAGTATCTCCACCATGTCCTTCAGTGGCCCAAGGAGTTCCGCCGGCATCCGACAGAGGGGTCCCCTCTCACGACGGCAAACACTGCCCCTGGGCTCACACCTGGACACCGTGGAGAAGGTGGCCGGGGACCACACACACACACACACACATGTTCAGTGTGGCCGGTAAAACGAGAGCTGCGGCTTTCCGCTCCGAGCAAACGTGGTTTCCTGTTGCCTGCGATCGTCAAAAGGATAAAGCAGCACATGTCTTCGATAGTCCAGACCAGGGTTTCCCAGCCTCGGCAGCCCTGACTCTCTGAACTGGGTAATCCTCTGTCAGCAGTGGCCGGGGTGGGGTGACATCCTGAGCATTGCCAGATGTCGAAGCAGCATCCCTGGCTTCCGCCCGGCAGATGCCACTATGGTCTCCCCAGTCGTGACAATGAAAAACGTCTCTAGACTTCGCTCTAGACCTTGCTTTGTGAATACGCAGAAGAGTGGGTCGCAGCATCTCCCTGGGACCCATCTGAGTCCCGATTTACGTCTTCGCCTCTGATTGCATAGCTCAGTTCTAGATCTAACCCCAGTGCCCTCTGACAAGGTTCCACTGTGAGGTCCCTTGCAAGGGTCCCCGACTCCCAGCATTCTGTGCGGGGCCCGAGGGCCCGTCTCAACTCACCAGCGAGTTCTCTGACTCCGAATTTCTGTTCTAAGCTCCTGAACACCATCTCCTCCCGGGTCAAGGTTGAACTTCTCCCCGGGAGACGGCCACGCCTCGCTGCCTCCCAGGGACCAGGATCAAAGATGCGCCCATGAATTATATATTTCAAGTCATCTCTAAATTGCTCGGCAATTACAGAACACCAAGGGTCAGTGGCCGGGAGCAAGAGCCTCCCTTCAGGAGGAAAGACAGTGGGGTGGAAACAGGCCAGGGCACACGACACGTTTCCTCTTGCAGGGGAGGTTTAGGAGTGGGCTTTTTTTCCCCATTTTGCACATCTGTATTTTCCTTGTCCACAGTGTCTGTGTATAAAGAGAGGGAGAGATGCAGAGCGCCTGAGTTTTGACGCCAGACAGGCTCGAGTTGGAGCCTTGGCCCCACCGCTTGCTAATGGAGACATGAGGAAGCCGCTTGCCCTCTCGGAGCTGCGGGTGCCTTGCCCGTAAAATGAGATGAGAATGACGGCACCCGCCGCACGGGCGGGCTGGTGAGAGGCGGGCACAAGTAATGTGTGTACAGTGCTGAGCACAGGGCCGGCACCCTTGTGGGCCTTGACACGGGCACCACGGTTAGTGACTTCCTGGGTGAGTCAGCCCGAGCAGCCTCGGCCTGGCTGAAGGCACGTGTCCCCTCTCTGGGCCTCTGTTTCCCTGACTCATGAAATGGGTCCAGAGCTGCCACTTCTCAAGGTCCCTCACAGGCGTCTGGCACCCACGGGCATGCCTTACTATTATTACCCCACGCGAGAGGGCTGGCAGGCGGGGACTGGGCAGAAGTTAGAACCGGAGGCGGGCCCTTACCTCGCCACTTCTTTGTGATGCTTCTCGAAGGAGGCCTCGCCAGCCCCAACATTAATAGGTTGCTGCTGTCACGGTGTCTTTAAATTTAGATGAACACCCCCCACTCACAAACACACGTCCACCCACACATCCCCAGGAATAAACCCGGCAGGGTGGGCGGGAGGGAGAGGGAGACGGGAGCTGGCTCGGTGCTGCAGGCTGCCGCAGCCAGATAGGTGCCTGGGGACAGGGACGCTGCTCCCGGTCTGCGCAGGACACTCCACGCCCAGGGCACGGGACCAGGAGTCAGAGCCCTTGCATACTCAGCTGGTGTGAGTGACGGGGTGGCCTCACCGGCAAGGCTAGTGCCACAGAGGGGTGGACTGGAGGACAGCTAGGGTTCACAGGTTCGAATCCGATGTCCCTAAGGACAGGTTTGGTGTCCTGGGTGAAATCTGCAGACTCTCTGATTGGGAGTTCCCTCATCTGTAAATAGGTTGTGGGACCCCTGTCATGGCTGCCCTTGATGTAATGCTCTGCTGTGCCCAGGTTGACCATCTTAACAACCTTGGCACGAGGGGCGTTTTCATTTTGCACTGGGCTCTGCAAATGATGCTGTGGGTCCTGGGGAGTTGGGAGGGCTGAAGGGGGCTCCTGATTGTGAAAGGCCCAGCACCCAGTGGGGCATCCTATGGAGACGCTAGCCGGGTCTCTCACACCTTTCCTCGTCCTGCCCAGCTTTTCAAGTAGTTTCATGACTGTGCCCGAGACAGGTGGGTGACCCTCGCTATGTCTCCAGTTTCTCTTGTAAAACACAAACACAAAAAGTACTTCAGAATGTCTTCTGGTTCCCACGAACTGGCCCCCCACCATTCAGACTACAGTTCGTTCATTCATTCATTCATTCATTCAGCAAACATTCATGCAGTGTCGGCCGCCTGCCAAGCCTGGTCTGAACCCGGGGATCTATCCACAGGGGAGAGTTTACCCGTACAAACCTCACCAGTGCATCGTCTCTGGACGAAACTCCTCTTTCCTCACTGAGAAGGCCTCTGCTCCCATCCCCAGGAGCCCAGTATTCCCCCTTCAACCCCAGCCTGGGGCGGCAGCCTGTTTTTTATCTCTTCATTCAACAGATATTTATTGAGTACCTAGTGTATGCCAGGTGCTGTGGCTACACAGATGTGGCCTATGGCAGCAGGGAAATGACACCCTTATTTTGTGACTCTTAAAATCTGGGGGCTGGGTTGGTCTTAAGCGTGAACAGTGACAGTTGCACTTGCTGAGCTTCCAGACCTAGAAATGCATCTTGTTTCATGTTGGCCATGACCTTCATAAGGTGGGTCCTGTTCTCTGTACTATACAGGCGAGAAACTGAAGCTCAGGCAAGCCAAGGACTCACTGTCAAGGTCAAGATTCCAACCCAGGGCCGTGTGGCTCCGACCGGCTCTCTGGTGACAGCTCTCCCTCTTGGTACAGAAGTGTATCTCCCCGAAGGCAGTGTGTGCTCCCGGGGCGGGGGG
Organism: Phyllostomus discolor; assembly: GCF_004126475.2. Lineage (NCBI taxonomy): Eukaryota > Metazoa > Chordata > Mammalia > Chiroptera > Phyllostomidae > Phyllostomus > Phyllostomus discolor. The sequence goes on from NC_040915.2 coordinate 53,187,251, forward strand.
GTGGGAGGCTCCACTCTGAGTGTTGGCCCCATCTCCGTAGCTCCCTACAGCTTGGACTTGGTGTCTTCGAGCAAGTCCCGTTGGAGTGCCTGGAGCACACCGTTCCTGAAGGAATCCGAGTGCAAGTGCCAGCCCCATCAGACAAAGGGGCGGCCTTTCCTGTGCTCCTCCCGCAGCAAGCTGGTCCCTGGAGTCTCCGAGTCAGAGAGAGGAAACACCCAGAGGAAACATTCGAGGCCAGAGAAAGCCGCTGGCCATGAGCCACTTGAGTTTGAAGCTTTAGGTTCCGGCTGAGATCTGAGGTGGCCTTTTGATCTGGATCCTGTCACGCAACTCAGTGCCTGCCTGTGATCTTCCGGAGGGTGTGCAGCGGGCGTTCGCAGACTGCAGCCTGCAGCCTGCATGGAACCTGCCGGAAGTGGCTGGGCCCCGCCCCAGAGTCCTGAGTCTGCAGGTCCGGGGTGGGCCCGACTGTGCGCATTTCTCACCAGCTAGCAGGTGAGGTGCTGCTCCTGGGGTGGGGACCCAGACTTTGGAAACTCCCACAGGGAGGTGACTGCCACAGGCTGGGAGAAGTCGGGACAGCATCCCCTCGAAGGGAGCGGACCTTGATTTAAACCCCAAGGGGCACTGGGTACCTCCAGGAGCCTTTCTGAGCCTCAGTGTCCACCCGTTAAGTGGACGGCAACCCCCTTGAAGGTTGTGGTAGGGATTAGATGAGTGATCCTTATCATATTAATAATGAGCTAATACCCAGAGTGGACTTCTGGGTGCTCTTACGGGTTGAACTGTGTCTCCCCCAAATTGATGTTCAAGTCCTAACCCCCAGGGCCTGGGAATGGGATCTGACTTGGAGGTGTCCGGCAGAGGTGGTCCAGTTAAAACGAGGTCATGAGGGTGGGCCCTCGTCCAACAGGACCGGTGACCTGATGGAAGGGGCACTTCCTATGCAGACAGGCGCAGGGGGAAGACGCCATGAAGACGCAAGGAGAAGGTGGCCAGCGGCAAGCCAAGGAGAGAGACCGAAACGGATCCTTCCCTCGCAGCCCCCAGAAGGAACCAGCCCTCCCAACACCTTGGTTTTGGCCTTCCTGCCTCCAGAACTGTGAAGACAATAACTTTCCGTGGTCGCAGCCATTTTTACAGCTTTCAGGACAAAGCCAAGGGAAACCAGACCAGTGGTTGCCCGGGGCCCAGGGGCTAGGACGGGGTGGGGGAGCGATTCCCTGCAAAGGGGGACCCTGGGGGCTGGCGGAAATGTTGTGTGTCTCCATTCTGGCGGGGGCGGGTGAACACATTTGTTAAGGATAGCAGAACTATAAATGACAATGGGTGAATTTTACTATGGATAAATTATGCTAAAAAATGTTTTTTAAACCCACTGTGTTTTTTCTTGCTGCCCTGGCTGAGCCCCAAAGGCAGGGATGCTTCCAGAAGAATCAGCACCTGCTCCCTTCTGGTGCCCCGGACCCCTAGGGTGCTCACCTGGAGGGAGGGGGCGGCTCGTCCCAGGCAGGGACAGCTCCCATGAGCACCTGGGTTCCCACGTGACCTGCGTCTCCTTGCCTGCTCTGTTCCAGGAGCAGGAACACGGGGTTATTTTTGCTCTGAGAAGCGCCAGCCACAGGGTACTTGCTCCACAGGCAGCTGCCACCCCCTGCCGTGTTTACATAAAAACACGTTTGCACTGCGTTTTGTTTTCACATTTGCCTCAGCTGCCTGGATTCCATTAAACCTGAGGAGGCCTGACTCTGGCGGGGAGCGGCTGCGGGAGGGGGCGGGCTAAGGAAGGTGGTGCGGGCACACGGCCCCTCCCAGTCCTGTGGAACCCTGGGGTCTCTGAAAGTCATCGCTGAGCTCCTCTCTCAACCTCGGCACCACCGACATGTTGGGCTCGAGGGTTCGTTGTTGAGGGGGGTGGTCCAGGGCGTTGCAGGTGGTTTAGAAGCATCCCTCGCTTCTGCCTCCCAGCACCCACCCGCCGGCACCTGCCCACCAACTGTAACGATCACCAGTGTCTCCAGACATCGTCCAATGTCTCCAGGGGGCAAACGTGCGCCTGTGTAAGAACCACTGGCACGGACACACACATGCACTCACGCAGGCTCAGTATGGCCCCCCTCTGCCGTTCCAGACCCTCCGAAGGAGACAGCTGACTCTGTCGTCCTCACCTCTCTGCCTGGCACACGCACAGAGCAGAGGTCCAAGACGTTGTGTGCAACGGGAGGACCACAAAGCTGCTGGCCCCTTCGAAACTGCAAAGCCCAGTTCAGCATTCCTTGTCCCCTTCTCCACAGACTTGCAGACCATCGGCAGCAAAGGAACACTGATGGTCCTCAGCTGCCCTGGTTTGGGGGACACTGTCTAGTGATCCAGCTCTGGCCACCGTGTGTGGATTCATATCGCATGTTGGGCTGTCCCCATATCTCCTCACCCAGGGCCCAGGTCAAGGTCCACGATTATCCCCATGTTACACAGGTGAGGAAACGGAGGCACCCTACCCCTGGGCGGCAGAGGTGGGGTTTGAGTCTGGACACCTCTGATGCTGTAGCTCAGTTCCTTGATGATCACGCTGGACTTCAGACGGCTGCCTTTTGTAAGGGCAAGATGGGAATGAATAGCGACAAAGATTCTCTCCCCAACCAAACTCAGCTAAGGTGCCTCTGAACCCTTCTTTACATAGGAGTCCCTGCCTTGGCGGGTTTAGCGAGAATCCCCACACTCCCTATCTGATCGCCCTTGGCACCTAACTGGGTTTCTGGTCCTCCACCACCCTCCAGGTGACGTCGGATCTCCCGGCCCACCTTCAGCGAGGATCCTGTTAGGTCGGGTTAGCCAGAACCCTACCCTGTCCTTGATGTTTCTCTTCCTGATTTTCTACTCACATAACTCCCCCCGCACCCTGCTCCATGGCTACAAATGCCCCTGCTAGACTCAGAGTAGAGCTGGTTCTGTCCTGAGGTCTCTTTTCCCCTATCGCAACAGTCCTGAAAAAATCTGTTGTTTTTTTTTTTTTTTATCACTGTAACCACTGTCCAGCTTTGATTTGTCTTTAACAACAGATCCAGACCCCTGTACCCACACACGTGGGGAGGGACGCTGCTCCACAAGCAGGGCCCCTGTCAAGTTCAATGTGGTAAGGGGTGTGGACTTTGGGGCAAGACAGGCCAGCATCGAAATACCGCTTGGCCACTTACCAGCGCTGTGAACTTGGGCAAGAGCCTGGGCCTTTATTTTGTCATCTGTGAAGTGGGGACACTGGCCCATAATACGGCAGAGGATTTTTGTAGAGATGAAATGAGATAATGCTGTCAAGTGCTTACTGTAGGTGGGGAATAGCCCCCGCTCAGTAGACGCTGATTGGATGGGTGCAGGCAATACGCTCTGGGCAGAGTGGCCCCCGCTGAGGTGGGAGCCAGAGGTGGAGGTGTGTTTCCATGAAATTACCCAGCAAGGCTGGGCTGCTGGAATCCCGGAGGGTCCTCACTACACACACACGTCAAGAGCCCGGAGCTGGCTCTTCCTCAATGGCCTCCTGCTCTCTGATTGGACCCGGGAAAGGCCCACTGTGCATGCTGACCAATGACAGGCCTTTGGGCTGGGTCTCTTACCCACTCAGGCCCCTCTGCTGTAGTGTCGGAAGGCTGCCGGCCTCTTCAAAACTGCAAAGCCCCATTCAGCGTCCCTAGAGCCCTTCTCAACAGCCATGCGGAACACAGGCGACTTTGACCTGGCCTCGGCTGAGAACTGCCCTTGAGAGGACGGCCGAGAGGCCCCCGCTGTCCCTGCCAGGCCTGACTGAGGGACAAGACAGAGGGGGGCCTCGGCCATCAGCCATAGAAGGTTCCACTTCTCCATGTTAATTCAAGAGCATCCACGTCTCCTGCTGAGCAGCTGAAGAGCCCTCTGGAGCCTCTTTTCAACTGAAAACGGTAATTTGCAAGAACTCACAATGCTGGGAACAGGCAGGATGGCACGGTCGAACCACAGTAGGCCTTTCTCACAGCCCAGAGCCCACGGGGCCACTTGGAGGCTCGGCGGTGGCGGCTACTGGCTGATAGGAGGGTCTGGGGACGGGAGGGGGGCACCTCTCCGCAGCTCCCTGGGACCAGCTGGGCTTGTACAGCCAACAGACAGCAAGCGTGTCCTGCCTGGTGTATTAGCTTTCCAGAGCTGCCAAATTTCGAAACAACAAACATACCCTCTCATAGTCTGGAGGTCAGAAGCCCCAAATCGAGGTGTGTGTGGGGCCAGCTCCTGCTGCAGTCTCGGAGGGAGGGTCTGCCCTGGGCCTCGCTCCCAGCTCCTGGTGGTGGCAGCCACTGCTGGTAGTGAATTTGTCGGCTTGTAAATGCTGCCCTCCCATCTCAGCCTCTGTCTCCACATGGTGTTCTCTCTTGTCTCTGTGTATCCGTTTTCTTTTCTTGTGAGACACTAATCATCGGATTAGGTCCCACTGGAATCCAGCGCATCCTCCTCTTAACTCATCACATTTATTGCCAAATAAGGTTCGATTCTGAGGTTCAGGGTAGACACAAAATTTTTTTTAGGGGGGACACTCCCTGGTATCGAATCCAGCGTCTGCTATTGGCAGCTGGGCAATGGTGCAAATGACTTAGCGTGTCTGACCCTGTTTCCTCATTTTTAAATAAGGGTCATGGTGATGGTTGGCCGTGATGATACAGGAGACCAAGTGGCCCTGGGCACAGACCCCGGGCCAGATGACCTGCCACCTCCTTGCCATGTGACCTTGATCAGGCTGCCTAACTGCTCTGGTCATCTGTTCTCCCGTCCATACGAAGAGGAGGCGGCAGGAGATCATGGACCTCCTCCCCTTCCCATGGCCCCAGGTTCTGAAAGGTCCCCGAAGGCACCATAGGGGCCATGGGGCCTCTCAGGGTTTCCAAAACCCGAGAAGTTGGGCATCAACCCTCAACAACAGCGGGCCTCTGTGCTTTGTGGCCGGAATGGTATTGGCTCAGTGCTAGGGAGCCTTTTCTCAAGACGGGAGGGCGGAATTCCTCATTAACAATCACCAGTGTCTCTGAGAGTTTTCTTTGTAATTTAGTCAGGGGGAGGGGGAAGGAATTCTTATTTAAAACCATGCAGTTTGTTTTGCAATTTGTTCGAGAGACAAACATCTTTCTGAACGTAGAAAGAATGAATAATAAGACAGTTCTTGGGGCTGGGGAGGCTTGGAGCCTTGAGGTGAGCTGGTCTCAGCTGAAATAAATAACGATCACAGCTCTCAGTCATGGAGTGCAAACCTCCTGCCCAGCGCGGGTGTTTACCACTGTCTGCGTCCTCTTTCATTTATCCACAAAACAGCCCTCCGGGTACTCTTATTACCGTCATTTTACAATTGAGGAAGCCGAGGCCCAGAGAGGGGGAGTGGCTTGCCCAAGGTCACGCAGCTGGTCAGTGAGTTAAAGGGGATTTGAATTCAGGTCTATCTGACAGTAAGCCTGAAACTCTTAAGCAAGCTGTTGTTGACTGGCCTCAGTTGACTGTAAGTTCTAGAGCTGAGAATTAGAATGTGAGTCATAGGTAGAACTTAAAATGTACTAATGGCCACATTAAAAAAAGTAAAAACAGGTGAAATTGGCTTTAATAATATACTTAATTTAACCTGGCATACTTAAAATATTGTTTCAACATGAAATAGAAAATATTGTCATTCATGAGATATTTTGTAGTCTTTTTTCACACCAAGACTTAAATCTAGAATGTATTTGAAACCTGGAGCGCACCACAATTTGGATTAGCCCCACGTGAAGTGCACGTAGCCACGTGGGGCCAGTGGAGGTTGTGGCTGAGAAGACCCGGATGTGAGTCTGTGGATTTGCAGAGTTGGAAAGAACATCTAGCTCCTTCTGACTCTCACCCAAGAAGCATCATTCCTGCCATTCCGTGGCCTCCTTCCGCGGGAGGTGAAGGGCCTGAACCACTTGTATCTTTGGCATCCAGACTAGATCGGTCTGAGGTGACTTGTCCCTTGTGCCCAGGAGCTCCAGCCTCTCCTGCCTTAGCCCCGCCCCCCACTCTGTGAGCAGCCCCAGGCCACCCTGACCAAGGGTCCTGCTGGGGGTGACTGAACCCACCTTGCTCTGGGACCTGTTGGTTCCTGTGCAGACCTCTGAGCCCTGCCTTAGGCTGGGGACCCCAGGGATCAGAAACAGCCCTGCAGGGGCAGCTCAGACAGTTCCTGCAAGCCAACGGGACAGAGGCCATGCCTGGCTTTGAACCCCAGCTCAGCCATTCCTAGTGGGGAGAACCTGCCCACCGTTCTGTAGAATCGGGGTCAAAATACTACTTCCTCCTTCACAGGGCTGACGAGAGGATCAAATGAGGAACTGTAAGAGTCACTTTTATCTCTTCAACACGTATTCAACCATTAAGTATGCTACAGAGAAGTGCTACTTTTACCCCTATTTTATGGATAGGTAAACTGAGGCTCTGAGAGATGAAATAATTGAATCCAGTATCACACAACTAGCAAATGATGGACTTAACTGCAATAGACACTTTCCCACAGGGTGGTTGTAAGGATAGAAAAAATTAGTAAATTAAATAAAAACACTTAGAAGACTGCTGGGCACATAGCGTGTGCTCAGTGGGTTTTTGCTCCCATCCTCCTTGCCATCATCCTCACGGTCTTCATCATCCACCTCAACATCTGCATCATTGTTGTTGTCACTGCCACCATCATTGTTGGCATCACCACCACCGTGCTCAACACGGACATTCTCATCATGGTTGTCCCCGTCATTGTTTTTGTCATCGTCATCACTGATGCTATTGACGTCACCATCCTCATCACCGTCATCATCATCATCATCATCATCAGCTGCCCCCATGTGCGTTTTGTGAATGCCGAGCACAGTGCTGGCCACAGAGTTCCCGAGCTCACCTTGGGCTCAGGAATGAATTGTGTGCAGTTCAGCCAACAACACAAGCATGTAAAGGCAAGGCTGAAAGGCGGTTCTTGTTTGGAACACACACACACACACACACACACACACACACACACAGGACATTTTCCTTGGCCACAGAACACTGCCAGCACACAGCTCGGAGAATGCCTTTAGGGACAGAAAAAGAAGTCACGGGGCCACAGGTCCTGCGAAGTTGACTTTCTCCTTCCCGGTACGAGAAGGCCCAGGGAGCAGTGTGTCCACCCTGGGCTTCTCGGCTGCCTGGGAGGAAGCTGCCAAGTGAAATAACCTCCCTCAGGTCTGACTGGGCTGCTCCAACAGAGGGGGCCTTGTTCAGGGCATTCTGTTTATTTATTGTTAGCACTAATGCCAACCACGTTTATAGAGAGTCGCCGTGGGTCAAGCCCTGGGCAGAACCAAAGACGCGTCCTGGCTACCTTCCCTCTCACCCGGGGAGGTTTCTCTCTACGCGTCTTCATTCCTTCATCCCTGACCCTGCAAACCTTACCAGACGAACGAACCCTCCCCCACCAGTGACAGAGGGTGCTCGTGGATCTCGATGCAGATATTTGCACGTTAGCAGGGTTTTCCTGAACCTCAAGGCTCTGGGGTGGGGCTGTGGCGGGGGCAGGGGGCTGGAGAAACTGGAAAATGTCATTTCAAAGAAGGGAAGCGATGTGAGCGCCGTTCGGTCTAGGGAGCCTCCCACCCCAGTTCACAATGGCTTTGCAAGCTTGACATTTCTGGCGAGAGCCGTGGACAACCCCATTGTGCGATTCTGGGCTCTCAACAGAGCTAGGGAATTCCCTAGAACATGCTGAACTGAGACATTTAATCAACATATTTCATTTAGCGTCTGCTACGTGCCGGGCACAGTTCTAGACAATGAGGGAGAGAAGAGCATGATGGGAAATCCCAGGTATATGTATTTTTACAATGGGGGAGTAGAAGCCTCATTTCACTCGCTTGATGTTCCACCCAGACCTCAGAACCATCAGCCCTGTGTTAAGTGCTTACAAAACTTACCCGGTGTGATTGCATAAATTATCCAATGCAACAACCCTGAGAGACAGGTCCTGCTTACATTACCCCCCATTTGACAGATGAGAAAACTGAGGCACAGCGAGGTTGGTAAATTTGTCCCAAGTCACTCACTGAGAAACGGGGAGAATTAAACTGGGGAACTTAAAACTATAGAGGAACATGGAGGGGCATCCAACCCAGTCCTGGGGCGAGAAGTCAGGCTGTGACCCCAGAGATGGGCAGGGGGTGCCTAGTGGAGGAGGCAAGGGCACTGGGGCAGGGTAAGCCCCCCTTGAGGGCTCCAGGTCCGAGGTGGCACAGTGTGATCAGGACCCAGGCCTTCTGCCTCCGAGCCCGTGTTTCTGCTCCCTTTTCTTCATACCCTTGACCCGTGAGCCCTGCTCTCTAGCCAGCTAAGCCAAACCAGGGCTCAGCAGGAGCCCAAAATAGCTACGGCTTCCAGGCAAAATTAGTGCCGAGTCAATCTTGCCCCATTCATCACTCTGTCTCCAACCTTGTTATTTGCAGGCAACAGGGCAGTGGGAAGAAGGGAAGGGGGCAGGGGAGATGCTCCTTCAATCTTGCAGCATCCCTGGGTTTCTAAAGGAAAGCCTGTCATTTCCTTGAGCAAGGTGTCAGCACATGGGATGACTGCAGCCCCAGCAGCCCTGCGCCCCCGTCCCTGCCTCCAGCACCAAGCACCCTGTGGCATCTCTATCTGCTCCAGCCAATGTGGGTCGAGTAGCGTTAACACAACATTCAGCTCCAGAAGAGGGTCCTCACTGGCCTCAGCCAATCAGCATAGCCCATCTCCCTCTCCCATGTGGTAACTGGTCCAGGAACAGACAGATAATCTTATTAGAACCAACAGATTGGCCAAGAGGGAGAGGTGCTGGTTTCTTAGGGACTGAGGCAACTAGAAGAAGTGGGCCTGAGTTCCTGGGAGTATCTGGCTTCTATCGGGGCAGCCAACGACTGGGGCAAGGTAGCAGCGCAGAGCAACTAAGACCTGATGGGCTTTGTTGGAACCTGGATCAAGCCACAAATTTGATGAATTTGGTGTCTGTGAGCCAGAATAAGTGATTCTCTTTTTAGAAAGTCCACTTGAATTGTGTCTGTGCCACGTTCCACATAAAAACAGTTTTACACGCATGAGAGCTGTCTGGAAGAGTCTCACCCAGGTTGTTTGTGAATCCCCGAGGTCTGGGCTGGAGGGGTAGGGGCAGAAGCCCGGAGGGGAGTTGAATTTGGGTGTGGGGGCTCTCTGAGACAAAGACCTGGGGTGATCGTGAGTTCAAGAGGCAGAATCAGCTCTGCACAGAATTAAAATGCAGCCCCTGGCTCCTTCAAGAAAAGGACAACTATAATAATGGGCCTTGCCTATTAACTATCTGGCCAGTGCTTTGTGTGTTATCTCATCCATTCCTCCTTACCACCGAGGAGGCGGGGCTGAATATTCCCACTGACAGACGAGTAAACTGAGGCAGAGAGAAGCGGCACAACCAAGGGCACGGGGACTGGACAGCGGACCTGGGCTTGGAGCCCCCGTGGGCCTGACTGGGGAACCCCCACCCCTAACCGATCACCGCCCGCCTGAGAGCAGGTGTGCTGGGGAGATCCTGCCGACGCTCCAGCGGCTGGGATTTAATGTCTGCGCCTGCAAGCGAATGACAAAGTATGTGAATTGCACCAGGACCATTTCCTCCACTTAACCTTGGCAGGATCCCAGGGGCATAAACATTCCCCGGTAACGGCCGAGAACGGCGCTGAAGCTAACGGATGACTCCGCTCGGGAGTAGGAGCCCCGGCAGAACCGCAGTGCGGAAGTGGGTGTTCGCTCCCATCACGGTCATTACCAACACCAAGACCAGGGTCGCTGAACGGCCACCTCGCAGGCCCTCAAGGCAGGCGCTCTGAGGATCCCATTGTACCAGCGAGGCAGCGGAGGCCCAGAGTGGGGAGGTGGCAGATCCAACATTACAGAGCAAATACAGGACTTGGAGATCTCACCCCCAGACCTGGAGACTTTTCAATATCCCAGTATTTGCCAAAGTGTCAGACCAGCCTTGGCTACAGAGAAGATTCCAGCATTAAATAGCATTCAAATACACAGTGAGGAAATGATGATTCCTTTTCGATTGTCTTTCAGTCCTCTGATGACATCATTAAAAAGTCTCACTTTGGTGCGAACAGCTCTTTAACACCTTCTCCCAGTCAACACCTTCTCCCAGTCCGCCTTGGTGACAGAGAGAGGCTTCCGCTCCTGGCCCCAGGCCGGTCACAGTGATTGGCTACCATTGATCGACCCGGTTCTGTTTTTTGTAGTGCTTGTAGTGATTAACCTCTCTTTAGGAAAAGTCATATTGATTTCATATTTGCAGGTAAATTAGCTTCTTAAATAAACGATCTTCAGTAAAAAAAAAAAAAGTCAATTCAAAGAAAAATAAGCAACCCAACAAAAACCATGGAGGTGGAGGGCTGATGAGTTCCGTTGGGGAGATGTCTCCACCACGCTCTGAACTGAACCCCAAACTTCCGCCTCGTCCACTTGGCAGATGGGAGGGTCCAGTGTGAAGAGAACGGGGCCCAAGCGAAAAGAAGAGTGGGTCCCCTTTCCTCTCCGTCCTGGCTCTTGTCCCGCACCCCAAACCACCAGCTCGGATGATGCTGTCCTAGGCCAGGAGGTGGGGGATGCCCTGTGACTGGTGTCCTTATAAAAAGGGGAAATTTGGACACGGGCATGCACATGGGGAGAACGCCATCCAAAGATGAAGGCAGAGATCAAGGTGCTGCTTCCAGAAGCTGAGGAACCTGCCAGCAGCCCAGCAGAAGCTAGAGGGGAGGAAGGAGGAGGAGGCCCACCCAACGCCAGCATGACCTCCTCTCACTGCATGAATGACATCCGCAGCAACCCCAGTTCCAAACAAGGTCACAGCCTGCGGTACTTGGTTGGGGGGGGGGGGAGGTTAGGACTTCACCATATGAACACGATGCAACCCCTAACAGTGCCTAAGTGCATTATGTGTGGCATTGTCTTATAACAGCTCTACAAGGTTGATTAGAATCCGTATTTCACTTTGCAGGTGAAGAGAGTGAAGACTCACCGGGAGTCGCACGTGTGCGGTGAGCGGCACCACCGCAGACCCTGCCCCTGTACCGCACACCCCACTGCCTCCCCGTGCCAGCATTCGGGCTTCCGAGTAACACCCCAGGGAGGCGGGCTCCGTTACCATCAGCGCTTCACAGGCAAGGAAACCGAGGCTCCGGGAGGTAAGGCAGTGAAGCCAAGGGTCGCACAGCTTATCGGTGGCAGAGCTGGGATTCGAACCTAGGCATCCGTCTGCCTCTTAAGTGTGTGCTCTTGGGCATTCCGCCACTCTGCTGCTGATTGGGTAGTGTGATATTGCATGTTGTATTGTATGTCATATCATCTCAACTCCTATGTCACGTCACGTCACGTCACGTCATCCTCTCTCGCTACAGAGTAACCAGGAAGGGATGTAAAGCAAGCTCTGTCCACCCCAGACCTCAGGCTCTAAACTCATCTTTAGAACAGCCCAGCCCTTCCCACCGGTAATCCTCCTGCAGAACCAGAGCGGTTCACCGTCACTTGGAGTCTCGAAAGCAGCTAACACTCAGTGGCCTGCAAACGCCCAGCAGCCCTCTCCCCATGCCAGGCCAAGCCCCTGAAGTAGTAACTAGCAGGCTGTAAGGAGCCTTAGCTCTCACGTGGCCACGCCCACGTCTCCTACCTCTCCTACCTCTAGTAAGTACCCCCTACCCACAGAGCCCCAGCCAAGCGAGTGCCCTGTGTCTCGGTGTGGAGGGAAACCTCAGGAGTCCTCACAGCCAGAACTGCCTCCATAGCACGGACTCCCTGGCTTCCCCTGCCTGCCAGGGCAGCTCGTGCTGGAAGCCAGTCCACACCGAGAAAAACAAACGATGGCAAGGACCTTCCCTCCACGCCCATGTTCCCTGGCAGCCGACGCTTCCGTGGGCGCCAGGGGCTCTCTGGAGCCAGGGGACGGCTTCCTCCCTTGGCTGAGCCAGCGTAGAGACCAAGAGGAATAACGAGAATCCTTTACGCTCAGGCAGTTTGCAACATGAGTAGGCTTTCACTATCATTGATCCTTTTTCAGAAAGACAGCTATTGATCAGTCGGTGAGTTTGTTGAGCACCTACTATGTGCCTGTGTGTTACAGAGGCAGAGACAAGTAAGAGAGAGTCCCTGCTCCATGGGACTCAGGCTGCAGTGGCCAGGGGCAACTGTAGTATATTATGGAATTCCAGCCTAGCCACTAGCCTCTTGGTGCCTTGGTTCTCTCATCTGTGAAATGGGCACAAAGTAGTGAGGACCAACGACGGTAATATGTGTGAGAGGCTTAGGACAGAGCCTGACACGCAGAAAGCATTATATGCATGTCGGCTGTTATCAGCAGGGCTTGGTGGGGAGACAGAGAGGGCTAAGGAGGGCTGGCGGAGAACGAGGCAGCAAGAGTGATGCCTGAGAAGATGATGCTGTGTTAAGAAAAGGAACCCAGGTGGCGGGAACAGCCAGGGCAGACATTCGGAGACAGGAAAGGGCTCCTTCAGCTGCAGGGGCAGAAAAGACTGGCCGGTGCATGGTGAGTTTCGATTTTATTCTAGGGGCAACGGGAAGCCACAGACGGTCTCTGGTGATCAGATGTGTGTTTCAGGATGCACGCTGGCTGCAGCGTGGAGTGGAGGGTGTCCCTGGAATCTAGGCAGCAGGCAGAGGTGGCCTGGCTCGGAGGGGTGGGAGGTGAGGCCGCAGGCATGAGAGACACGGAGACAGTGACTGATGGGATGTTGATCGGACCAGGGCAGAGACGGGGTCTGTCCTGCTCACTGCTGTGTCCCCAGTGCCCAGAACCGTGCCCAGCACAGTGTAGCTGCTCAGTGAATATTTATGGATTGAATGAATATGGCGAGGAAGAGGGGGGACTTGAGGGTGATGACTCGGGGACGCTGGTGCTGTGGGGAAGGACACCAGACTGGGACAGGAGATACAGAGGAACCCCCTGGGGTATGACAACCCCACTTATTCACCTGTGAGGAAAACATGATTGCCACCTTCTCCTTCTCTTCTTTCTCCTTCTTCTCCTCCCCCTTCTTCTTCTCCTCTCCTCCTCCTTCTTCTTCTCCTCCTCCTCCTCCCCCTCCTCCTTCTTCTCCTTCTCCCCCTCCCTCCTCTTCTTCTCCTTCTTCTTCTCTCCTTCTTCTTCTCCTCCTCCTCCTTCTTTTCTCCTCCTCCTCCTTCTCCTCCTCTTCTTCCTCTTCCTCTTCTTCTTCCTCTTCCTCTTCTCCTTCTTCTTCTCCTTTTTCTCCTTCTCCTTCTCCTCCTCTTCTTCCTCTTCCTCTTCTTCTTCTTCTCCTTCTCCTCCTCCTCCTCCTCCTTCTCCTTCTTGTCTCTCTGGGTCTCCAATCCAGAGATGGAAATGGAGACCCAGAGAGACCAAGCGACTTGCCAAGACCACACGGCACAGAAGAGGAAGATACTGGACTTGCACCTGGTGCTATTTTGACTGCCTCCAGCCTGTCCCGGATGCCCTGAGCCCACAGGAGGCCTGTTAGGCAGAAGGATCGGGGTATATACTCACGTCATGCCAGGTAGCATTTCACTGCTTAGGGACTCAGGTTTTTCTCCAGAGTAAAACCTTGCCGCCTAATTAAGGGACCGTCTTCATTTCTGGCTGTGCCTGGATGGGTGACGCTCTGGCCTTGAACCTTCCACAGTGTCCCTGTACACCTGCCACTCCAGGGGCAATTTAATCTCTGGGTGTCCAGTTGCCTGACACGTTCCAGGAAGGAGGTCAGCAGGGTGAATGGCAGCGTTAGCATCAATTATTGACCCAGAGCTGTGGCAGCCACGGAAGGGCTTGGTGTGCAGCCCATGCTGGGCCCACAGCCTCAGACAGCTGGTTGGTTCGGGCTGTGCAGAAAACCCAGAAGAAATGGGCGAATGTGGGGTACCGGCCGATCTTGTTCCAGCCTCAGACGGGCCTGCTGCTGGGGGCTGGCGTGGCCTCAGAGGAGCCTCCCAGGGGGTGCGGGGTGATTTTCAGAGGAACCAATGTGTGTGTGTGTGATTTCCTTATATGCTTCTCTCATCCCCATTTGCAGCCGGTGGCTAGGCTTGCTGTGGCACATGGCCTCAAGGATATAATTCCTGCAGAGCAGGGACGAGAAGCGATCCACCAAAGGCTGCTCTGGTCACTGTAGGACACCAGAGCAGGATTGAAAACTCCAGTGCCTATGAGGGGAGGAGCGGGGTCAGAGGTACCTCGACCAGGAAGACAGGAGGGCAGAGGCCACGCCCCTCGGAGAGGGCAGCACCTGGTTCTAGCCTTACCTGAGATACGCCAATTTTTCAACGGATGTTGGACAACTGGGTTTTCATAGAAAACATCCCACTTTTTAAAGCGTGGAAGATAAATTAATGAATTTAAAAAACATGGGAAAGAGAAAAGTATGGAGTCAGTATAAAGATCAGTGGCTGCCAGGGGTTAGAGGGGAGGCAGGAAGGGGGCCCAGGGGACTTTTAGGGAATGAAAACTATGCCCGTGGAGTATAGTGATGGTGGACACATGTCCCTACACATTTGTCAAAGCCCACAGAATGTACATCCCAGAGTGGACTCTAAGGTAAACTGTGGACTTCAGGTCAATATTGGCTTATTAGTTGTAATGAATAACCACACTGATATAAAATATCAATCATAGAAGAGCCGGGGGAGGGGCAGGGAGTAAGCGTGAAAGGGGTTATGGAAATTTTCCCTGCTGTGCTGCTTGTTTCTGTAAGCCTGACATGCCGGCCCCTCCCCAATGAAGCCTATCAAACAAAGCAACCCAGCAGGCAAAGGGAAATATCGGGCGTGCGGGGGTGGGGTGGGGGGGGCGGCCTCCTTCAGTCTCATTCACAAACTCTGCTGAAAGGTCATCAATGAGCCTGCCAGGCGGTCTTGGGAAGGACGTTGGCACTCAGGAAGTGATTTCTCTGTGGGGAGGACCTGGCTAGAGGTTGGAAGCAGGTCCTGGCCATGCCCGAGGGGAGCGATGGTGTCCCTGGTGCCGGAAACAGCACCTCGGGCACAGGTTCCTGTGCTCCAAGCTGGCCAGAGGTGGCAGCGTTTCCAGACCGGTAAGAAACAGGCAGCATAAGAGAATGGGGTTTGATGGTGACCAGGACGGCGGGCAGGAGGGGTGTCCATCCATCCTGGCGTGAGCGAGCCCCGGCAATGACAGACATTAAGTTTCTTGCAACCCAGTAGAGACTAATTTGAATTCACTTAAAGGTACTTAATAAAGTTGCTATTTTGGGCACACCAGAATTTGTGGGCTTCAGTAAGGTTCCTTGACACCCGGCACCCACACCTGTCCGCCTCAGCGGAACTCGGCGATCTGTCAAACCAGAATCTCAAACGCGCTGGCTCTTAAAATAGGCCGAGCGAGCTGAACGTCACCCCATTCTTAGAAAGGCTCTGCTCAGACCTAACCGAAATTCACCCACAGATCCCCCTTCCCAGGTTCGGGGAAACATCTACAAAGCTCCTGCTACGTGCCAGCACTTCCCAAGTTTTGTTTGGAACAGTTTTAGCAGCTCCTATTGGTGGGGCTTAGCAGGTGCTGCGTTAACCTGATTGGTTAGCCTGTGCGTGACTCGTGTGTGGCCCAGAGGAGGAAACAGCCCAGAGATGCTAAAAGGCTGTCTCTGAGGTCACTGGGCTGCAAGGGGCAGAGCGGAGTGTGCACCCTCCACAGGCCCCCCCCCCCACCCCATGATGCATTGAATCTAACGCCTCCATTTTCTCTCCATCCGACAATCTATCCACATGGTAAAAAGCCAATGAACAGTTATATATTTTTTTGTGGGATTTTGAGAGTTTTGGCAAGCATGTCAGAACTATCTAAAAACCAGTTTCAAAATATTCCATTTGAACAATGTTTCGAACTGCACCACATGGCCTGTTGGGGGAGGGTTGATCTCGTGGCGTGGGGGGGGGTCAAGGTGTATTTCAAAGAAGCCCATGTGTACCCTCAGATGTGGGGGCATCTCCAGCAGTCACCTAGCCGCTCTGCACGGGCCCGGAGAGGCATGGGGTGTTATTGGATGTCTCCATCTTCGCCAGACAACCCGGGCGGGGGGGGGGGGGGGGGGGGGGGCGGGCAAGAGGATAACAATAACAACAGCCATGGGGGGCTGTTAACACTCATGAAGCGCTAACAATGTGCCACCCACTGGGCTGTGAACTTCGCATAGATGATCTCATTTAAATCTCAGCACGGACTTACTTACGAAGTTGGTTCTATTATTATCCCCATTGCACAGGTGAAACCACTGAGGCTCAGGCAGGCGAAATAACTTGCCCAAGGTCAGGCAGCTCCTAAGTGGCGGTTCTGGGATTTGAACCCACATTGGACTCAGGGCTCACATGCTTCCTCACTACTAAGTGTTCTGAGGTGTCCAGTCCTTTGAGGGGCCTTTCAGTAAGCACTGATCTCCTGGGACTACCAGGTGCATTGTACTGCCTTTTCTTCTGTCAGTCAACTGGTCATTCAACAAGCAGATAATATACTCAGCCCTTACTCTAGACCTGGCGTGGTGGCTACAAGGCTCAGGAACCCCCGGTCTCCCTCCAGGGCCACGGTTGATGTGTGCATGACTGTGACGATCCATGAGGCCCAACCAGATCAGGCAATGCTGGTCCCGGGGCGGGCAGACCCTTCTGATATCTCTAGCAGCACCCCGTGCTCCAGCCGTCCAGGCTAGCACCCACCTGTCCCGTGGTCCAGCCTCTCGTCACCACAGTGCCAGTGAGCCAGCACAGAGGCATAGTGTGTCTGCACTCGGGAGAACCAGAGGACTCGTCCCTACCGAGGACACTGGGACCCCAGGAGACAGGGAAGCTTGGCCAGTGCCCCTGAGCAGACCCAGAACCAAACCCGGGTCTCATCACTCCCCTCTCAGAGCTCTTTCCGCAACACCCCATTTTGTGTGTCCACTCGACTGGGCCATGGGGGGCCCGGACATTTGGTCCAACATTACTCTCTGGAGGTTTCTGGGTGAAATGAACGAACGTTTAAATGGGAGGGCCGAGGAAAGCCAACACCGCTCCCCAGGGTGTGGGTGGGGCTGGTCCAACCCTTTGGAGGGGGTCTGGACAGAACAAAACGGTGGAGCGAGGAAGGACTTGCTGTCTGCCTCACTGTGTTCAAGACATCGGTCTTCTTCTGCCTTTGCACTTGGGTTCGAACCGGAACTTAGACTGTCAGCTCCGCCTGGGCCTCCAGCTTGCTGTCTGTGTAACTGTGTGAGCCAGTTGTAAACCTCTCTCTCTCTCTCTGTGTATCTTCTGTGGGCTCTGATCCTCCGGGGGGCTCTGACTCGTGCAGCCGCTGTGCAGGGAGCAGGCTGGGATATCTACGTGACATCCGGGCAACTGTGTGCCTTTCCACGCGGCGACACAGAGCTCCCCGCCGCGTGGCGGCATGCGCAGGCACGGTGCTCCACGAGGCACTGTCAGGGGGTTCCCGTGTCAACTTGTCTTCAAACGTCAGCAGTTACGTAATTATTTTGACGGGACGAGTTAGAAAGATTGTACGTGAACACCAGATCTTGATGTTACATATGTTCCCACTAAGGGCGAAGCGAGTAAGACAGTGAGTTGGTGGAGGATCCATTTAAAGACAAGCGTGCAGCTCTGGGAAAATCCTGGAAGGGAGACGAAGACGGGTGGGAGTCTGGGACCATCATTAATTCTAAGAAAGAGGCATTAACTCGGTGGGGGGCACTCTGGATTCTTGGGCGCGGTAGCAGGAGGTTACTTCTCCTCGGAGAAGCTTCCCAGAATTCCTCTGTGGCAAACCCAATGACAGCGCCCCAGAGATGTCTCCGCGCTAATCCTCAGAACCAGCAAATCTGTCCTCTTCCCTACCAAAGAGACTTTGCAGACGGGCGAAGTTTAGGGTGTGGCTGGGGGAGGTTATCCCGGATTATCCAGCAGGCACAAGGTCTCACAAGCATCCTCGGTAAGAGGAAGGCAGGAGGGTCCGAGTGAGAAGCCGGTGGGACAACAGGAGTGCAGACCAGAGGGCCCAAGATGCTGGCTTTGAACTTGGAAGGGGGCCCCGAGCCCAGGAAGGCGGGCAGCCTCTAGAAGCTGCAAAAGGCAATGAAACGATTCGAGGGTCTCCCAAAGGACCTCCGCTGGGCGGACACCTTGATATTTGCCCGGAGAGGCCCGTTTTGGCCTTCGACGATCAGAACGGTAAGAGAATGAACGTGTGCTGTTTTAAGCCATCGGGTTGGCAGTAATTTGTTGCAGCAGCCGTGGGAAACTGGTGTACTCTTCAGCGCCTCTCGGGGGCCAGTTAGGCACTCTGAGGACATGCGGGGGGGGCGGGGCTCACTCGCACTGCCTCTGCCTTCCCTTCAGTAACAACGAGAATGCCTTCAACCCCGCGCCTCGGCAGTGTGCTGAGCATCACACTTCAGCCAGACTGAGGCAAGCCTTCCGAATCCAGGCAGTGGTGGCATCACGGGTCTTCCACTTGCCCCTGAACACCTATGGCTACCCTTCTCCATCATGCTCCCTATTGTGGGGTGGTCTGCATGGACCCCATCTGTCTGGGGGTGGTCTGCATGGGCCACAGCAACAGGCTCTCTGGTTCTCTGGCTTCTGCTTGAATCCGGCCAGTGGGAGCGCACCAGCAGGAGCCGGGAAGGTGGGTAGGATCCTTCCCCCAGCCCCTCTCTCTCTGAGGGGCCACCAGGGCTGGCAAGGCCCCTCGACTGAAGACCACCATTCCTCCAGGCAGCCCTCTTCACACGGGTCCCTCCTCCTGCTTCCTGTCACTGCTCCTGCCCTTCGTCTTTCCAGGGCGAGGGGCGGTCACAGCTCCCCTCTGTAACGAAGCCTGAGTGCTGCACAGCCCCTTGCGATTTCCCCACATCACGCCCCCACCGTTATTAAACTTTCCCCCCCGCCACCGCCCGATTTCAGTGAGTCATCACCTCCTGCCAGGCCCCCAACTGACGCCTCGAGACGCAAACACGACACAGACAGGTCAGGTCACGTGTTAAGCCTGTGTCTCCCCAAAACCCTCGGCCAGAGGTTGCCAGTCCCACCCGCGGGCTGTGGTCTGCAGCGAGCCCAGGCCAAGCTTGCATTTACTCACTTTTCTATTTGGGTTCATGGCCAACAGTGAATGATTTGGAGCCTCTGATCACAAACCCAGAGTTCCCGCTTCTCTTCAGAGATAAAAGTGAACCAGCACTGGTCTACGAGCTTTTGTGAGTTAACTCCTTGAATCCTCCTGCTAACCCCACAGGGTAAGGAATAGCACTAACTCAATATGGGGAAACCGAGGCACGGAGCTCCACCGGCTTGCGTGAGGTGACTCAGCTAGTGGGTGGAGGAGCTGGCTCTGGCCTAGCTCATCAATTAACTTGGGGAACAGAGCCCTCGAGTATGGCGGGGGCTCCCCATTTGCCACGGTCTGCGACATACCTGCCTTTGGTCACCTGCCCAGCTCCCGAGGCCACTGGAGTTTGCGACCCCTTCCCCGAGCTCTTCCCTGTCTCCAGTAGAAGGAACCCCAAGCCCTCCCCTTGGGGTCCTGAGACGGGCCCGCCTCATTCCTGAGAGCCGTCTTCACCCCAAAGCAGCAGGCTTGGCCTCTGAGAGGGGACTTCGCCATCCTCCCCATTGCGGCTGGCTCTGCAGCTGCTCTGCTTGCAGCTCGGTTACATGGCATCAGTGCAGTCCTGATCCCCAGTCCCCCGGCCACGCTGCGGATTTCTGATCGCACGCCGGGCCGGGCTGCGGGGGAGCCCGGGGCTCACATCTCTGTGCCCGAGAGCACACAGAGCCCTTGTTCTCCCGGCCCCCGCCCCGCCCCGCTCCTGTTGGACCCTCGCCTCGCTTTGCCTGAATGGGGCCTCTAACTCTGTCCTTCCTCGGGCACGGTCCCCGGTCAGCCCACCAACGGGGGAAACGAGCCACGCAGAGGCGCTTTCTAAAGCATCTCTGAAATCAGAGCCGCCTGGGCCTCCTTCTCCCAGCCCCGTCGCCTTCGCAGTGGGTGGTTTTGCTGGGTTCTGGGGCCTCTCTCTCTCCTCTCTGCTCTTCCTCCGGTTTCTGCCACTGAGCACCCCGGGGGAGGAGAGCTGGGCTAAATGCCCTCATTGTGAGGGTAACCGAAGCATCTCAGACGCCAGAGATGGGTCCGGCGGGGCGGTGATGACCGTGAAAGGGGATCGATAGCCCTCTTATCGCGGAGCAGCGCTCCTGTCTGGCCCCAGCGTGGGTAGCGGAGGGCGTGGAGAGGATGGGCGGGGGGAACTACTAGAAAAAGCTGGCTGGATCTCAGGGGAGGCCAACACAATTTCTAGAAGAATAGAAGGAGAAACACTATCTGGCCGAAGAGAGCCATTAATTGGCCATTAGCCTGTGGAGTGGGGTTTCCTCTCCAGTACTCCCAGAGATTAGAGCGAGAACTGGGTTAGTCCCCGGGAGCACCTCAGTGGAGTCCCCAGTCCCCAGCGGTCACTCAATATTTGTGTGGTACTTTTGTGTGCAAGGAATTCTGGGACATGCCTGGGAGGGCCACTTGGCCGGGGGCAGCTGGGCAGCGTGAGGCCAGGATTCTCATCTTGACTTTGATTCTAACTGGCTGTGGACCTCAGCGGGTCCCTTTCCCTCTGGGCATCAGTTTCCCCAGATCAGAACTGCGAGCGTGGGTCCGGACGATCTCAGCGCCCCCACCTTCGATGAAGAAGCCCTCACGAAAAGAGTTCTGGGGGTGGGTGGCGGTCACAGTGGCACAGGATACGAGTGTATTTAATACTACTGAACTGTCCACTTAAAAACTGTTAAGGTGGCAAGTTTTATGTGTGTTTTACCAAGAGGAAAAATAAGGGCAGAAAGGTTGAAAAGAATGGAGTTATTGTCTGTTATGTGGCTCACAACACACAGAGAAGGTGGCAGACGGACCGGGCAGCTCCCGCCTTAAAGGAAGCGTTTTATCTCAGGAAGGAGAGGTTGGTTGGTTGGTTGTTTTTTTTTCTCCCCCAAGAGTCTGCAACTACACCCAAAGGGCCAAATCCCAGATCAGGCTGCCCGTGTTTGTACACAATGTAAATAAAGTTTTCTCGGAAGGAGGGGAGGGAGGTAGGGAGGGAGGGAAGAGGGAGGGAAGGAAAGAAGACAGGAAAGGACTCCGTGTGGCAGTGTCTGGCACGCACTGTTCGTCACGGACCCTACGCACCCCCTTCCCTCTGCTTAGCTCACAGGACCCGTGTCTTGGGGGGGGGGGCAGTTTGAGCATTCCCAGGGAACGGGTCATGACTGGTCCAGGTGGCAATTTGCCTCCCTCCCCCGACCCCAGCAGGCATGTGGCCACGTCTGGCGACGGTTCTGCTTGTCGCAGTGGAGGGGGAAGTGCTCCTGGAATCAGACCTGCTCGCCGTCCTACCCGCCTAGTGCTGCCCCACCACCACACGGAACCATCCGGTCCGAAACGCCAAGGGCGCCAAGGCTGAGAAGCCCTGTTCAGAGGGAAGAAGCAGAGAGTGAACGAAGTGGGTCAGCTGCGTGTGGATCAGAAGTGATCAGTGCCGGGGACCGAGAGCAGAGAAGGGGGAATGCCTGGGGTGGGGCCGGGGTGGGGCCGGGGTGGGGCTGGAGGTGGTGATCCGGCGCTGGAGTGACTGAAGAGCTTATGTGGGGTCCCAGAGGAAGACGGGAGTCAAAGATGACTCCGGGCTTCTGGTCAGAGCAGCTGTAAGGATTCATGAGTGGCCTGACCCAATGGTCTCTTCATGTCCACTCTTAACTCTCCCTCCCCCGCCAGTCCCTCCTCGACTCTATAGAGCAGCCACAGCCATCTTCATATAGAAATTTGGTGCCTCCCTTCTTGAATCCCTAGGGCTACCAAAAGCCCAGTGGGTGCCCTCCCTGAGCCAAAAGGTCTACCATGACCTGACCCCTCCTCACCCCCTTCCCAATCACAGTTCACCCCATTCACCTCCTCAAACCTAGCAGGCTCTCACCTCTCCCACCCTCCCTTCACTCCTGCCTGACCCTTCTCCTCTAGAAGGGCTTGGGTCCTCTAGATACCACCTCCTCCAGGAAGCCTTCTTAGATACCCTCCTCTGGGTGAGGGGCCTCCTCTGGGCTTTCAAGGCGCCCTGCCCTTCCCTTCATCAAAGCACTGATGGGCTGGTTTGTATTTCCTGCCTTTTCCACTGGGTGAGCATCAGAAGAGTCTTGTGCACCAGGGTCCAACTGTCCAGGCTTGCCTGGGACCGAGGGGCTCCCGGGCTACCTCGACTTTCCGTGCTGCAGCTGGGGAATTCCGGGAAAACCCAAACCGGCTGGTCCCTCTGCTGCATCCCTGACGCCTAGCAGAGTCCAGTGTATGATGAGCCCAACACATTGTTGCATGAAAGGTGGGTGGGAGATTTACACATTTTTTTTTAGTAGATGGATGAGTAAAGTTCCTCATCAAGCAGTTAATAATCCAAAACCATTAACTGCACTTCTGGAAGCCCCTGGAAGCCCCCAATCCCAGCCCACCCTGACTTGGGCTCCATGGACCTAGTCAAGTCATGGTGGTTTTGTGCTCCAGGCAGAGGGCGTGGTTTGCAGGGCAGGGTCCAGGCCCACCCTTCTGTCTGCACAGACAGGGAGGTCGGGCTGTGCGAGAAGGACTGTGGCACTGAGTCCAATGACCTAATTGTCCTGGACCCTCGGCTGCCCCCCTCTGGAGCCCATGTCCGCACGTGGATCCCCGCGCCAGCCCTGCTATCTGACCCTCCATCCGGGACAGCTTATCTCCCCGGCTTCTGGTAGCTTGCAAAAAAAAAAAAAGCATGCAAAACTAGAAACTTGAAAATGTTTCTCGGGTTTTGTTTTTCTCTTTCTTCTTTATTTTCTCCTAGGGCAATCAACCCTCCCATCTCTATCATGTTCTGAAAAAGAAGCTAATTGTATCCTCTGACTAGGTGGCCAGACAAAAGTAGCTTGGGTTGTTTGTACACCTGTGAGTCTAGGTCCCTGAGGGCTTGCAAGACAGAGAGGACCACGGCCCCTCTCTGCTAAGGAGACAGTAACTTGGCTTAAGACAGGATGGCCTGGGATGTCCTCTGAGCATAAGGCTGAGTGATATGGTCTGGGTGGGGTCCCCCCCAGGGGTAAGTACCTGGGGGGACACAGGGGTCATTTCATGGGACCCATGACCCACATACAAAAGAAAACACAAAATAAAGTGCATAATTTGATGAATTCAGTAACACACACTCAAGCAACCACCTCCCAGGGCAAGAAACGGAATAAGGTCAGCTCGCCAAAGCCCCTCCTCTGCTCCTTCCCACCCGAGGTAGCCACCACCGTGACCGCCACGGTCATTTCCTCCACGTTGCCCTCTGTGACGCCCCCACCTAAGCACGCATGCATCCCCAAACACTCCAGTTGAGCTTCTACTTTGAGCTGCGTGTCATTAACATTCTGTATAGCGCATGCTCTTTTGCATCTGGCGTTGCTTTTACACGACTGATCCTTTCGCAGCACGGAGCTGCAGGTTGCTCGTCCTCCCTGCCTTATGCTATCACGGCACGAAGGAGCCTCACGTCACTTGTGTGTTACACCACCGCGGGTATTCGGCACTTGGCTGCCCCACCTCAAAGTTTTTCACTATTGTGACTATTGTATATATAGCCTCTCTCTCGAGGCTCCGTCTCCAAGTGGAAGAGTGTCGTGCTGCTTTAGTAAATACTGCAAGGTGGTTTTCCAGAGCAGCTGCACTGACTCCCACTCCTGCCAGCAGTGTGTGAGCATCCTCAAGCCTCCTTCTAATTTCCAGTTAATAACCACCCCTTTGTGTTGTTTGCATGTGGCAGGCTTAGCGTGTGAGCACGGGAAGGGAGCTAAATGGCTCCTCGACCCCCTCGACGTGACGGACTGGTAGAAGAGACACAGGTTGGTTAAATCAGCGCAGCAGTGCTGTAATCACAAACCCCCGTGGAACGGTGTGGAGTGTGGAGAGTGCACGGCAGGGAGCTCTGACCTGGTCCAGGGGAGCTGCAGAGGAATCTCAGAAGTAATGCTCTACCCAGGATGGGAAGGAGCTGCGATTGGCCGAGGGAAGTGTTCTAGGCAGATGGCACAGCATGGGCAAAGGCCCTGAGGTGGGAGGGAGCAAGGTTGGTTTAAGGAGCGGGGCGGGGGAGGGGTGCGGGGAAAGGCCCAGAGAGGTCAAGAAAGCCTCCCGAGGCGACACAGCAAGTCGGTAGCAGAGCTGAGTCTGAGACTCTACTGCTATGGGGCCCTTGGCACCCACAGGTTTGTGTGGCTGCAACTGATTCCTTTAGAAGACGGGGCCCTTCACAAGAGGCAGGACCCCTGCATTCAGGCATGCTGGGGTTCAAACCTCAGCTCTGCCGAGTCTAGCTGTGTGACCTCAGCAGATCCCTTCACTGCTGAGAGCCTCAGTGTATCAAAAATGAAGACAGCGATGGTAAAACCACTACTCTCTGGGCCTATGTGTGAAGAAGAAGAGGGGGCCGTGCTCGGAAAGGGCTTGGCACCAAGTGAGCGCTCAGTACGTACGTGGAGTATGATCATCACTCCCCCTCTGCCCAGGCTGCTGGCACTGGAGTTTTAAGGTAGCTAAAGCTTTATTGAGTTCCTACTATGTGCCCAACGGCTCCTCAGGACGCAAGAGCAACGAGGATCCCACGGTGCAGGTAAGGAAACCGAGGCTCGGAGAGGCGAAGTGACTTGCCCTCAGCCACGCAACAGAGAGTGGCAGAGCCGGGGTCGAGCCCCCCTCGCCAGGGAGGATGGGAGCTGAGTCACCTTCTCAGCCTTGGCAGAAGTTCTATCCCAGAAACCAACAGTGCAAAGCAGGAAGGCAGGGAGAACGCTAATGGTCTCAGGCAGCAAAATGAACTGCTCTGAAGCAACTGTTCTTGCTGAATCCTGTCCACGGAGCCTGTTAAACATGGTGCAGCTCATGGGGCCGTCCAAGAGGATGCTGACAACATAGGACAACATACGGCACGCAACGGAGGCTTCTAGAACAATGGACTGGGTGTCTTCCAAGGTCGTCCACAGCACGAGTTCTCCAGGGTTCAGACAGACAGGCTCTGTGCCCCTTACGCCGGTGAGACCTGCCCTTACAGCGCCGGTCCACTGCACCCACAGACACGCTGGTTCGGTCTGTCCTGCAGTTTTATAATGGCCTGGTTGGTGGCCAACACTTACAATCAAGGGGACTCCGCAACAAGACGTGGAATTCTCTTGGAAAAAACTATCAAGAGACATGGTCGCCCTGGGCTTGCATTTGCATGGAGTGACAGAGGGCTGGGGACTGGAGCAGGGATCCCCCTGTGCTCCCCCAAATGAGGCACTTGGTCTCGGGTTCACTCCTGTCCCTCTGCTCTGCCTCCCTCCTCTGGGACCTTCCAGGGCAAAGCATCTAGATGTGCAGCCCTCTCTGCTTCCTTGCAGCCACCATGGCTTTTAGCTGGTGAAGTGGCCCTTGAGGTAGGAGCACAGTGGCTTTCGGCAGCCAAAGCTGGAGGGGAAGGGACAGGTCCAAGACTCGCAGGCATCCATCTGTGTGACGTCTCAGCCGAGACTTCTGGATGCAAGTGTCCCCCATTGCCCTGAATACTCGCAGGTCCCCTGCCTGGCCTCTATGATCACCATGCCGATAATAGTCCTCAGCGGAGCAGTAATAATAGGTAGCACTTACTGAGTACATTGCATGCTGGGGTCAGTGCTAAAAACCTTGCATGCCTCTGCTCATTGCATCTCCGTAACCACCCTCTGAGTGAGGACTAGACAGCCTGCTGATTCATCACTTTAGTGTGACCAGCATTCACCTTCCCTCCTTCTGTTCTCTGCGTCCTGATTTTCCTTCACAAGCCCAGCCCTCTCCCACTGTTGGTCTTTGTGACTCAGGAAGCAGCAAAAGGCCATTCGCCCCCCCCATGAGGCTCTAGGGTTGGTCACATTACCTCGATCTGGCCCGACAACATGGCCCATTCCCTGGCTATGGTGACTGGTTCCAGGGGGCCCCGGGGCTCAATTCCAGGACCTGCTGGAACGGAGCTTGCAGCTGGCACGGTGTAGGCATGGAGCTGCTGATGGGCATCTGAACCCAGAAGAAGAGAGCCAGAGCCAATATGAGAAGGAAACCCACAGAGAAAAGGAGAGTCCAAAAAACTCAGAGGAAGGCAGGGAGTGCAGGCAGGAGCAAAAGAGAAAGACAGCTATAGCATTGTCAAGCTCCTGGATCCAGCCAAGCCTGAAGGTCTTGCTAGTTACATGAGCCAATCTATTCCTTTTTATGTCTCAGACTAAGGGTGTATTGATATCTACCTTGGATTTTCTGTCTCTTAGAACCAAAAGACTCCTGGTGACTGTAAAGACTACCATGATTTCCATTTTACATGAGTAACTGGAGGCTAAGGAGGTTGAAGTGAATACCAAGGTCACACAGCTGTGAGCTGGTAGCACCTGGATTTGAGCAAGATTTGCCCTAAACCTAAAGTGGTTAAGTCAGCAATCCTGGTGTCCTATAGGGCTGTCCTTCTTTCTCCAGGAGCTGAGGGGCAGGGAGTTGAGAAACAGCACGTGTTCAAGCTGCCGGTGCGTTGCGGTGTGGTGTGGTACGGTGTGTCAGGGGAGGCCAGGAAGGGAGAAGGGGAGGCGGCACGGTGATGCCAGAAGGAGAGAGATCGAAGCTTCCTGTGGCATTTCCCCAGCATGATTGTTAAATTGTTTTATCGAACCCAGCTGGCATTTTTCAGAAAAAAAATAATAAACTCCTCTAATTAAAAAAAATCTCCAATAAAACTTAAAACAGCACACAGGCCATCAGGTGACAATGGAAGTAAGAGAGGGGCGTGTCAGCAACCTCAAGCACATTAAACAACTCACTGGTCAGCTCCTTTTCCCAAAGCTCACCTCTCCCTCGGAAGGCTGTGTGTTTTGCATAACGAGGCCGAAACCCTGATATTGTTGATGCCCACTCCGCTCCCTCTTTGTTAGGGTTTCAATGGGCTCCCACCTCATGTGAGCGCAAGGTTTCTTCTAGTTGCCCTGGCCAGGGTTTAACGGAACCGTTTCCCTCCTTGTACTTAAAATCTTTATAAGGCTCCCCACTGCTGGAAGGGTACAGAGCAGAACACTTACGGGGCCCGCAAGGCCCTGAGAGTTGCCCGTTTCATCACGTACCAGCTCATCCCCACCCCAAAGCTCTGGTGTCTGTGTCCTTGGTTCCTGCCACGCTTCCTCCCACCTCAGGACCTTTGCATGTGCTGTTTCGTCTATCTCCCCACTCCTCCCACCTGTTAGTCCCACCATCCTTCAGATTCCAGCTCATTTTTCCCTTCCTTTTCAATGCCCTAATTCGTGCCTCCTTCACCCACTGCAGATACTTTTCTTCCTGGCAGTTATTTGGAGATGTAATTATATGATGCATCTCAGGGTCCCCTCTAGACTGGTTTCTGCAATGACCAGCCTGGGCGTGAATTATGGAAGCGAACATCACGAGCCCGAAGCCCAAGGTCACGCACAGACAGGTGGTTTGGTTCACAGCAGCAGTGCCAGCTCATCACCCACAGCTGTCCTCACTTTACAGATGGGAACACTGAGGCCCGCGGTGGCTCCCTGGGCTGTGGGTCAGCGGCCCGCGTCTGAACCCCTGGTCTGATTGCCAAGAATGTTGACTTCTCAAGCGCCTGCCCGATCCTTTTCTCGGTGCAGAAAGATGTTGCTTACACAACACTGAAAAATGAGGGGCTCCGTGTAAGTGGATTTTCCAGGCACCCAGGGCATCATGCACAGAAACACTGTTAACCACGGGATCAAAATGTTTCCTACGATGAATTATTCTTTGCCCTTCCCCCTGCCTATTGAATGGGGAGTGACTGTGTCTTCCCGGGCTGGGCCACCCCGGAAGCTGCTCCGCAACGCAGCGCCCTGCGTGGCAGCGGCCCCGCCTCATCTGCGGCTTCGCTTGCCCGGCTTTCAGGTGCCCGCGGTCAACGGCGGTACATTTAGACTGGTCGTTTCAGAAGTACGCCATTCCGAAGTTTTCAGGGGCACACCACCTGAGTAGCGGGATGAAATCTGGCGCCTCCTGCTCCTCCCAGCCCAGGACATGAACCACCCCTTAGTCCAGCGGCTCCAGGCTCTACAGGCGCCTTGCCCGTGAGTCACGTATCGGATCGGCAGCGCTTGCGCTCAGGTCACCCTGTTTGACATGTCTGTGCCCCCGAAGAACAAGAGTAGTGACGCCGGCCATTCCGATATGCCCAAGAGAAGTCATCAAGTGTTTTCTTTAAGTTGAAAGGTGAACGTTCTCGACATAATAATGTAGGAAAGAAAATCGAACACCAAGGTTGCTAAGATCTACAGTGCAGAATGAATCTTCTATCGGTGAAATTGCCTAATTTATAAATTAAACTTTATCATAGATACGTATTACCGGAAAAACAGAATATATAGGGTTCTCAGTTGCAGGCATGCACCGGGGATCTTGGGAAGCATCCCCCATGGAGAAGGGGGGACTACTGTACATTGTTCTCTGATTGGTTACGTTGTTTGGTAACCCTGAAATGAAAGCCAGCTACCCAGATGAGGGGGCCATTTGACGACCCCTGCATTAAATACCCCCCACCCCGCGCACTGTGATTCCTCATTTTCATGCTTATTTTTACCATCTCTTCACCTCTGCTCCTGTTCTCAAGCCGCCAGCTGTTGCTTCGGGCTGCTCCCTGTGCGTTCCCCTCCATCCCGCACACTCCTGATGTGGTCCTTCTCCGGGCTACACACTGGGAATCAGGTCACCGCGCTGACTGGAACGGGGCTCAATGTAAGGGTAAGCAGCGTCTGCGTGAAGGCACGTTGGCCCTTTTCTGACACGGGCGCTGGGACGATTCAATGGGATGACTGTCTGTTCCTGCCTTACGTGCAGCTGAGTCTCCGGGACAAACAAACTGTCTGCCGCATGGCGATACACCTAAGAGCTTTGTGGAAGTGAAAGCCAGTCTGATTGCTTCCAACTCTGAATCTTCTCCTCGCCCCACAAGGTGGGCACCGAAGCGGCAAAGGGCCCGGGCCAAGGACTTGTAAATGGACATCTGTGAGGGAGACATTGGGGCCATCTCGGCAAAGGGGGAACTCACCTTGGGGACAACCCAAGGGACAGGGAAACAGGAGAGATCTGCCCTCTCCAGAAACCTCCACACAGTTCATCACGGCAAACGGTGTGTGGCTCCCGCTTCCTGGAGGTCCAGGGATTGTCTGTGAAACTTCGAAGCCAGAGCCTGGTGCCCCCTCACCTCTTGAGTCATCAGCTATTTGCTGTCCTTGAGGGAACCCCTCAGCCACCCGCAGTCCCTCATGCCTACCCAGACTGCAGCCGATACACCCATGAACGCTGTCACCAGGCCTGTGACGAGGGACCCTGGCTGGGCTCATGTCACTCCCATGTTAACAAATGAGGCGGAGAGGAATGGGTTCCTCTCTGAGGGGTCCCGAAAACAGCTCATCGCCTCCACCTGGGAGAGACAGTGGCGACACCACGGGAGACAGGGGGGCAGACGGGAGGAGGGGCTGAGCGCAGAGCCTAGCCCTGCCACTTACGGACGGGGTGACCCTGGACACGGGACTGAACCTCCATGAGCCTCTGTGTCCTGATGTGTACAGTGGAGACAGAGGTCCCCTAACGCGTAGGGACTGGGCGAGAGGATGGAAGGGAAGCTCTGGTGACTGTGCCTGGCACTGGAACACCCACAGACGGAGGCCACAAGGGTGATGGCGATTGTCATCATCAGGAGCACCTTGCTGCAGAGGCCAACATGTATTATGAAGGTTTGGGGGTGACTCCAATTAGAAAAGAAATCGGACCATAAAAGGTCAGACTGGAAACGTCCTTAGCGATTATATATAACTCCTCTCCCGTTCTACAGGTGGGAACACCGAGGACCCAAGAGGGACAGAGACTCGCTCAAGACCGCTCCGTCGGCCAACGGGTAGCAGAGTGAGGACCCTTCGCATCCCACCCAGGGGCTCTTCTCTTCACCCTGCACTCAGGACAACGCGGAGAATTTCAAGGCACCAGCAAATGCCATATTTGGAAGCCGAGGTAGAAACTCGCGCACATCAGGACTTGAGAAGTGTGCTGGGTTTCCAGGATGCACTTGCTGGAGGTGGGGCTGGGAGGGGCCCACAGCCGTCCTCCTAGATCTCCAGGTATTCAGACCAGCGTCACCTGCCCCTGCACTGGCTGGGCAGCCTTGGGATGTCTCTTTCCTTCTCCGGGTCTCCAGCTCCCCGTCTAAGAATTCTCCCAGCTCACAAAGTCTCCGGAGTTGCTGCGCCTTTCCTGACCCCCTAGACGCCCCACCTGGGGACAGACGTGAGCCTCATCCACAGTGACTGACCCAGGGACATCAAATGCTGGCCTCACCTCTCTTGGCCAAGGCCCAGGACCCCGGCTGGGCTTTTTTAGGTCAGAGGCCAGCAAATGCTTTCTGCAAAGGGCCAGGTAGTGGCCATTTTAGGCTTGGCTGGCCACGTGGTCTCTGTCACAACTGCCCAGCTCTGCAGTTGCAGCTGAGAAGCAGACAATCTATGAACAAGCGGGTGTAGCTGTGTCCCAGTAAAGCTGCACTTACAAACCCAGGAAGGGAGCCGGGTTTGGCCTGTGAGCCCCAGTCTGTCGAGCCCTGTCCTCCATCATTCAGTCATTCCAAGCTGGGTCCGACACCTCCCCGGGGCCCTCGAGCCACCACTTTCACTGGTTTGCACAGGACCCAGCTGGTGTCAGCACGGAAACGCGCATTCCGGAGAACCGCTCAGCTTCAGACAAAGCCAGAGGACGGTCGGAAGCCCCGTCTGAGGTGCCGCGGCCTCTGGTTCCTTCCACGTCAGTGTTGCTCTGGCTGTGACATTCCAGCGTTTCCTCCGTAAGAAGGAAAAAGGAAGAGAAAGAATAGGAGGAAGGAGGGCTACTGCTTCCGACCTGCCGGGCACAGTGTGAAGGGCCCGGTCAACACGCTCTCATTGGATCGTCCTGGTGACCTGGTTGGGGTGGGTGGCGGAGATGTTCCCGGGGGTGGCGGGGGGTGGGGCGGGGGGCAGAGGTGGTCATGGCTCCCAGCCTCATCTGCCCCTAGAGCCCAAGTTCTCTGGCCTCCTCTCCAGGCTGTAAGCCCCTTGAAGAGAGAAAGGGGGTCTCTCATCTCTGTGTTTTCACAGCCCAGCACAGAGTTGTGACCCTTAGAAGATTCTGAGCAAATACCAAGTGTCAGCAAATACGGATGCTCCGTGAGTGAACACACGAATGAATGAGCACATGCCTCACCACGCACCCTCCCCAAAGAGACCCTTCCCGCTTCCATGGAACCGTCATTCCTGCCGACCTAACCTCCAGGCGAGTAAAGGGGGGAATGCAGAATGTGTGCTAGGGTGTCAGTGTGTCGGGCAGGCCTGCTGGCACGGGGACAGGGGGTGTTTGCAAAGTGGCATCACGGTTAAAAACATGGTCTCCGACGGGCTGTGATCTGGGTACAAATCCCAGGTATGCGTCTTCTGGGCTGTGCGACCTGTGCAAGCACGTGCACCTCTCTGAGCCTCGCAGGTGATAACAGAAGGTTGTAAGAGAAACGACCTCAAAGGGTTGCTATGAGTAAGTGATGGGAGATCTATAAAGCCTCAGGCATAGGGGGTGGTAGCTGGTAAACACTCCACAAACATCTATTATTATCACTATTATTATCACCGCTAATGTCAGGATGAGCAGAAAGCAAGGTAGGGATGGGACAGCCACGGCGGGACAGTACAGGTGGTCATTGTGCAGCTCTGAGTGAGCACCACTCAGAGGACGAGAAGACACAGACTGCCCGTGACTGCATCGGTCAGCTGTAACCACGATAAGGGCGCGTAACAAACAACCACCACGCCCCGGTGACGTGCAGTGAGAGGCGCGTGTTTAGCGAACCTGACTGTGGCTGAGCTGGGCTCTGCGCTGAGGTTTGGGCTCAGGGTCATTCTGGGCCGGGCTGAGGTGGGTGATGGCCACCTTGGAGGAGCTCTCCTCCCAGCCACGGCGGAAGCACGCAAGGTTTCCTGAGCCCTAGCCTTGGAATGAGCACACTGTCACCTCCACCTGACCCTCGTGGCCAAAGCTGGCCACGTGGCCAAACCCAACGTGAAGGGCCAGGGACATAAACCCTGCCTGTCCCTTGGGTGGGAAGAACAGCGAAGTTGTCTGGCTGAAAGACTGGGCCCAGGGAGAAAGGAGGAGCTGGTGCCGTTGATGCGTGTATCCCAATAACCAAACACCAGCCGAACCCCGCAAAGGGGCCTCACATTGCCCAGACCTCCCTGCCTCACCAGCTTCCTCCTCAGACCCTGCCTCATCAGCTCTTGGTCAAAATGTGGAAGATACCCTTAGCAGTAACATGTGTAGACCCCACCCCCATCTTCCGAACATCCGGACCTGCTCCAGGGAGCCATTAATCTTGGGCAATTTCTTTCCTCACTTGATTTGTTTATTTAAGGAAAACAAGTTGTTCCTAATTAGAAACAGTGCCACGGAGATGCTCCGTGCCTCATCCCAGGCTGCCGGTGCGCAACCTCCTGCCTAGAATGATACCTGCGTTCCTAACATCTGTGAGTGTTTGTTTAGCAACAGTCCGAAAGCGCAGGCTTCTGGAGACAGGGACTTGGGCTGTTCTGGGGGTCGAGGGAGCCGGGGGCAGGGGAATGCACGGGCTTCGATCTAAGGCACACGGGAAACAAACACGCAACACCCCCCGGCACGCAGCCCAGAGCTGCCCCGATCACGGCACCGACCCTCGGCAGGTGCACAGCACGAGCCCGTTCAAACCTGAAGAGCAGGCAGGAGAGAAGTTCTAAAGGTTTGGAAGAGTTTTCTGTTTGAAGCCTCTCAGCAGTGTTTACACACTCACACACACACCTGTACACCCCTATGGACACTCAGACCCTTGGAGATGTGCATCTCAGAAATACACACAGAGCAGGAAACTCACACAAAAGTGAGCTGGCCCCACAGACGAGCAAACACGCTCAGAAGCACACAATGCACACCCAGAGATGTGCGGGGAAGCGCAGTGCTACACCCCAGGCACACGCACTGACACTCACACGTACACATGCAACATGTCCAAAGTCACACTGCAACACCCCAGCACACACATTTACAGACACTCACAGACACACGGAGACACTCAAAGGCACACTGTAACCAACACACCTGGATACCGGCACTAGGAAACACAAACACTCAGAGTTGCAACCATGCATGTAACATGATACACAGACACACACACTCAGCAGCATACATGTAGATACCAGTGCACAAAAAGTTTGCCCAGAATACACATATGTGCATACCCACAGAAGCACATGTACACACAGAGATGCAATCAAAAGTGTGTCCAACACTTACAGGTGCACACGTACACACAGAGACACAAGTTCGCACTTGCATCATCACTGCACACATGTGTACGCTCACAGACGCCCGACAGGCGTGTGCAGACAGTGCGGGCAGCCAGCCCAGCATCAGCCCCTCAGAGTGCGCACACGCACCTGTGCGGTGGTGCACAGGCTGGTCACAGAGGCGCATCCGACTCACATGCAAACAAGTGCATAAGCTCACAAGTGCATTCAGTCCCCGCACTTGCACTGACTCACGCCGGCACGCGTGCTCTCGTAGGCCACGTACACGTACACATAAACCCACGCAGACTCACTCTCACAGCACACGCGCCCAAGCCTGTGTGAGAATACATACACTCACACACATACGTCCACACACACCCACACACACCCACGTCTTACTCCACCAGGAGAGCAAACTGTTCACTTCCTCAGCCAGTTGCTCGGACCGAGCAAGCCCGCGGCAGCCCGGCCCCTGCCCCCGTCCCTGCCCCCGTCCCTCTGCACACCCGCTAGCTCGCTCCGCGTCAGCAGAGGTGAGGTCTGCCTTCCCCACGGCGGTTGCAGCGTGGAGCCCGGACAGCCCCGGTGTGGAGGGGGACGCAGCTGTCCCAAGCCTCGGAACCTCTCAGAGAGACATAAGACTGACCAACCTACTGCCTTCCCCCACGATCTCAGCAACACCCCGTGCCCCCACCTCCACACACACGTACACACGCAAGGCACTTTCCCAAGCGTGGCTGTTCCTGCCGGGGACAGCAGCCTCGCCGGCTCAGACAGCCTCTCCGCAGACCGAGTCCCGACACCCGGACACACGGAACTTCTCTGCCCTGGGTCCCCAGAAAGCTGCAGAGTTGAAGCAGTGCACACAGCTCACCTCCACTTCCTCCACCTCCTGTTGTCATGGTGACATAACAGCTGGATGCCTCCGTGCCTCCCCAGATGGCCCCGGGCTCCCCACTAGAAGCTGCTGGTCCAGCCCTGCTTTTAGGTGGAAGCGGCCAAGGGGCAGGGACTGCAGGTGCCAGGTGATGGCAGAGAATGGGGGCCCTGCCCCCCAGCCAAGGATCACCTGGTGCTCACGTGGGACAGGGCCAGCCTCCCTGGGGAAGACGGCAGCCAGATGTCCACGCGCAACACCCGAAAACAGACAGCTCTGCCGCTGTGTCTGCGAAGCTCCACTCCCGTCTCCACGGGATCCGTTGTGTGGTGCTTTCATGCACCATCTCGGCCCTCCCAACAGCCTTCTGAGGTCGCAACTAGGAGCTCCCTGTTGTGTGGTGGAGGGAACACAGTTTGGAGGGTGACGGGTGGTCAAACTCAGATGTGCCTCAGTCCCAAGCCCCTGAAACACGAGATAACCCCTACTCCTGGGATTTAGAAAAAAATCTCTTCTGTGATCATTGCTCAGGGTCATAGAGTGTCTGAACTGGGACCTCGGAGGATACATGAAATCTCTTCCTTTTATACAAGCTGCAACTGGGACCAGAGAGGTCTAATGATTTTCCCAAAGTCACACAGCAAACTAAAGGCAGACTTGAAACTGAACCTCCTGACCCAGAGATGGGGTTCCCCCAGGGTAGCGAGAACGGGTCTCTGACGCCCTGGAGGGATGTGTGGGTCTCGGCAGCCTAGGGAAGAGACTCCTAGCCTGGCTTCCGGTCAGGCTCCCAAAGAAGAACAGGAGGACCTCGGACCCCCACCTCATGCCTCAAATGCTGTCCGAGACCCACACAGCAATGCTCTTGCCCAGAGGCAGCCTCCAGCCTGAGCAGGCAATTACAGGGCCAGGGAAATACATCCCACCTTCGGGCTGTGGCTGGAAGCGCCTCCCCTGCCTGCCTCACAGACCAGCCCGTCCATTCACATGACCCCAGCCCCAGGCCGAACCCCCAGCGAGGAAGCACAATGACTTCCAGAGGGCTGTGGCCACAGGGCTAGCTCCAAAATGAGCCTTGGAGACAAGGTGGCCTCTTTGAATCATGCTTTTCATTAGGAGGAAGAATAATCCGGCCAAACTCATGAGCTGTGTGCTGGCCTCCTCAGAGCCTCTTGGGGCCTGCGGTGTGGGGGACCACCCACGTCCTCGGAGCTGGGGGCGAGAACGGCAGGGGCCCCCATCCGACGGTCCAGTCCAGCTCCTTCTCTGCAAAACCTTTGCACCTCCCGAGCTCCTCTGACCTGAATGGTCTCATTGAGCGGCCCAGGAAACTTCCCCCAATCTTGGGGTCCTCTCGGGAGCTGCAAGGAAGGGAAGGTGATCCCCACCTCTCCTGGGGTCGCCGCCAGGGAGGCGAGTCCTCTCCTGCTATGGCACTTGGGGCTGCTGGAAGGGCTTGGATGGAGGTGGTCCAGCTGAATGGGTCCCCCTGCCCCTCAGTTCTCTCCCTCTCTTTACACACACACACACACACACACACACACACACACCGGCATGAGCATAAGCAAGCCTGCAAGGCGCTGGACACAATGCCCATCACCTGGGCAGCCCTGGGTGCTGGTTGCAGACAACAGGGAGCCTCATCTAGCAGAGTGTCACCCCCAGCAAATCCCTTGCAAAACCAACTTGAAAATAGAACGCGCTTCTCCCTCAGAACTCTGAACTCACCAACAAAAGGGTGATACATCCATCCAATTAAAAGGGTCCCCTGCCTTGCCCCTGGTCAGCTCAGCCCGGGGAAGCCTGTGAGCGCCTGCCTTTGGGGACCCAGCAGGATGTCCAAAAGAAGGATGCCATGGATGAGCCAGAACGTCCCATCCTCTGCCAGAGGAAAGTTTGTCATTTACCCAGAGCCCGGCTGTCACCACTGTAGGTTCTTTACTCACCGGGCTCTGGACACTGAACCCCCAGCCTGCGGAGAAGTGGCTAGAACTGGAAGCCCGGGCGTGGGGCAAGAAGAATCGTTTCGCAGTAGCAGCTCAGCGCCCCGCTCGCGTAGGGAACCCTCTTACCCGGTTCAGCCCGCGCCACCCTTACCTGAGAGGGTCTCAGCCACTTGCAAACTCCGCCCGCGGAGCCCCGCGGGCGTCCAGGATTCCTCTCGGAGACTCCCTCGCCCCGCTTGCTCGGCGTGCCACTCCGCGGGCGCCTTCCCGGCTGGCAGCCGCTGCAGTGGTATTAAGGGAAGCGGAGCTGGGTTTCCTTTCTGGCCACCGAGGCTCCTCCAGCCGGGCCCGGGCGTTACTTCTCCGGGTCTGGTGCAAGGGGCATCCTCTGCCTCCAGCGGGAAAGTGGAAGTGTGGGTCCTGGATTGCAGCAGGGGCGACAGCGGTGGCCGGGGACGAGGAGGCGGTGGCGACGCCAGCCGGCGAGCCGGGGAGACGGGCGGAGGCAGAGGAAGTGAAAGCCGGGCTCCTGCGAGCCTGGCGCTCGGGCGGGCGGCACTGCGGGGACCCCGCGCCACCGCGAGGCCCCCGCTCCACGGCGAGGCCCCGCGCGCACACCCGTCCCGGGGATGCCCGGGCCCGGGGCGCGCGGGGCGCAGGCTGCGACTGGACTCGAGCCCCCACCGCCTCGCCTCTCGCTCGTTTGCCTCCTTCCTGCCGCGATCGTCGCTACCTTGGACTTAATGTCTCCAGCCCCTGCTCCCCGCGCCGCTGCCGCCGCTGCCGCCGCCGCTGCCGCCAGCAGAGCCTCGGCCCGGCGCGCTCCTCACACGGAACCACAGCACTGCCTACCGCTTAACTCCTTGCATGCCACCTGGCCCTCCCGCAGCCTCCCGGGGAGCTGGGCAGACCCGGTGCCAGGCCTGCTGCGGAGCTCGGGCCAGGGCCTCTGCCTCCCAGCCTCAGTGTACTCGGCTGAAAAAACG
Source organism: Phyllostomus discolor (assembly GCF_004126475.2). NCBI lineage: Eukaryota > Metazoa > Chordata > Mammalia > Chiroptera > Phyllostomidae > Phyllostomus > Phyllostomus discolor. The sequence continues at coordinate 53,224,528 of NC_040915.2, forward strand.
GGCTGCAGAAACCCCGTCCTAGGAGCGTCTGGAGAATTAACTGAGACTATTACACCAAGTGCCAAGCTGCCTGGCATTGAGCAAGCGCTCGGTAAATGGCAGAGTTTTCGTTGCTGCCGCTGCCGCTGCTGTTGTTCATGAGACTTAACAGGGCACCTCACAGATGGCAACCACCCAACAGAGGGCAGTTTGGCTTTTGGTCTTTAGTTTGTTGTTTTCGGAGGCAGTAGGTTTAGGCTGTGTGACCTCAGGCCGATCACTTACCCTCTCTGAGCCGGTTTCAGAAGACTCTTTCCCGGCTCTGGGGCTGTGGGTATGTCTCAGCACCCACTCTGAACCTCTGTATCTGCATCGGTCAAGTGGAAGCAATAAAGAAGGATAGATACTCGGATCTACAAAGGACCCACAACAAAGCTCTGGGAAAGGAACCCACCTTCTGATGTGGCACGCGACAAGGCCCACCTTTGACAGCGCTCCCTAGGTGCCAGACACCTAGTTAGGCGTTTCAAGCACGCTGCCTCATTAAATCCTCTAAACAACCCAGGAGGCAGCTAGTTCCGTCTCCGTTTCTCAGACGGGAGAACCGAGGCCCACGGGCATCCAGCGGCTCACCTTTGGTGGGCAGAGCTAGAAAGTAGCAGAGCTGGGGTTTGAACCCTGCCCTCGCTGACTCTGAACCAGAGTCTGCTAAGCTTGGGACTCAAGGAAAGGCTCTCACGTGGCCATGAGCTGACTATTCTTTGTCGGGGCTAGCGATAAGAATTGGCATCTGCACTTATTTCATGAAAGCGTATTGTTTTTCTAATGAATTCTTCTTTCATGTAGATAATTCGAAAATGCTGAAAAGTAGGAAGAAGCACTAGCCAAGTCTGTTCCCACCACCAGAGATCATGGTTATTAACACCTTGATATATTTCCATTCAGTCTTCCTTATGCCTGCACATAAAAGCTGTCGACACAAAGAGAATCTCCCTAATAGCCCCCCGGGGATGGGAATGGGGCTCCCCAAGAAGTAGAAGAGCCCCAGGGTTGGACTCGGGCAGGTGGGGCTCCAGCGCTGGGCAGGTGTCCCAGGGCTGGTCACGTGGGACCCCAGCTTACGCTCCAGCACCTGTGCAAGGACGAACACCATCTTCCCCGCCCGCTTGACGGGGTTGTTGGGGGAAATGATAGATTCTAAGACGCCTTGAGAATGGCAAAAGCTATAAAAGTATAATGGTGATATTACAATCATCACCATCATCACCATAAAAATATAAAAGAACAGAACACCGTGGCATTTGGTGGCGGTTAGAAGTGGGCGCTCTGGACACGGGTCGTTTTCTCCCATGTGGATGGCCACTTGCCCCGCTACAATTTCCTGCAAGACCTGTCTCTCTGTCACCGCTCCATGAGGCCAGCGTTGTCATAAAGCCCATGTCCCTCCCTGTGTGTGCAGGGGCCAGGCCAGTTCCCCTGGTCAATCTGGTTATCTTTGTGCCCTATTTGGTCATCTTTATCACACGGTCTCAACCACTACAGTTTTATAAGAGTCTTGATATCAATAAAACACATTCTTCCTTTTTTTTTTCGCCTGCAAGGTTACCTCTGGCCTTTTGCACTTGCCTATATGCGTCTGAGAATCCGTGAGTCAGATCCTTCACGCCATGGCGACGGCAAGAAAGGACCTGTTAGGTTTGGGTTGGGACGGCATGGAGCCCACGGGTCAGGGAGAGGAACTCGCCATCTTTCTAAGACTGAGTTTTCCCATCCCCTACCTCACACCACACACACAAATCGATCTGGTGGGGCTGTGCATCTAAATGTCAAAGGCAGAACAACAAAGCTTCCAGAAGCTTATAGATGGGACAATCTTTATGTTCTTGCGGTAAAAAATGATTTCCTGAAGGAAGCAAAAAGCATTCTCCATAAAGAAACACACTGATATAGGTCATTCCATTAAAACCAGAAGACCCTCTCTTTATGAAAAGACACCGTTAAAAAGAGCATAAAAAGTCAAACCACAGAAAAACAGATATTTTCAACATGCATAACTCAACAGGGGCTCCAATCCAGAATTTGCAAAGAATTTCTATAAATCGGTAAGTAAAAGGCAGAAAGCCCAACCACATGTCAGGAAGCCGGGGCAGACATTTCACCAAAGAGGATGTTCAAAGAGCTAATAAAGTCCCTACAAGGTGCTCGACCTAGTTACAAATCCAGGACACACCTGTTAAAACGGTAAGGAGACACAGCTACATTAAAACTGCGAAGATGGGCGATCCCAAGTGCGGGTGAGAATGTGGGACAACTGGAAATGGAGTGTGCTGCTGGCAGGGGTGTGACCTGGAACAAATGCCCTGAAAAACCGTGTGGCCTTACCTGTGAGAGATGCCCTCCCTACGGCCTGCATTTCCACTCCCAGGATGCAGCTGACAGAAATGAGTGCTACGTCCATCCAAAGACAAGCACAGGGCTGTTCACAGCAGCAATTTTCCCAGCTCCCAACAACTGAAATGTGTGCCAGCAGTAGACTAGGCTAAGTGTGTGTGTGTGTGTGTGTGTAGTCATACGATGAAAACTATACAGCAATGAACATGACCAACTCCCAGCCACACACAACTACACAGGTGAATCTGACGAGCGTAATGTTGAGTGATAGAAATGACACCAAAGAGTACTCGCTGTATGTTTACTCTTTTAAATTATATTTTATTGATTTTGCTATTACAGTTGACCTGATTTTTTCCCCTTTGCCCCCTCCACCTAGCAGCCCCTGCTCCCTCAGGCAATAAATACCCCCAGCATTGTTCATGTCCACGGGTTATGCATGTAAGTTCTTTGGCTACTCCATTTCCTGTATGTCCCCATGTCTATTCTGTAACTACCTATTTATACTTTGTAATCCCCTCACTGCCTCACCCACTCCCCCACACCTCCCTCCCATCTGGCAACCATCAAAACACTCTCCGTATCCATGATTCTGTCTGTTCCTGTTTGCTTAGTTTGTTTTTTAGATTCAATTGTTGATAGATACGGGGTGGGTTTTTTTGCCATTTTATTGCTCATACTTCTGATTTTCTTTTTCTTGAATAAGTCCCTTTAACATTTCGTATAATAATGATTTGGTGATGATGAACTGCTTTATTTTTTTCTTGTCTGGGAAGTTCTTTATCTGCCCTTTTATTTTAAATGACAGCTTTGCTGGGTAGAGCATCTTGGCTTTAGGTTCCTGCTTTTCATGACTTTGAATATTTCTTGCTAATCCCTTCTAGCCTGCATAGTTTCTTTTTGTTTTTTGGGTTTTGTTTTTTTTTTGAGAAATCAGTTAGTAGTCTTATGGGAACTTCCCTATAGGTAACTAACTGCTTTTCTCTTGCTGCTTTTAAGATTCTCTCTTTATCACTAACCTTTGGAATTTTAAGATTCCCCCACCCCCCACTTTTTTCAATGTGTGGTTGCCTCTTTAGCACCCCCTACTGGGGACCTGGCCTGCAACCCAGGCATGTGTCCTAACTGGGAATTGAATCGGTGACCCTTTGCTTTGCAGTCCGGTGCTCAGTCCACTGAGCCACACCAGCCAGGTAACCTTTGGCATTTTAATTATGATGTGTCTTGGAGTGGGCCTCTTTGTATTCACCTTGTTTGGGACTCTGTGCTTCCTGGACTTGTGTGTCTATTTCCTTCACCAAATTAGGGAGGTTTTTCTTCATTATTTTTTCAGATCTATTTCCCATCTCTTGCTCTTTCTCTTCTCCTTCTGGTACCCATATGATGCAAATGTTGGACCTCTTGAAGTTGTTCCAGAGGCTACTTACACTATCCTCATTTTTTTTATTCTTTTTTCTTCTTGTTGTTCTGGTTGGTTGTTTTTTTTTTTTGCTTCCTTAAGTTCCAAATCATTGATGTGATTCTCAGTTTCATCCACTCTCAGCATCCCCTTGTTTGTTTCTATATATTAGGTAGAGCTGCTTTGACTCCGTGTCTTGGTCGTGTGTCCTAATGGAGTAGAGGTCCTGAAGGGTTGAGTGGCACAACCTCCCCTCTCACCCAAGCTGGGTACTCAAGGAGCGCTCTGAGTACACCCTCCTCCTGTAGTTGAGCCTTGGTTGCTGTTGGCAGGTCAGTGGGAGGGATTTACCCAGGCCAGTCAGCTGCAAGGATTAGTTGTGGAGGACACCGACCTCTGCCCTCCGTGGAGGGTCAGCTGTGCAGGGACAGGGTGCTGGTGCTCCAACATGGCCTGTGGCTGTCCCCTGGGTGCACAGGCTCTGGGGTTTCCTGAGTGGTGCAGGTCAAGGTCAGCCCCGACCTGTGTTTGTCCGGGGCCTCCCTGCCTGCGCTATAACACAGTCTGAGATGGCTGCTACTTGTGCTGGGCTTGGAGAGTCCCAGGTGAAGCCAAGTGGTGAATCTAGCCAGCTTGTTTGCGAGGATTTAGGAAGTCGTGTAGCATAAGCCAACGCCAGACATTCATATGGAAAAGCAGCTGGGGTGGGCCCGTGATTTGGGAGGGGCGGAGTCTCTGGGGATCTCCAAGGCAGGTCAAACAGTGTTAGCCAGGTTGAGGGAGTCTCAGACCTGGCACCAGTCTGCGGGCTCTGCGGGGGAGAGTGTAGAAAAGGGACAATGGCCTCTGCTCGCCTTGACGCCAGACACTTCAGTTTCACCTATGTGCCACCAGTACCCCTCAAGTCACCACCTCGTCGCAGGAGCCCAGAGGGAGTGAGTCTGAGTAGGTGAGTCCGTGTGTGGGTTCTTTAAGAGGAACTTCTTGGGGCTCCAGCAGTTTCTTCCATGGACTCAATCCCCACTGGTTTTGCCGCTAGAAGTTGTGGGGACTGATCTTCCCGGCACTGGAACCCTGGGCTGGGGGGCCTGGTGTGGGGCTGGGACTCCTCGCTCCCGAGGTATCCGTCCTGAATCTTTATTCGCCACACGTGGGTGTGGGGCCAGCCCGTTCCAAGTCTCCGTCCCTCCCACCGGTCTGGATGGATGTGGTTCCTTCAGTTTCGTAGTTGTCAGACTCGCATTCGACTCGATTCCTGACGGTTCTGAGTGGTGGTTGTTCTCTATTTTAGTTGTAGTTTTGATGCGGTTGTGCGAAGACGTGAGCCATGTCGTCTCGGCTGCACGTTTTCACTTGCATAACGTTCGAGGCAGAGTGAGGCTGAGGCAGAACTCGATTTCAGCGTCAGAAGCCAGGGTGGCGGGACCCCTGAGGCGGACGCGAGCGGTAGCTGGGGGGAGCATGTGCGGCTTCTGGCCCGCCGGGAGTCTTTTCTTCCCCGACTTGCCTGGTAACTGCACCAGTGTTTGTGAAAAGTGGTCGATCCGTGCGTTTACCTATCGAGCACTTTTCTGGACACGCGTGAAATCTTAACTTTCAAAAAAGCTGTGTTTTCGGTGAGAATTCTTGAGCAAAATAGAGCCGGGTTCAAACATGAGCTTGGTTATTCTCCGGCTGCGGGACCCTGGTCCGGTTACGGCATCCCACTGAGCCTCGGTTTCCTCATCCATAACATGGGAACAATAGCAGTACCTGCTTGATGGGGTGGAGTGAGGATGAAAGGGCTTTGAGAGAAACAGCAGACGCAAAGCGTGAGGCCTGCCCACCAATAATACCGGCTGGAGATGATTGCAGACCATGTTCTACAGCATCACACCTGTCTCCTGGCAAAGGCGTGTCTTAGAGATAACTGAAAAAAAACTGAGTGTGAGCCTCAGCAAGCGTTGCCAGGTCAAACAGAAGATGCCCCATTACATTTGTAGTAGAAGCCTATTATTTTACATGGGATCTGCTTATACCAAATGTTTTCTCATTGTTTAATCTGAGATTCACATGTAAGTGAGGGTCCTGTACTTTCATTTGTTAAATCTTGCCACCCTAACCTCACGGTTGCCAGCTGTGTGTCCTGGGGTGAGTTGCACAACCTCTCTGACCTTGGTTGCCCATAGTCAGTGTTGACAAGAGAAGGAAACGGGTTGAAGTAGATGGGCATTTCTGTATTTGTGCCTTTCACTTCCCGTTGTCTCCCTCCCTCCTCTTCTTCTGTTCTTTTCTCTTTCCTTGCCTATGTCTTGGGGTCCCCGGAGCGCCTCACAAACACTGTTTAGTCCCGTGGCTGGCCTTGGCAAAGAAGAGGTTGTGATTAGCTATAAAAAAGTAGGTAGTGAAGTTGTGGGATTTTTGTCTAACACACACACACACACACACACACAGTCACCTTTGGCAGGAAGCGATGAGGTCACCTTCCCCTGGACCCAACCACTGGATACAATCTTACCTTTGGCTAAGGGTTTGCACCGCTCTCTGCTACTCCCAGGCATGATTTGTGTTTCCGGCGTCTGAGAGGAACCTCAGCTCCTCTCCATGCCTTCCATTTCAGCTCAGAATTTTGTTATTTCTAGCCAAAGTCTATTGCAGGACTCACAGAGGAGAGAGGAGAGACACAGCGATCTTTGAAATAAATCATGGAGATTAAAGCAGGGTGATGTAAGAGAGTTTCCAAGCATAAGATCAAGTAACACCTCTGAGCCACATTCATAACACGAGTCACTGACCGATACATCACTGCCGTTCGAGCCAAAGCGTCTAAAAATAGGATTTGCTTTCATTTCCTGGAGTACCCGATGGTGGGGTAGTGAGTGGGCTGTGTGGGGTGGTAAGTAACTCCCTTCTGATGACGTGTTCCCGAGGCGGGAAGCTGGGGACTTGCCTCCAGGTGTGTCGGGCGAACCCTGGCAGGGCTCAGGGGGCTGAGATGAGGACTCTGGAGTCAGCAGGACCTGGGGTGGGGCCCCAGCTCGGCCACCTCCTACCTGAGTGGCCTTGGGTGAATCATTTAACCCCTCTGGGTCTCATCTTTAAAAAGCCAGAGAAGAGTAGATGACAGACACACAGTGACAGTTCACCGCAGTGCCTGCTGCACGTGTGGTGTGTTACGCACACCCAGAATTCCAGCACGCGTGGGTTGCCCACTGACAGGGTTCCAGGCACGAAACCCTGACTCACACGTCACTGTGAGGGTGTAGGGGAGAGACTAGGTTCGAGAGGGAGGAAGGGCGAAGGTCGCTGTGACATTGTCCTGGGTGCACATACATGATGGAGGAGGTTCTTTAACGGCGAGGAGTTTGGGTACCACGCCCAGGTGGGCTGGCCACTCCCACCTGCATCTATGCTTCCCCCGAGGCCCCTCTGTCTGCTCCCTGGGCCGTCCACTCGGCCTGACCGTGAGTTCTCAGCAACCCCCTGTCCCATCAGGTCATGGCTGGCCTCGGTCTGCCATGCAAAGCCCCGGACACCAAGAGCTGTGTCTTTTAACCACTCTCCTGCCCAGCGCTCAGCGTGGTCCTTGGCACACGGTAGGTTGTCTCAGCCTGTTCAGGCTGCCATGGCAAAAACAGCATGAACCAAGCGGCTTATCGACAATGGAAATTCCTCTCTCACGGTTCTGGAGGCGGGACGTCCAAGTCAGGGCCCCAGCAGATGCAGTGTCCAGTGAGGACCCCCTTCTGGTTCACCAATGGCCGTATTCTTGCTGGGTCCGCACATGGTGGAGGGGGAGGAGCTCTCTGGGGTCCCTTTGTGAGGGACTCATCCCACCCATCAGGACTCTGTCCTCATGACCTCATCGCCGCCCACGGGCCTTACCTCCAAATACCATGCCATGGGCTAGGGGTCAGCATACGACTATTGGCAGGACAAATGTTCAGTCTATCGTGTAGATGCTCAGCAGAAAATCAGTGAACCACTGAAACTGCCCGGTATTACCGCAGTTACACGGATGCAAAGAAAACCTGGTATGATGAGGGAAGTTCGCCCGTGAGAGTCCCGGAGAGACACGCAACGGTACCCAGCACGTGTACTGTGGCCCATGTTAATGGCAGGAAAGTGAGAGAATCCAAGGGCCCATCAGCAAGAGTAGATGGATCAGTTCAGAAATATCCCTAACGGGGAGCCCCTGGGCAGCAGTGAAAATTAATGAACGAGAACTCTGTCATCATGCATAAAGCTCAAAAGTACAGCCGAGTGGGAGAAAAGGGCTTTAGTTGTAAAAGGACAGATACAGAAGAATGCCACCGAATAAGGTTAAAAAACCTGAAAAACAATTCAGTATCTTGTTATGAGTACGCACACACGTACAGTAAAAGTGTGGACACGTACGTGGGCATGATGGACGTGCAGTTCAAGGGAGGTCATCGCTTCTTGGGGAGGGCGCGGAGTAGGGAGGAGAACGGGGAGTTTTAACCGTGTCTTTAATGTTTCATATCGAAGGCCATGTGGTAGATAGGTAGAAGTTCTATTGTTCTCTGCATGTTTTTTGGTATGCCCAAAATAGTTCATTAAAGGAAACGATAACAAAAAACTGAGGCATCAATTGAGAGTGAAGGCTCGAGGAGCACTGGCCTAATTCTCACTCCTGTTCTGACGTTTGCTGTGTGTCTTCAGGAAGGGATTTAACCTCTCTGAGCTTCAGTTTTCTCAACATTTACAACGGGGCTAATAAATCCTGGAAAAATGAAATGAGATAATGTGCACAATTATTTAAAGCACTCAATGAATGATAGCTGTTCTCATAATGAATTATGGACAATAGTCCATTTCAAATTATTTGAGAACGGGAACCATCCAAGAAGACCACCCATGTGTAGCCTTCTTTATGGATGAAACCGCTGGGGCTGGAGGGGTGAAATGAACGGTTTCAGGTCACGGGGTGTGTGCAGGCAGAACGGAGGACCCGGGGGGTGTGGAAGGGCCCTGCTGGGGAAGGTGCTGCATGGAGAGGCCCTCTCCTCGGAGCTCTTCCCGCAAAACCTACAGAAACCCTCATCCCTCCCGGGAGCCCGTGCTGGTCATACGGGGAGCATGCCAACATTGGGACACGGATCCCAAAGGTGCAGGACACCTCTGATGTGGCTGCACCCTTTCTATCTGAGCCCCAAAGCCCATTTGCATCATCATGACACAGGCTGAAAATAATGTTATAAGCTCATCCATTTCTAATTTAGATTTTTAAATGGTAAAAACATCTGACGCCTCACAGCGATATGCCTCTGTGATCACAAAAATATGCACGGCACAATGCACTCTTTGTAATAGTCCCAGACTGGAGACAATTCGAATGTCCATCAACGGAAGAATGGATAAATATTGTTGCATTCGACAGAATACTATCCAGCCGTGGGAATAAAAGAACCACCTCTCCCATGACCACACAGATAAGTCACATATGATGAACAAAAGAAGCCAGACCCAGCCCTGGCTGGTGTGGCTCAGTTGCTTGGAGCATCGTTCCAAAACTGAAAGGCTGAGGGTTCGATTCCCGGTCAGGGTACTTATCTAGGTTGCGGGTGTGATCCCCAGTCCGGGCACATATGGAAGGCAACTGGTCAATGTTTCTTTCTCAGATTGAAGTTTTCCTCTTTCTCTCCCTCTCTCCTTCCCTCTCTCTCTCTAAATGCAATGAAAAATGTCCTCAGGTGATTATTTCTAAAAAGAAGAAGAATCCAGACCTAAAGGTGCTGTTAGAAATCAGAGCACTGGGGGTGCTTCCGTGAGAGGCCGCTGCTGGAGGGGCTTGGAGGTGCGTTGTGGGGCTGATGATGCTTCTCTATTGATCTGGGTGCTGGTACATGCACACTTATTATTTGCACTCTTATAGCCCTGTATTACTCTTCAAATGTTTTTTTAATGTGAAAACGAGCCAGTTCCGGTCATTTCAACCTTTATGAGTTACCGATACCTATGCGCCATCACGAATCAAGCCATGCAATAAAGAGGGGAGATGTAGGCCTCTAAATTAGCATCTTTTCCTAAGCCTTGACCTTGAACACACCCGCCGAAACCAGCTTTCATTTCAGGCTCACTGAAAGGGGGATTGTCTACCCAGGACCCAGCCAGATGGAGATAAGGGCCATTACTCAGGACACCCGATCCAGGGAGACAGGCGAACCACCCAGATTATCTGATTTGGCAGTTTCCTGGCATCAAATGACCCAGATAATGGTCAGACTGCCATGGTGACACCGCGTATTCCGGCCAAAACACCCACGAGGTGGACCCTGTCTCTGGAGCCATATTTGTGGGCAGAGCGGAGAGAGGCCGTGCCGCTCTCGGGTCTAATTTCTGCAAGAGGAGCTGTGGCAGCTCTTGGGGAGTCTGCAGAGGCCCCAGAAAGCTAAGACAGCCCCGGCCTCCCCCGGGGCCCCAGGCGGGCGCCCCTGCCAGTTTTGCACGAGGGCTGGCTCTCCCGTGGCCTCCTCGGGATGCAGACTGAGCCACTGAGCAAGGAGCTCTTTTAATCTGACGGCTGGAGCAAGAAGGTGATCTCCCTGGTGTTACTGCTGTCTTTCAGGGGATGAAACTGAGGCACGGAGGGGCTAAATGCGTCACCCAAGCGGGGACACCAGACAGGAGCGGACTTGGTAGTTTGTGAGCTTACCCTGTCACCGCCACACCCTCTCCCACCGTCCATCTTCCGGGAGCACTGTTCCCATCTGCTACCCGAGCTCCTCCTGCATCAGGCCTCCGAGGCTCAGTGAGTTCAGCACCTCTGCAAAGCCGGCATCGAAAAGGGGTTAAAAGTGCATGGATGGACTTATTGGAGGAAACCTCTGTGGAGGCTGAAGGGAGAGGAAGCAGGGCTGAGTAGGCAGAGCCTTGAGACCAGGACGCGGGTCTGACACCTGGGAAAGAAGGGGAAGGAAGCCGGGGCCGGAAGAGCCTCAGAGCACAGCCCAGCTCTGGGAGAGGCTGGGCCAGCCCGGCAGGAGCCCCGAGCAGGGGCTGTCCATCAGTGGAGTCCCAGGCTGGGCAGGGATGGCCCAGGCTGCTGGTCTTTAGTACATGGAGGGATCCGTCAGCATGTTTTACAGAAGGCAGAGGGAGCATCCGTTGATTTGATATGTGGGTGATGAGCAGGGCAGCAGTGTCTCTTAAAAATACCAGAACTATTACCGCATGGCTATCTTCCCCTCTGTAAGCTGCACAGCGTGGGAGTCAGCCCCTGCAGACAGCAGGCCTGGAATGTAGTAGATGCTCAGTTAGTACCTGTGGACTGACAAACTCCTGACCAGCTCCTCAGTGTTCAGTGATTGCCATACATTTCCTGAGGATGTTCCGTGCAGTATATTCTAGTGACGAGGATGAGGGGTTGACTGTCGGGTTTGGGTGTAGGTCTTAGACCCAGCTCTTCCGATCTGTGTGACCTTAGGCAAGTCGTCTGACCTCACTGAGCCTTTGTTTACTCATCTGCAGAACAGGACAGTATCTACCCATTGGATATTACTTGTCTGTTTTGAGTTCCAATGAGATGCTGCTATCACAGTACTTTTATCATCATTATTACATCAGCAGATTTACGTGTAAATAGTTACTTTCAGGGTTTGTGATGATTTAAATAAACTGTAGGGCCCCTGCACCCCAAAGCATGAATACTACCTCAAAGTATATCATTACTTCCATAGAAAACTCCTAGCCCACATACACTGGCACACCTGATATGCAGAGGAATCGTACTGAACATAGACCGTCTCATATCACCTGTGGCGTGTTCAGTTATCTGTACCCCAAGCCTGCCCTTGAAGCCAGTGCCCATATCTTACTTGCCTGTGTATCGTTAGCACTTAGCAAAGGTCTTTTGCATCATAGGGACCAATAGATGCTCATCCCTGCTGCCAAAGTGGAGACACAGCCACGAGACCATGTGCCATAGGCACTAGTTAACAGTCCCCACAATGGGCCCACGTGGACAGTAATGCACCCATCCTCTGAATGGAGAAACCGAAGCCCACCGAGGCGAAGCGACTTGCCTGCCCTTGCAAACTTGCAGTTTCGGGCCTGGCTCACCCTGGCTCCACGCTGGGGTTTTTCCACAGGGACACGTGGCTGTCAGGACTGCCAATCGGGTCACACTAAGGTGCTGTCCAAACTGCAGCACGGTGCCCGCAGTTCTCCTCGAAGACTCCAGCCTGGCCTTCAGGGAAATGCTCTTGGAAACCAGCCTCTTCTGGCACATTCTAATTTATAGATGCACGAGTCTCCTGGGAGAAGAGAGAACCATGGGTTTGTGGGCTGGAGGATTTTTATGCTGGTGTTAAGGAGAAGTCAGCCTGACCCGGTTACTGAGCGGCTCCAAGAAGCTCCCGTAATTCGAATGTCATCTCCCCGTCCTCCTTCCCCCCATGTCTTCACCGTTCAAACTTCTTGCCTGCAAACACACTCGGGAGCAACAGTCCATTAATAACAGCAGGCGCCGCCCCTGGGCCCTCACTGCGTGCAGGTCCGGGGTTTACTGGTCTGGGGCCATCACAGCCACGTCAGCCTTGTCAGTCTCACAGCTGCCGTGTCCAGCAGGTATTCCTGCCCCCATTTTCCAGGTGGAGAAACCGAGGCTCGGGGAACTAAGGCAACCTGCCCAACATCACAGAGCGGGTAAGGGGCACAATGGAGAATCTCAGGATCTGTGTGATCGGCGTCTGAATGTGAAATGACAGGACACCAGCAGCCAGAACAGAGCTTGGAGTTCCACCGCCCACGTCTGAGGCCGCAGTTCCTCAGAGACATACGGGGACAGCCTCGTCCTGGGCACCGTGCCTCCCACCCTCCAGACTCAGACGCGGCAATCTGGCTGCGCCAGCCTCTGCTTGGGATCTCCCAGTGACTTCCTGATTCCCGCCGCCGAGAGCCCGAACTCCTTCACTCAGCTCTCGAGGTCTCCTGCACGCAGCCCGGCCTGGGGTCCACTTCCTGCCCCCTCGCCCCCTGCTTCAGGGCAGACTCCTCACTCCTCCCCGACAGGCAGGGCTCAGCCCACACCCCGCCTCGGCCTGTGCGCTGTCTCCTTCTTGGAATGTTTGTTCCTTCCTCCCACTCCTCCGTCCAACCAACTCCAGCTCAGCTTTCAGCATCAGATGGTGCCTTCCCCTGGGATGCCTTGGTTTCTGGAGCCCCGTGTCCTCACTTACGAAGCAGGGTCAGGGAGAGCAGAGGAAAACCGGTTTGGCCAAAGAGTCTTCTTATTCTCATGACGCCTTTTGACACAATCAGTCTAGCTCAAAGAAGTACATTTCAACAACCATTTACAGAAGCTGGAAACCCTCGCTGCACCCCTCAAACCCTCGCTCCACCCCTCTCCTCACATGTGTTGTTCTATTGGCCCAGAAGAGGATACCCCATCTTTGTGAGAAACATTCCTCCTTGCTTGAAACTTGTGTGTCTGGAGGGAGAAACCCCTACATGCGGAGGAGCATCCTTGAGTCCAGCCGAGCCAGTAGAGTCTATTGCTCCCACCACAGTGATTGGGCTGAGCCAGTAGAGTGTATTGCTCCCACCACAGTGATTGGTCTAGGAATTAGCACATGACCAAAAATTAGCCAATCAGAGAACTTCCCTGGGAATTTTCTGACTGATGTTGGTGAGAAACAGCCCTATTTCATGTGATCCTAGGTCTGAAGGCCCGGAGCTTCCTATGACACTGGTCTAAGTCCAGTGGGCACGACTAGCTTGAGGGAAGGAACCAACATACGGCAAAAGGCTAGAGAAAAAGCTTGTTGTTGAATTAGTTTCTGACTCCACCCCGCCCGCAAGACCATCTATACCCCTGATCTTTATCCAATAAAGTCTTTGGTAGGTTCAAGTTCAAGGTGGGTTTTGGTCCCTTACAACCATAGGGTTCTAACAAATATGGTTTAAAACTCCTTCTCCAATTGTGTTTTGTCATAATGTGGTCCGTAAATATTTATTCGGGACCTGGTATGAACCGGGCACTCTGCTAAGGGATGGGGACTCAAGAGTGAGAGAAAAATATGGCCCCACCCATACAGAGCTCGCTGTCTGGAGCAGTGGGGCCCCAGGCAGTGGCTGTTTGATCCTCAGTTCCTCAGTCTCACTCTCCACATTTCAAGTGTCCAGTAGGCACTATGGCTGGTGGCTGTCGGATCGGGCCACACAGACACAGAACATCGCCATCGGCCCAGAACCTTCTATGGGACAGCGATGGAATGGTCCGGAGGCTTGCTGGTCAGAGTGCTGTTCCCCAGACCCGCAGCCACCGCCTCGGGGATAGAAAAGCAGAAGCTCTGGTTCAGCAGGACCGCTGCGACCTTGTTACAGTCACATTCTAAACTGGGGGAAGGGCGGGGGAGGGGGGAGCCGTGAATGCTGAAACACAGTTAAACAAAGGACTGCTAGGGAAACAGAGGTTTATTACTCACAAGTCCCGGAGGAGGTACCAGCTGATTCAAAGGGTCCCTCGGAGAGGTCAAGGCCGAGTACAAGGGGCACACACCATTATTAGTCTGCGGGCTGAGTGCTTTGGGGTTCCTAGGCTAATACTGGATTGGTCGATTCAAACCAAAAAGGGCAGGGCTTTGGTGAGCTTCCCGGTCCTGTGAGGCAGGGAGCATGCGGATCAGGAGGACCTTTGGGTGGGGGAGGTCACATCAGGAACACGAGTTTCCTTGTGACTCTGCAGACTGTTGTCTGGAGCTGGTGCTAGCGGAAAGGGACTCACGTCCGTTCAAGGACCCTGCAGGCCAGGTGGCTGCAGCAGACGGGTGCTGAGGCAGCACCACTGTGGAGTCGTGTGGCCGAGCTCTCAACGAAGGTGCCCGGTGACCCAGGCGAGCATCACGGCTCAGGAAACCCTCTCCTGACCGCCACTCCTGGTTTAGCCCCGTCTGCCTGACTCCGCCACCGCCACCCTCCCAGGGGCAGCCGAGAGGGCCCCAAAGGTGAGATGGGCCGTTGGCTCCCTGACCTCTCCCTGAGCCACGAAATGCAAAACTGGTGCCTACCCAACTGAGCTAAGGCTTGGAGGGTTTGTGTTAATAAGGACGACGTTTGGGGCTTGGCGGCAATCCCGCCCCAGGGACGGCTTTTCAATAATTTGTTTCTTCGGGGTAAAACCGCTGCAGAGAGCTGGAGTGATGAAGCGTCGGCGCTGCGTTAGTTTTGTACTTTTCCAGGCGGAGGAAGGAGGCCCTCACCGCGGAGCCTTGCCTGTTCCGACGCTGTAAAGCGCGTGCCCACCCCTGCGTGGGTTTGGAAGCTGTCAATCAAACCTGGCCTGATGGAGAATCTCAATGTGCTCTTTGCAAAACCAAATACACACACACTCACTCACACACACACAACTAATTGATGGTACCCAACCATAACCAAGAAAAAGGCAACAAACTCTCCATTTAAATTGCAGATTGTGACCTTTATGCTTGAAATCATTTCAAACATCCTGTTTATAGCTTTGGGGTTCTGGCACTCAATAATCCTCTAAATGATTTTCCTCTGTTGGTTTTTTTTTTTGAATGGTCGTTATTATGCATTGCATTCCCCCAGTTTCTGGGCCGTACCCCTAGTTCATTTCTCCGGAGAGCAGAGGTAATTTGACAAGGCCTGCAGCAAGATTTCTCTCTAAAGTTGCCATTTTTTCCCATTCAGGGGACCCAGCTGTGGAAGCTGGTTTGCAATGCTTGGCCCCCTCCCCTCACAGCCAGAGGTGGGGATGAGTGGGGTGGGGTGTAGTAGGGGGTAAGAGAGACAAGGGGTTTTCCTACAAGCTGCAACACTCCTCTGCCCCAAGATCTTTAATGCATGGGTCTGGGCCAGTATTCCCTAAAGTGTTGGCCCGTTTAGTCGGTGTTACAAGGTAACTCTGTGTCAAACAGAGATGAAAAGATTCCTTAATGCAGGACTGTGCAGGGAAATGCAACGGTGTGTGCGGAGCTCTCTTTTGCACGAGGTGGGGAGGCAGGCTTACCGAGCAGTTGCCCGGGTGTCTTTAACTAACAAGCACCCGTGCCCCTGGAGGGTCTCATAGAAGGCGGTGTGCAGCCCGGCTGGGAGACGCTGCCTGTTCCAGGGACTGCTGCACCAGGTTTCTCACGGCCCGGCTGTGGGCACCCCGGGACAGCACTTCTGCCACATTCCATTGGTTGAGCAAGTCCCCAGGGCCCCCTCAGATTCACAGGAGGAGATACAGCCTGCGCCCTTCTGTAAGACTTGTGGCCTCTTCAATCTGCCCACCCCCCGCCCTTCCAGCCCCCGGCCTCCCAAGTGGGACAGTGAAGGCTCAGAGGCGGAAAGAATGGAGGGCGCCCCACTTCCCAGCATTGCTCACGCATCCACTTGAAGTACCAACTCACCCCTCAACAGCACCCCTAGACCCGGGAGTTGGAGAGGACATCATTATTTCTGCCTTCCCACTCCCTTCTCCTCTTCCTTCTAGAAACAAACCCCACTTTCCTGAGGCATTGCAGATACTTAGAATTAGCCTGCTGAGGGGTTAATAGCACGTTCAATTCTGAGAGCTGATTTCTGAAGACTGCTGAGTAATGCTAGCAAAAACAAATACAAAATAACAATAAAAATAAAAACTCTTATGTGCTTGCTGAGTGCTAGACCCTCCGCTAAGCAGCTTCTAGTCATTTCCTCCATCCTCACTTCAACTCTGCGTAGTGGCCACTATGACGATTAGTCCCATTTCGCAGATGAGTCACTTGCTGTTTGCTTCGCTGCAACCTGAGTCAGAGGCTGATGAGTGACTCAGAGATTCCAGGCCAGACCTGTCTCCCTGCAGATCTGGTGTTCTAGAACACTCCACAAAGGCCTGGGTGGATGAAAGGAAAAGCAAATAACGTAGTGTTTCCTGGACGGCAGGCTCTGTTCTGAGCACCACATTAACTCATTTCACCCTCACGGCAACCTCCTCATGCAGGGGTTAGTACAGTTCAGGAAGCTAAGGGACAGCGACGTAAAATAACCTGTCCGGTGCCTCGAAGCTTGTGAGGGACAGAGCCGGGATCGGAACCCGGGACTCCGAGTCCACAGCCCGTGCTCTTGCCCACTCCGCTGCCCCACAGAAGAGCCTTTGTTCGACCTCAGAGGGCAACTTGGACCAAAAGGCCGAGTCCTAATTGGATCCAGCTCTTCCTGAGCCTTCAAAAGCTGGAGCTTCGGCAAGTGTCCCGCCTGCCTCCCACCTTGGTTTGAGGGGCATGTACATTTGCAAGTTCCTCTTCGACCTCCCGCCAGTCCCTGCATGCATCACGGCATCAGGGCAGGGGAAGGAAAGCTACAGCCCGGCCAGGAGCCCAGACCCAGGGGTCCCACTGGCCAAGCCCCTCTGCCTGAACAGCCCCCGGATGCCTGGCCTGGCCGCTCTGACACCAGAGCTGAGACGTTTTAGTTAAGGGTCTCTGAGGCCCTCAGCAGGCCCACCCTGCATTCCCCACATTCCCCGTTGCCTGGGGCGTGAGGAATTTCCAACCGAACTTGGCCGGCCAGGAAGGGCTGTGGTCTGGCCGCTCCCTCTGGAAGGCGCTCTGCAGCCTGGCAGCCCCAAGTGAGTTTCCTCCCTGAACTCACGGCTAAGAATAACCTAGCGAGGCACCTCCACACCCTCCTTTGAGTCTGCAGCCCTTTGGGAGGCTGCCCTCTGCTCGGTTCGAACCCTTCCTGGCAGGAGAGAGAGTAGACGGTGAGCCCTGGGACCGGCAAAGGGCCTCCGGTTGGCCCGGTTCTGGAGCACCTTCCCTTGCTGCATCGGGGGCACACCCCACGCCCAGGGCGTTGCTGTGGGGCACAGCTGTTCTCCATTCCGACCGCATTAGTGGTGCAGGGGGCAGACCCCCGACTCCCCGAGGGAGGGGCTGTCAGTGCCCCTCCGGGCGGACTTTGCCCCTAGGGGACCTTTGGCAGTATCTGGAGACATTCTTGGTTGTCACAACGGGGGGAGCATTAATAATGGCAGCATTAACGTCCCCTCCACCCAACCCTGCCCCTAGGATTATCCAGCACACAATGTCCACCGTGCTCCTGTTGAGAAATCCCGACCTAAGCCAATCACACAGCCCAGAGTGGGACACCGTGTGGGGGCGGCTCCCGGCACAGCGGGTCCTTTCCATTGTACTGATTGCCAAAACTTCAACCTGATACGGTGATCCTGGGTGGCGCCCATGAGGGAAAAAATCTGAATTAACAAATGGGAGGTGATGGAGAAGAGGTGCCAGGCTAGCGTTTTCCAGCAGAAATGCAATCTGGCCACAGGCAATTTTAAACTTCCTCCTGCAGCCACATTAAGAAAGGACAAGGAAACAGGTGAGCTGTTATACTATTTTAAATATTTTGTTGAACCCAGCCTCTCCAAGATATTATTATTTTAGTATAAAATGTTATCGAGCCCTGAGCAGTGTGGCTCAGTGGGTTGGGCGTCGTCCCATAAAGCCATAGGTTGCCAGTTCGATTCCCGGTCAGGACACATGCCTGGGTTGGGGGTGTGTGAGAAGCAACCGATTGATGTTTCTCTCACACATCAATGTTTCTCTCCCTCTCTTTCCTGCTCTCTAATAATAAGGAAATAAAATATTTTTTAAAAGATTTTATTTTATTTATTTATTTTTTTAGAGAGGGAAGGGAGGGAGAAAGAGAGAGAGAAACATCATGTGCGGTTGCTGGGGGTCATGGCCTGCAACCCAGGCATGTACCCTGACTGGGAATCGAACCTGCGACACTTTGGTTTGCAGCCCACGCTCAATCCACTGAGCTACGCCAGCCAGGGCTAGGAAATAAAATCTTTATATATATATATATATATATATATATATATATATATATAGAGAGAGAGAGAGAGAGAGAGAGAGAGAGAGAGAGAGAGGGAGAGATTTGTTTTCTACTTTGTGTTAAAAAATTTTTTTCGCACTAAATCTGCAAAATCCAGCCGATGTATATGTTACCTTGCTAGACTAAGACCTCTGCACTTCCAGATGCTTGGTGGTGCACAGTGAAGCTGGGAAAGAAAAAAGATGAGGGGAAACAGGAAGAACGGAGGCTAGGACGGGAATCTTTCAGGACATACACGCAGGAAGCAGGACTAACATCTCCAAAAAAGGTCCGGAGCTCTGTTCTCTGCCTCTGCCCACTGGCAGGCGGGGGAGAGCATCTGGCCCCTGTCTCTTCTGTCCAGGTTAACCTTGCTCCCAGGCCCCAGCAGGAGGAGGCTCTCGGGGAGGGGAGGGGGCGGGGTGACGCTGACCGCCCAGCCTGGGGAGCTTGTCCTCTCCCCGCAGCCTACAGTGGGAACCCAAGGCCCCCGGGGAGGGCCACAGGCGCCCCTAATCAAATCAAAGAGACTGTTTGCATAAGCTTCACCCAGGGCTGGCTCTCCCAATATTTTTAGATCACCTTTGGCTTCGGGAGGTTGATTGCCTGCTCGTTTCATCAAGCGACGAGATAATGCCCATTTCCACAGCTAATACGATGGAACATTCGGGGAGTGCTGAATCCATTAGGAGCCAAAGTGGTTTCCCACTGTCCTCCGCTGAAATCGGATGGCAGGACAGCTCAGGGTCCACGGGGTGGGCCCCAGGATGGGCGTGCAGATTCCCGAGACTGGCTGTGAAGTCCAAGCAGCCCAGTGAGGACCACTCATGAAGTAAGGGCGGGCACACGCACTGGGGTCAGACTATCCAAGTCCAAGTCCCAGCTCTGCCACCTGCCAGCTGACAGAGGGCAAGCACATGAATCTCTCTGAGCCCCTTTCTTCAACCAAACAATGGAGTAGTAATTGTCATTCCCTCTGGACAGTCTTCCCCTCGATGTCCACCCGACCTTTTGTCCAAATGCCACCTCCTCAGGAGACCTTTCCTCCGCACTTTGGTAGAAATTGCAGCTCTGCCCCTTGGCCCTCTCCATCGCCTTTTCTGGCTTTCATTTATTTTTTAATAGCATTCATTAACAATAAATTATACCATGGATTTCTACATTTTGTTTATCTTCTCTCCCCAGCAGAATTTTAGCTCCAAGAGGGTCTGGGTTTTGTCTGTTTTTTTTCTCAATGCTGTATTCCCAGCACCTAGAACAATGCCTTGAATGAATTAGATGCTCAAAAAATATTTGTTGAAGTAATTTAAGATTTAATTAAATAAATCCTAACAGGGCCTGGCACATAGTAGTTCGTTATTACTACACAGATGTTGGTCGAAAAGCAGATAAGTGCCACACGGTTCCTACTTTCACTTTATTATTGTATTATTGCTGTGCATAATGTGCATTCTTAAAGAGTGCACATTATACACAGCAATAATACACCCTTATTTTTGAGGGAAAAATAAAGGTGTGCATTATACATGGTTGTAATGATTTCCTACCATGGGTGAGATAATCGCATGTATGATATGCACAAGAAAGTGGGTGCACATTGTACACAGGAGTGCATTATATACAGCAAAATACAGTGATTCACCTAAAAATATTTACTGTGCATGTACTATGTGCCAGACAGTGTTCTGGGCTCTGCTAGTGCTGGGATGGGCAAAAAGACTCCTAGATCAGCAGATGATTTAATAGCACTTCCCTCAGAGGTGGTTGGGAGGTTGAATGAGTGAATGCATGGAAAAGGCTTTGCACAATCCAGAATCAGAGTGTTTGTGTTAGTCAGCTTTTGCTATGATAAAGCTGTGTGACAAACACTCCCCCGCCGAAACCTCAGGTGCTCCAACAAAGTTATTTCTCACTCACATGTCTGAGGGTTAGTTGGGTCAGCATTTGGGTACCCCACATGTCTTCCCATTTGGGGTTCAGGGTAAAAGATCAGCTCCCACCTGGGCAGGCTGTTCTCTGGGGAGAGCAAGAACTGGGAGAAACCAGCCATGCCTGAAGGCCATTGCCGAGACCTGGCACATCCTCACTCCTGCCCACATTCTGTTGGCCAGACCAACCCTCATGGCCAAGCCCAATATCCACAGGGTGAGGAAATACATTCTCCTCCCTTGCCACAGAGGGCAGAGTAAATATTTGCTGGATAATAGTACAGAACACCATATATTTAACAAAAGATCTTTATTATTATTATAAGGGAGAAAAAATGCTTCTTCCATAAAACCCAAGAGAGGTGGTGGTCAATAGTTAAACATTATCCCGAGGACAGACACCTACACGGTGACAGAGTTGGAAACCCACTGGCTTTTGTACGAAGCAGAGAGCATGAGCGTGAGATCAAAGCTGACTCATGATTTGATCCCCTTGGAGTGCCCTCCCACCTCTCTGGGAGTCGTCTACACGATGAAGCAACTCTTGGGGTCGCTGCGAGGGTCAGAGGACCCGGGAGCCGCTGCCAGCCCACCATCGTTGATCATTCAGGGTCGTTTGCGTGGCGATGCGGAGTGGCTGGTGAAGTGTCCTCAGCTCAGTGGGCATCCAGCAGAGCATCCGGCCGTTCCTGATGGAAATCTGCATAAAGGTTCCCTTGAGGGGGACATCGAGATATTTCCCTTAGCACTCCTTCTCCTGCTCTGGTCGACTTCCACTGCGATCAAGGGAGATGTTGGCAAAACAAATGTTTACTGGGCCTCTCGATGGCCCGGTGCCCTGCTAGGCGTTGGGAATACAGCAGTAAGCAAGGTGATGGTGACATACCACTGGCTGTCGTGAAATTCAAGTTCTATGGGGGACTTGGGGTAAGCCATTCCAAGTGTGGGAACTGGGGGGATGGTGTAGCAGACAATGGATGAGAGTGACAGAGCTAAGTCGGAGGACGTGTCTTACCGATAATAATTTTTCATTTTGATTTTCAGAGAGAGAGGGGGAGGGAGAGAGAGAAAGAAACATCAATTTGTTGTTCCACTTACTGATGCATTCCTTGGTCGATTCTCATATGTGCCCTGACTGGGGATCAAACCTACAACCTGGGCATGTGGGGATGATGCTCTAACCACCTGAGCTACCCAGCCAGGGCTGGGGACATCCTACCAATGAAGTGGCCGCTAATAACCCAGGGTGATCGGAGCCGTGCTGGAGGCCGAGTTACAATGCCCAGGCTGTGTTATAGAGTGCGGGCTCTGCACACTGTGAGAGCCCAGGGGAGGCGCCTGGTCCAGCCTGGCCAGTCGGAGGTGGCTTCTTCCCAGGGGAGGTGGATTATGGTCGAGGAGGTGGGCTCGCCCACTTCCTCTCCATCGGAAATGATCAGAAGTGACAAAACCAGTGATTGTGAAGCAACCCTTTCCCCGCCAGCCGCTGGCTCAGGGGAGGGCACGTGACCCAACCCTGGCCAAGGAGACAGGAGGGAGGGCCTGCCCAGAGGGCGCAGAGAAAGGTCTCCTTGGTTCTCAAAAAGACACGAGGGAAAAAAATCTCTGATGTCTCTGCACGTGCCCGGGTCTAGATGTGATTCTCAGTCTCCCGCAGGAACCTTGCACCCTGCCTGGGGCAGAACTTGCAGAACAAAGAAACGGGAGGGCGGGGTCCTTGCGGACCCCATTGGACGGCTGCCTCCATCAAGCCAAGACTCTCCTTCCTGGCTCGCCTCCGGAGCCCCCTTCACGTGGGGTATCAAACTAAATTGTGCTATGGGTTGTGCCGATTTGAACAAGGAGTTGCTAGTTCTTGCTGCAAAAAACTGACAGGGGTGAAACTAAGCTGAGTCTTGAAGGGTGAGTAAAAGTTTTCTGGGTGAAGAAGGAGGGGAGGTCAACCCAGGAAGGGGGACTGCCTTGGGAAAAGGCGTAGATGTTTTTGGAGAAGGGTCAAGAGCGGAAACAGGGGAGCAGGTCACGGAGGGCCTGCCGTGCCAGGCTGGGGAACCTCACCTTGCTCTGAGCACAGCTTCTTTATGGGTGAGTGAGTGCCCTTCCAAGGCCCCAGCTCTGGGGTCAGGCAGAACTGAGTTCCAGTCCTGGTTTCTCCACTTGAAAGCCATTCACAGTGGGTAAACCTTCGTGAACCTCAGCTTCCTCCTCTGTAAAATGAAGAATGATAACAGTTACCATACAGGGCCATTGTGAGAACTGAATTATATGCCTTCACTTGCACGGTCCCTGGAACAGCAAAAGGCAGCTCTCGCCCTTACTACAGTTCTCTGATTTGCATATCATTACCATCACACGCACACCGTATCAGCTAGCTGTGGCTGCCTCACAAGCCACCCCAAGACTCATCGCCTAAAACAATAAACACTGGCCTTGCTCCCTGTCTGGGCTCACGTACTGTCTGCGCACGGCTGGGCTCTGGGGAGTGGCACCGCTGTCCGGGCTGAACCAAGCTTTCCTACATGTTGGCGGGTCACCTGGCTGTAGGTGAATCCAGGCTTGGGGGACGTGACGGCGCCCCTCCATGAGGTCTCTAGCCGACCAGCCTGGGCTGGCTTTCCCTGCAGCTGGGCAGGGCTCCAAAACGGGATAGAGGCATTCTAGTCCCCTTGACTCACGGGCTGGCAACCGTCACAGTGACTTCTGCCACAGTCTCTGAGCCCATAGTCTATGAGTGACGGGGCCAGCCCAAGCTCAAGGGCGTGAGGGAAGCAGACTCCACTTCTCCTTTTTATTGAGCATATTGGAGCAACACTAGCAAACTCAATGATACAGGTTTCAGGTGGAGTGTATGGATCGGGTGACAACACCCGATCTGTACACTGTGTTGTGTGCTCACCACCCCACGCAGGCTCCACTGATTGTATGAATGGGAGCAGCTGCCAAGGCGCGTGGGACAGGAGTGGAGAGAGGGAAGGGTGGAGAACGGTGGCCGTTTCTGCCTCTATGACCTATATAGCTCAGAAGTCAGGAGTTAGGGCTGTCTGTCCCTTCAGGTCCTGCCTGGGTGAGCGTCCCCGGCTAGCACACATCCAGAAGAGACCCTGGTGCTCTCTGAAGGTGTCCCTCGCCAGTCCCCAGGCTGGGTTTGCCTATTCTGATTGGTTCCCCTACTTATCATCTGTCCCAGCAGGAAGAGCCTGTCACCAGCCCCTAGAGAATGATTAAAATCCCACACTATCGTCCAGACCTTAATATGAGATTCCTGGAGGCAGAAACCTGACTTGCCCTAATTTTCCATAATTAACTCATCAAGACACCTGATGTGGCTGCTGCTGTCTTCGGGGCCTCTGGCTTTCCCCTGCGCTGCCCAGGGGGTCCCTGCTCTGCTCCTCTCCTGGGGGAAGGGCAGCTATGTTTAGACCTACTGTGAGCCTGTGCCCGGAGTGAGTTTGCTCTGTGGGGGCTCATTGCTTCTCTCAACGGCCCTGCCACGTGGATGGAAGGGTTCCCATGTTACAGACCAGCTGACTGGGGCTCAGAGAGGTGGCCACGTGCCCAAGGACACCCGAGTTGGTAGTGACTTAGGGACCCACACGTGGGCGGATGCCAGGGAAACTGTGGCTTGAAGCCAAGGCAAGACCCTTTCTCTGCACAAGGCAGGCCTGCTCGGGTGATAAGATTCAACCACGGCTGTCTCTCCTACCGCCCGTCATGGGGTCTGGAACCCCTGCCCGAGTCGTTCCTTTTTCTGGGTGTTTCTTTTTCCAGCACCGTTACCCAATATCAGTACCAGGCAAGGAAGCCCTATTAGAATACAAATACTGTGCCTTTACAATTAGTTAAAAACACGGATTTCAGAATCTCCCTTCAGACTTCTTAACGTGGACTCTTTAGGGACAAGGCCTGGGAATCTGTATGTTGACGTTCTCCTTCCTAGATGGTTTTGGCTGCCCCCTGTGTGGGAGAATACCCTCACGTGGCTGTTGCCAAGTAACAGAAGCACTTCCCATTCGCTGGGTCGAATGTGACCCAGTACCTGGCAGAGAGAAGAGGTCTCAAACGGGCACATGAGAAGGTCTGGGAGGTCGGTTCCCGGTGGGAAGTCCCCGCCCTCTCGGCGTGGGTCGCAGGGCCGGACTGGGGTGACCTGCCCTGCAGGAGCACTGTGAGCTGAGTGTGTGTTCCCTCGTGATCAGAAAACGTAGTAAGGACCTTCTAACGCAAATACCCTTGCAAGAGACAGAGGGCATTAGCAGCTGGAAGGCAGCATCGGAAAGAGATTTCTGGCCGTGAGCTAGCTGGGAACAAAGCCTCCTGGAAAACTGGCTTTGGTTTGGGCACCAAGAGGGGGCAGCTGGGGAGGCGCGCAGATCCCAGCAGGGAGAGGCACCGAAATCCAGCTCTTTCTGGCTCCGTAACATGACGTCTTGATCTCTGTGCCTGACCATTGTGCGGATTGCAATGATGGCCCCAGTTCTCCATCCCTCCCTGCGCCCTTGTCCTTGGCATTATGACCACAGAACTTTCCCTTGCTAACTCAGCTCAACCAGGTGACTTGCTCTGGCCAATGGGATTTTAGCACACACACATTCAAATAACTCCAGAACCCTGCACCCACGCCAAAGCTTGTAAATGATAGAGATACTTTATTGAACTATATACTAGGAATTCTGTTCAGGGTTTTAATCCTCGAAAGACACGCAATGGGCATCACTGTTGTGAGATAAAAAAAGAGCAAAAGACAGGTCTAGAAGAAAGCTGTAATGCAGGTAAAGGTTAAAGTTCCATTACATTAGGACAATGTCCATACTGTACTAAAGAGCCCTCACAAATTAAGAAGAAAGATGACAATCAACACAATAGGAAAATGAGCCAAGGATAAGAATTCATGGAAGAAATCTGATTGGCCAACCAAATACCTATAGGAAACTATGCTTAAATTCTCTAGAAGTTAAGAAATGCAAATTAAAGTAACAATGAAATACTGCTTTGGAGCCATCGAACTGGCAAAAATTTAAAAAGCGTTTTAACACCTCCTGCTGGCAGAGATGAGGGGAAAGGAAATACCCGTGAGTGGCTGGTGGGTGACTGGAAACGGGCCGGGACGTTGCCTGCTTCCCCATCCACTACAGTGACGCCAGAGCCATCGTTTAAATCTGGGTGCACTGAGCTCCACAGTGTGTGCTGTGAACCACTGAATGCATGGCAGTGGGTTATCTAATCTAGAAGTTTTCAAGCCTTAAAAAAATTAAAGCAGCCAAAGCCTCTCTTCAAAGAACATTTTTCATAACCCATGCGTGCACTGTCTACAAGAGACACACCTCAGAATGAAGGTTAACACAGACTCAAGGTAAAGGGATGGAAGAAGACATTTCATGGAGGTGGAAATGAAAAAAAAAACTGGGATAGCAATACTTATATCAAGCAAAATAGACTTAAACCAGAGGCTATGAAAAGAGACACAGAAGGACACGACCTAATGACAAAGGAGGCAATCCAGCGGAGGCTATAACCCTTGTAAACACTTATGCACCCTATACAGCAGTATCTAAATATATAAAGCAAGCCTTGATGGGCATAAAGGGAGAGATGAACAGGAATACCGTATCCGAAGGGGATTTTACCACCCCACGGACATCAGCGGATAGATCTTCTGGGCAGAAAATCAACAAGAAAATAGCAGCCTTAAAAGACACAGTACATCAGATGAATTGACATCTTCAGACCATTTTTCACCCCGAAGCAGCAGAATATACGTGCTTTTCAAGGGCACAGGGAATGTTATTAGGAGAGACCACATGTGAGGACACAAGACAAGTCTTGGTACATTTATGAAGGCTGAAATCTTATCAAGCATCTTCTCTGACCACAAAGGTAGGAACCTAGAAATCAATCACACACACACACACAATGAAAAACACACAAAGACATGGAGGCTCAATACCGTGTTACTAAACAATGAGTGGGTTAACAATGAGATCAAGGAAGAACTCAAAAGATACCTTGAAACAAATGAAAATGAGAATCCACCAACCCAAAATTTATGGTACCCAGAAAAAGTAATCCTAAGAGGGAAATTCATAGCATTCCTAGTCTATCTCAAGAAACAAGATAAATCTCAAGTAAACAATCTAAGTTTACACTGAAAGGCACTAGAAAGAGGACAAAGCCCAAAGTGAATATAAAAAAGGAAACAGTAAAGATCAGAGGAGAAATAAATGAAAGAATCTTTTAAAAAAAAAAGACAATACAAAAGATCAATGAAACCGAGAGCTGGATCTTTGAAAATGTAAACCAGATTAGCAAACCTTTAACCAGACTCATGAAGAAAAAAAAGAGAGAGAGGACCCTGATAAATAAAATCAGAAATAAAAGAGAAGTAACAGTGACACCACAGAAATACAAAGGATTATAAGAAAAATATTACAAATAACTCTATGAGGGGGAAGATGCCCCCCAAAATCAAAATTATCTTTTGGAGTGGGGGCCCCTTGTAGTACAGGCTCCCCCCAGTAGATGAGTGTTCCAGGAACCCATCTGTATCAGTGTACCAGCTGGCGTGGTTGTGAGAGGCTGAAGTTGGCTTCAGTGAATTTTTTTTAAGACTCTTTTAATCCATTTGCCCATTTCGTGATGGATGAATTATGATCCTGCCTGCCCACATCATATTAAATATTTAGCAGTCTTCTACCCCAAAACTACATGACCCCCATGCCCCACCCTCCCTATACTGGATCTTGCCCTGAGCCACATTTTTTTTGTTTCCCTGGATGAAAAAAGTTCTCAAAGGGGAACGTTTTGCAGATGCGAACAGAGGTGAAACAAAAAGTGGCAGAAGCATTAAAAGGCATCAAAATCGATGAGTTCAAAAACTGCTCTGAGCAGTGGGAACAATGTCTCGAAAGGTGCACTGCCTCAAAAAGACAGTACTTTGAAAGTGACTGGAGTTTAAAATGTAAGAATAAATATACAATTTTTAATAAATTAATTCTGTTTGGGGGGGATCCCCTCTCGTATGCTAGCATGTGGAATAATCTGGACAAAATGGATAAATTCCTAGAAACATACGACCTTCCAAAATGGAATCTTGAAGAGTCAGAAAATCTGAACAGACAGATTACATCTAATAAAATTGAGGTAGTAATCAAAAAACTCCCAACAAACAGAAGTTCTGGACCAGATGTCTTCACAGGTGAATTTTACCAAACATTTAAAGAAGAACTAACACCTATCCTTGTCAAACTATCCCCCCCAAAAAAAAATTCAAGAGGAGGGAAGACTCCCAAGATCATTTTATGAGACCAGTGTTATTGTAATTTAAAGCCAGATAAAGACACTACAAAGAAAGACAATTATAGGCCAGTGTCCTTGATGAACATAGATGCTAAAATCTCCAACAAAATATTAGCAAACTGAATACAGAAATACATTAAAAAGATCATATACCATGATCAAGTGGGATTTATTCTGGGGTCGCAAGGTTGGTACAATATCTGCAAATCCATAAAAGCAATATACCACACAGCCAAAATGAAGGATAAAACTCACATGATCATGTCAATAGGTACAGAGACAACCTCTGACAAAATCCAACATCTGTTTCTGATAAAAACTCTCAGCAAGGTGAGAACAGCGGGAACATACCTCAACATAATGAAGGCCATATAGGACACACCCACAGCCAACATCATCCTCAATGGGCAAAAACTCAAAGCATTTCCCTTAAGATCAGGAATGAGGTAGGGATGTATGTATGTGTTCACTCTTATTCAGCATAGTGCTGGAAGTTCTAGCCACAGCAATCAGACAAGAAGATATAAAAGGCATTTAAACTGGGAGGAAGTTCAAATTCAGTCATTTCCCAGCTGTGTGGCCATAGATAAGTTAACCCACTTCTCTGTGCCTGCTCCTTTATAGGCAAGTCAAGGACCTACAACAATAGTGCTGCATTGATTAGGATTCTTTGTTATGCAGATAGCAGAAATCCTAACCTATGCTGGCTGAAACACCCAGGAAATCTATTATCCCGTGAAACAGGAAGTCCAAGGGTCCAGTGGCCTTTGGGGTTAGAGGCTCAGCAGCTCATCAACATCAGTGAGAATGCAGGTCCTCTCATCTTTCCACTCTACCACTGTCAGAGTTCGCTTCATCTTCCATCTTCTGGCTCCCAGCAAGATGGCCACTGAAGTCCGTTCTCACATGGGTGTGTGCTCTAAGCAATAGAGAAGAGTGTCTATTCTTTCCTATAGCTCCTTCTTAGGAATGGGGATAAGTTTTTCAAAGCCACTAATACACTTTTGTTCACTTTTCATTGGGCAGAACTGGGTCACATGATAACCCCTAAACCAATCATTGGTAAGAGAATGGTATGGCTGTGGTTAGCTTAAACCAATCATCTATAGTACAGTGAGTCAACCACCTGCCTTGAAAAGATGCGTTCGAATGAGGACCTGGTGTGGCCAGGACAATGGAACTTCTGCTTCCTCCAGCTTTGAACCCCCAGCCCCTAGGACACTGCCCGACACTCAGCAACTAGGGAGGGAACCTACGAGGGAGGTGAAGGAGTTCCTTCCTTCCCCTACTTCCTCCATTTCCCAACTCATTCATGTCTTAAGGACCTCAGTGTCCAAATGGAGCCACAGAAGAGGGTGTATCTGGAACAAATTAGGAAATAATGCCGACTCTGGAAAGAGCTACTGAGGAAATGCGTGGACCCCGGCCAGGCCCAAGCTGTCCGGATCCAAAAATACTCATCAGCAGGCTCCCTCGGGTCAGGGTGGACGCCACATGACAGATGTGCATTTTGTTGTTGCTGCTGTTATTGTTTTAAATGAACTCTTTCTGGTATTGAGATGATTTTGCAAGCTTTGTTTATCGATATGGTAATGACAGCTACTGGTGTCCAGAAGAAATAGCCAACCTGGTTTTGGCAAGAACAGCTAAAAATCTCAGCCAGAGGAACCTGCATGGGCAGTGTTGGGCCCTGGTCCTGAAATGTCAGTGGTCACTGTCCAACACAGGGCTGTTCTGTTTTTTCCCCTCACACTGGACGCACAGTAGGAGAGGGAGGTTGGTTCTCTTCAGCTTCCAGCAGTAAGTTAGGTTTTTTTTCTGGAAATTCCTGCTAGAAACTACCTCCCCAAACCCCACTGGGAGAAGGCCTACGATGTCCTTGTGGCAACCTGGCAACCCCTAAGCCTCCTGTGACCGGAGACAACCACAGGAAGGGGCCAAAACCCCAGTTTCTGCATCAGGGAGGTGAGGACTGGGATGCACGGCTAAGCCTTGAGAAGCAGGCGGCAATGTCGGGTGGATCATACGGCCATCGTGCTAGGGGTTTTGACGTTTGTGGCCATGGTGCAATGTGCTCACAGTCTTGTTCTGTTCTCCATCCTCACTGTGGTTCATTGCAGGTACACTGTGCCCTCCGACCTAGGGCGCATCGGCTGGGTCATGTGACTTGCTTTGGCTGCGGGGCCAGTTCTGAGCTCAAGCCTTAGGTGGTGCCTGTGTTTTCACTCACTCATCTTGAAATGCCTGTTTGCTGCTTTTAGAAAGGCATGTCCCTTGTGGCCCACTGGTCCCCGAATGAAAGACAAGGGGAACAGGCTTACGCCCAACCTGCGGATCCATCCACAACTGATCCCCGGAACGATGAGAAAAATAAATAAATAAATGCTCTTGGATATCACACAGATTATTGGGCATTGTGGCATCATTACCGCAGCAAAAGCTGACTCATACAGAAATCTGATCACTAATAATAACAAAAATAATAGCCAATCACAAATACATTGGGTGTGTACCACAGAGCAGGCTGTCCTGCGTCATACTGGCCCCATGATGTAGGAATGATCACCCCGGTTTTGTAAATGAGAAAACTCGGGGTCTAGAAATCCGGGCACTTGCCTGAGGTCCCACAACCAGAAAGCTGCAGAGCTGGGACTTGGGTGCCCCGAAGGCTGGGCTCTCCCCACCTTCTCTGCCCACCAACCAAACGATCAGCAATGAAGAGCCATTCTTTCAGGGCGGAAGGACACGGTTCTGCCGTCTCAGCACTGGTGGGAGCATGGAGCCTCTTCTGGAACGGCCCTCTCCAGAGACCCACTGGAGTGGACCCCAAAGCAGAAACTCTTTGGGAGGCCTGGAGGGGTCCCAGGTGGAGGCATCCTTGTCACCTGGGCACGCCCAGGAATTTCCTGAGGGCAGAGACTCTCGCTGGCTCACCTTGTCTCACTCCCCAGCCCAACGTGCCGCATGTCACCAGACCCGGGCAGACAAACAAGTTGTAGAGCACTTTTCATTTTATAAAGAGCTGGCCAGCCAGTCCCATGGTCCAGTCCTGGGCCCTACTCTCCAGCCCTGTGATTGCAGGCCGTTGCTCCCCTATCGGAGACCTGCCTGATAACGTCGTTGGAGGATTCCAGAAGAGCATCCAGGAAAAGCGAGTAGCACAGCCCCTGGCTCACAGTCAATGCTCCAGAAACGCAATCTATCCATAGGATTGTTGCTTCATCTATCACCCTAGGTTCAGGGATGATAAATGATGATCACTCCATATTCTAGAAGCCAGAAAACCCTTTCCCTAAGCATCAGAAAGCACACATCGTAGGCTCTGTGGGCCCTATGGTGTGTGTCACACAACTCAACTGCCTTTTGTAGTGTGAAAGCCGCCATAAAGAATGTGTAATGAGCGAGCGTGATTGTTTGATGATAAAACTTTGTGTATATAAACGGGCAGTGGCCCGGATGTGGACACGGGCTGTGGTTTGCTGATGTGTGTGCTCTAGGAAAGCGGAGAACACCAGAGATGAGACGTCCCCTGTACCTACTCCCGGCTGCAGTTGACTCTGATCTCAAGTGGCTCCCCTCAGGGGTCGGGTCCACTGCGAAGGGACAGGTGGGGCAGGGGAAGGAACCTTCTTCTTTAGTTTTAGAGAAAAAGAGAAGAAGAGGGAGCAAAAGAGGGAGAAACATCCATTTGTTATTCCACTTATTCACGCATGCCTTGGTTGATTTTTGTATGTTCCCTGAGCAGGAATCGAACCTGCAACCCTGGTGAACCAAGATGATAGTCTAACTGAGCTACCTGGCCAGGGCAGAGGGAGCATTCTTGACTTGCCAAGCGGAGGAAGTAATCACAATGCACCAGAGCATGGGCTTTGGATGAAGACAGACGTCACTCCAGAGCCCAGCCGTGTCCCTTGCAGTGCGTGACTTCGGGCAGGGGGCAGCAGGGGTCTTGCTTTGTCCACAATGCCTCTGTTTCCCCATGTACAAAATGGCAACAGCGACAGCCCTCATTTCACAGGCTTTGGGGATGATACATCACATTAGGTGATTAGCTACCTTGCCAGAATTTTTAAGAACATCTTCAAAATGCTGAAGGGAGCACTACCTAGAGCCTGGGCAGCGGGAAGGGAAAAAAAATCGAAATGAAAAATGCTGACCTTCTATTAGTTTCTGGTACATGGAATTTCTCAGCAAGACCTTGTAAACTGCTTAACTTTCAGCAAGGCTGACATTGGGAGGTTGATAAGCTCGGGGGTTACTCTCAGCCAAGAAGCATTTTTTAAGAGGACATGCGGGGTCTCCGCATGATGCCCCCACACCCTTCACCTCACCCCAGGCAGAGAATGGGGTCGAGCCACCTCTGAGTTCAAGGCCCACCCTTCGCCAGGGGACTGGGCACCGGGGTGCCCACCATGGGGCCCGAGAAGCAGCTGGAAACCCCGTGGTGGGTGCTGTTCTCCCAACGATGCCAAATGGAGGGAAATTCAGGGGAAAGAGCTCAGATTAACACTGGCAAGCAAGAGGATTAAAAAGAGATTTAGGAGGGCAGAGAGAAATGAATGCTGACCTATCGGATACTTCTGTACCCGGAGCTCCAGGTTTTCCTTTGATCCCAATAAGCTCTTTAAAAAATGCATGAGGTTTTTTTGTTTCTCTGGTTATTTATTCGGATCCCCAGGACAAACTCATAAAACGCAGCTTCTCCTGGTGGGCGAGTCCTGGGGGGACGGTATAATTCGTACGGTTCAGGCTAATAAATTACACGGTGTCAACACGTCTGTTGCCGCTGCCCCGCGGCGATCGCCGGCCCTGGCAAGGCAGGGCGGCCCGAGTCGGAGAGGAAACCATTCTCTTGCCTCCTTCCTCTTGCCTTTGCTTCCTTCCCTTCCATTTCATGAGCGGCCGGCGACCTGGTGCCAGGAACTGGGGACACAGAAATGAAAAGGCCGCTAGAAGGTCACAGTCAGTCAGGTGGGAGCGTTCTAAGGCAATGTGACAGGTGCTAGAACAAAGGCAGGGTAGGTGTCCTCAGTCAGCATTCATGAAGCAACTGCTGTATACCCCCGGCAGCCCTGGGGCCACCATGAAAGCATAGGCGGGTGCTCCAGCACAAGCCAGCCTGCAACCCTCTACCCTGCACCTTTCTTGGCCCCGTTTACATTGGACCCACGACTCCCCTGCACCCCTTCAAAGAGCGGGTCTCAAAAAGCTAATAATTTTACCTAGAAAGGTAAAAGAAACTAGAAACCACCTAATGAGCAACAGTAGGGGGCCAGTTATGTAAAGCAGGCTACCTCCATGGCATATTATGCATGCAGCCATTAAGGTAATAGGACCAAGCTCGTGTAGCAACAGGGAAAAATGCTTACAGCATACCACTGGGAGTTGGAGGCGGAAAAACCCGTACTTCACCAAAATGAGAAGATGAGAGAAATCTCACAAGGGTCTGGTTGTCCAGGAGAGCTGAACCCGGAGGAGGAGCATTCTGGGGATTGGTTTAGAGGCCCGCCTCCGTCCTGGATCCGGACACGTGGGGAAGAGGGACTGTGGTTTATATAAATGCGGAGATATATTCGTGACCAGCTCCTAGCCCCACTGCCCCATGGCCAGCACGTAATAAATGTAAGAATAAAAACCACGGCGTGCCACTCACCCCTGTGCGCCGGGTGGGGGCGGAGCCTAGCGCCTTGCACATCGTGGCTGAAAGATCCTTGTTGGAAAACGGGAGGGAAGGCTGGGGGAGCCAGAAGAAAAGATGGGAGGCGAGAGAGAGAAGAAAAGGAAGAACACGGGAGAAAGTGGGAAGGAGGGAGAAAAATAGAAGGCGGCAAGGAAGGGAAGGAGGGGGATGGATGATTCTGCCTCTGTGTCATTCACTCGCACGTATCCAAGAGGGTCCTACAGCACGCGCAGCTGACTTGCTTAAGAAGCCGTGCCCACCGTGGACCCTAAACCGGAGCTTCTAGGAGCAGTAGCCTGCAGAGTCTCGAGGGACAGCTTTGGGCCTCTGAGCCGGGGCAGTTGGGGGCTGGGCCCTCCAGGGCAGCACCCTGTCCGTAGCCAGTCACGGCACACCTGGACCCAGCTGCGGACCAACAGTGGGGATTTCACGGAAGGTTCAGTGGGGGCCCAGGGATGGGGATGGCAATGCAAATCTGAGAAGGAGACGTCCTAGAAATCCCCTTCAGTGTCTCTGTCTGTCCCCGCTTTCCACTTTATTTGGAAGCTGCTCCACCTCCCCTTTCTCCCTCCAGGCCGGCTTTCTGGTCTAGCTTGTTTTCCTCTGCACCCTGGTTCTGCAAACCCCCCCCCACTTGCACGCCCACCCAGAGCTGACACCAGGCCCCGGCTCCTAGCCATGCCACCCCTGTCGGGCGTCTCCAGGCTGCTCCTAACTCCTTCCCCAGGAGTCCGAAGTCCTCCGAACATTCTTTCCGTCTGGCGTCACCCTGGAATGTGGTGAGGGACAAAACCCTTTGGGCTCTAAATTCCGACTTAATCTCTGCAAGCTGGGTGACCTCAGGCAAGCGACGTCATCCCGCTGGACCTGTTCTTCCCACTGTAAGATGAGGATAAACACATACCCGTTAAAATTGCCATGTTAAACGAGAGGATGCAGGCACCATGCCGGTCTGTACCTGCTGGAAAATTCTGTGAGGTCACTAAGGCAAGGACTATGACTCCTATTTTGATAGGAACAAACGAAGGACCGAAGTGGTGAACCGACTTGTTCAGAGCTGCACGGGACACACGGCCAAACCAGAGGTCACGGCCCCTCCCCTGAGTCCAGGGCCTTGGGATTTCAGCGCCGCTCCTTGAGGTCAAGACCTCGGAAGGCGGGTGCTTGTGAGTGGGGCCCCAATAGCTGGGACACTATGTAAGTGTGCTGGGATGAGGCTTTTCTTCCTGGCTTCAGTCTTCAGAGCCTCCACATTAAATTATGGTCATGTAGGACCTGGGACTTTGCTGCCTGCCAGCCCAAACCATCCCAGTGCTTCCAGGCAGGATGCCAGAGAGTCCACTCTGCTGTCCTCAGTGGAGTCTGGAGTGACCCGCTCTAGCCCCTCTGCTCGAGACAGGAAGTCTGGTGCCCCTGTGAGCCGTTTATCACAGCGGCCACTTGGCGGCTTCTTAATGTAGTTTCTTGCTGGGCCGCATGCTGCCTCTCTTTGGAGTATGCATCGTCATCACTATGCTAAAGCAGAGAGCAAAGGTTATCCCTGGTCACCCAGCTAGCTGCCAGGGTCCCCTCCCCTCCCCTGCCAATGTCACACTTGGCATCTCACAGTACAGCGTGGTGGTTAGGAAATCCTGGTGTTAGACGGATGTGGGTTCAAAGCCTAGTGTGACACGCTCACTGACTCCGTGTGACGATCCGTGTACTAAGCTACACTCGAGTTCACACCGGTGTCCCCAGCTCTAATGCATTAGGGCGTGGGCCACCCAGCCTCCTACTCTCGCTTGTTTGTAAACTGCCCCTCCAGCAGGGGGAGACCTGGCTCCCGCCCCGAGCCATCCATTTACTGAGCTCCTCAAGTCGGGCACATGCGTCCGGCGGCATTAGCGCTGTTCACCGGCGCCCCCAGGAAAAAACTTTATGGACTAGAGGGCGGTGCTCAGCCGCACTTCTTTTCGCCTTTAGTCTCACAGACCCCACACGTCTCCAAAGCGCCTTTTCCTCCCGCCCCCTTTCGTGGGGTCACTGCATACATTTATATCACAATGAGATTCTTCCTCACGGCCTTCATTCCTTCTTGGGATCCCTGATTTTTTAAAGTTGCATTCGTTAAGGTTTGCTCTTTGCACTGGCAAGTTCTATGGGCTTTGGAAAATGCAGAACATCTCGTATCCATCGTGACACTATGATGCAGAACACTTTTAAAAAATCCCCCATGCTCCGCCTCTTCCCCCCTCCCCCCTCTCCCCAGGCCCCTAGCATCCGCCGCTCACGTGACCATCGCTGTGGTTTCGCCTTCCCCAGAAGGGGAACGACGATTTTAAGTGCTAACGCTGAGTATCGTTGGAGGGGTGGAGAAATAGGCCTTCTAAGTACTGCACGCTGACGTTTGCCCAAGCGCCTTTAAAAAACATTGTGAAAAATGTTGCCTGTCTTCTATCTTTTGGTCCAGCAAATTGTCCTTCTGAGAGTTTACCCAAAGGAGATTCTAAATGAGGGTGAAGATTTGGGAAGGTTTATGGTAGCGTTTTTTGGTTTTTGTTTTTGTTTGTTTTTAATCACACTGAAATCATCCGTCCATCCATTCAACACGCACACAGCCCTTACTGCGAGCCGGGCAGGGGCGCAGGCACGGGAGGTACGGACACAATGAAACAACACAGACGAAAGCCCCTGCCCTCGTGGGGCTTCTGCCCTAGCGTTTGGAGACGGACACTTACACCTCCTGCATACACGTGTACAGTGTGCACACACGTACATATGTGTGTCCATCCATCCATGTACACACACACACGTATCCCGACGGGGATGGGGGTGTGAAGAAAATAAAGCAACTCGTTGGGCGATGCCAGCGTGGGTGGCGGGTGGTTTGCTTCTCCGCCCAGCCAGTCCTTTGGGGATTAGAGCGGGGCTTGAGGGACGGCCAAGGGGTCCCGGGTGGCTCATGTGAAAAGGGAGAAAGGGCAGAATAAGGGGATTTCTGAGGGTCTCTGGGCAGAGAGAGTGGTGGTCAGCCTGGGGGCGTGTGTGGGGGGTGGGGTGCAAGAGTGTGGCGCCGGGGTTACCAGGAGCATCCAGAGTCCCGAGGCCCCCTCTTTGCTTCTACCAGTGGTGATGGGGGGCAGGGGGTGGAGGGTCATCTTACTGGGGGCACACAGAGCTCTCAGGGTTCCTCCTGGCTCCAGGAAAACACCACCCGGGTATTAAAAGTGATGTGATGACAGATGCTTGATGACACAAAAAGATGCCCCTCACGCACTTGTGACTGAAAGGCAATAAAAGGCTGGCTACGTGATCTGGGGGTATTTGGTTACATAAAATACGAATAGAGATTATTAAGTATAAATACGAATATAAAATATAAATAGGGAACATTAAATAGGATGCAGTCTCCAGGTGATGTGATTATGCCTTTTAAAAATGTCCCCTCTTTTCATTTATCTGTATTTTCTTACGCTTCTATAGTCGATGTGCGTTGCTTTTGCAGTGCCAAGGGGAGGAAAGCGAGTACAGCGAAGAGGATGCAAGAATGGGTTTAGGGACTGTCTTCCAATGAATAAGAATTGATCTTGGTGTTTGGAGAGATAAATCACCGCTCTCCCCAGATATACTGCCCCAGGGATCTGCTCCCAGCCCAGCCTGCAGAGGGCGCCTGGCGCCTCTGTCTGCTCTTCCCTTCAGGGACACTCCCTCTCCAACCCCCAGATGCCACATCTGCTTCTCCACAAGTTTCTGTGGCTTTCTGGGCGGTGAGTGGGACTTTGGGAGTGACAGTAGACACGGGAGGTGACCCCTCACCCCAGGCTCAAATATTTCATCAAGGCAGATGGAGAGGGAACTTCCCAGTGACATCCCTACATCTTCCCCCTTACTCTCTGGATGTGGGACCACCGTGGTGACAGTTTCCTCCAGCCCAGACCTGGCATTAGAAGGGTATCTGCCCTGAGCGAGCAGGAGGTGGCACTGAACTTGACGAGGACACGGGGGGAGTGCAGGAACATTCTCCAGAACATCAAGTGAGGCTGATGTGTTCGGTATAAGAATTGGCCGCAGTGCCTCCCACGCATTCCTCTCACATACTGGAAGACTTACGGGGGTTACTCCACTCCCTCCCCCAGCACCACCCCTGCCCTGGGGGCCAAAGGCAAATCAGAGGTGGATCCAGCCAAGTTCAGGAAGAGAAGTAAGCCGCAGGCCCAGCTCACCGTAACACCAGGCAGAACTCGGAACACAACGCCACGGAACAGCTCAGAGAATGGAGCATTCGCGTCCCGCAGGGCTCGGAGCCCGGGGAAGATCTGGGGACTTTGTGACACAGGAGGCCCAGGACGCCGGACGGGAAGAGTCCACGCTCAGGGCACACACACGGCGGCGGGAAAGACGAGAAGCAGCCCGATAAATGTGGGGCCATTTTTTCTTACATTGTTTTGTTCCACTTTTCAAAATAGAAACTGCCTTACAGACATAGAACTAGGATGTCGTGCTCATAAAAAATCATAGCTGCATATATTCCAGGGCAGCGCTGAAGTGTATTTTACTCAATCAGTCTCATTGGTCGCATATTTGGGTTGTTTTCAAGCTTTCACTGTTATAACTGATCCTGTAGTGAATATGTATTTGCATTTGTCCAATTTTTGCCTTAAGGTGATTTCCTAGTGGTGAAGTAATGGGATCAAAGAGCACGTACATTTCCAAATGTCTGCTACGCACAGCGTGATTTCCATCCACAGGGACCGATCTGCACACTAAGGTGCGGGAGTGGCCACGGGTCCACAACCCCCTAATTGCACATCCCCTTCTTTTTCGCCCGTTTCCTCCGTGGGACAGTGCCTTAGAACCTCACGAGCCAGACGACACAACCGTCTGCCCCCTTCTTCTCTCCCTCGCCCTCCCTCCGCTGAGCTCCAGGGCTCAGACGAAAACCTCCGAGAGCCCCCACAGGCCACACCTGGAAATGCCCCGGGACTCTTTCCGTCTTTCCTGGCGACACCTTCAAAGTAGATGGATGGCTTATCAGCTCGGCCTGGAAATGACATCTTCCTCTTTCTCAGGTCAGGTACGGGAAGGACCTGGCCCCTGAGAACGTGCCCTCCCTGCCCCCGGGGTGTGCACGCACCCCTGCGGCCACCTCCATGCCTTCCCCGCGCCGGCCACTTGGGGCCTGCACGACGGAGCTCTCTTCTGAGCTTCCCCGTCGTCACTCTGGGCACACACATCACACCCAGCCCCTGTGAGCCGACGCTTCCATGGCTGGGGGTGGCAGGAGGGTAGGAAGCCTTGGGATCTCAGGAGAAGGGTCTCGGGGTGGTATATAACAGAGAACACGTGAACGATTTCTACTTCCAAGTCTCCTTGTGTGCTGAATAGGCTAGGCTCATGAAGGAGGAAACGTGAAGCACAGAGAAGGGGAGACAGCTGTCTGGGGTCACACAGCAAAGTACCCTGCCTAGAAGCCTTAGGCCCCCAAGTCCCTGCTGATCCATGTTCCCTCCCTGAGGCAAACTCCCAATCCTGAATCTCAGCCCACTGCGCCTCTCGTGCGGGGGCTGTCGATGATGTCGTATTACCAAGCATTTAGAGTCCAGATGGCTCCAGCTGTGGGGTCCATGGGCCATAGAACTGTCATCCTCACAACTCGGGCCCCACTCGCAGTCATGACGTCACCTGTCTGCAAAAAGGTCCCTTGGCCAGGCTGTCCCAGAGCGGTCACTGCCCCGAGGAGGCCCAGCTGGGGTAGGGAGTGTCCACGGTGGTGCTGTGCAGTGGGACTTTGCTTTGTCTGCAGCCCCCTGCTCAGAGCAGCCGGTGTGTGTGTGTGAGGAAGCAGGGATTGGACCTCGGTGCCCACTGCGGTGCCCAAGTTTCCCCCCAAGCAGCACGGCAGGCAGTGCCCTTGGGCCCCTCGGAGACGTCGCACTCAGCGTTCACACTCGCTTTCCCTACTTTCAGCTTCAAGACAGGCCTAGGGCTGTGGTTGCAGAACCTGCCTCTGAGGTTTCCCGACTCTGTGACCCGGGACAAGCTGCATCACTGTCCCGGTCGTTGATGTACATTAGAATGGTGTCAGTGAGGAATCCAGTCTCACGGGTTGTTCCAACGGTTAAGCAAAACACCCTCATCGGCTAATGCTGAGGACGTTTGGCTACAACGAGACCCACTCAGGTCAGCTAAAGCTAATTGAAGGGGGGCAAGGATTTCCTCAAAATGGGCATAAACCCAGTTTTAAACGTAGGGTGCAAAAAGGGCTCATCGCAGTGGCATTTCCCGTTGATTGCTCAAGATGACCCCCTTTCACAGAAAGTTCAGCACCTTCCTCTTAAATGTCCCACCCACACCCTTACCCCACACCGACCTCCCTTACGTGGTTCACAGATCCTGGGACAGTATCCACAGGGAGTGGCTTCCACAGCAGACAGCAAAGGTCTGGACAGGGCTCCGCCCCTCACATGCCTTACTGACACACAGCTGCGGTGACACAGTTCTGACACGGTGGCAGTGCCACAGGTCCGGACCCCTACACGGGCCACTCGCCTGATGTCAGAGAAGACTGCCCCGCCCCAGGCCCCAAGCTGAGACCCCAAATCGCACGCTCAGCCTCAGCTTTCTCAGTCACACTCCCCTTCCCAAGGAGTAAGTTCCTGAGGTCAGGCACCCTGTCTGCTGGTCACCGTGTGGCACCCAGAACCAGGGCCTGGAATACCGTAGCCATTGTATGGTGAATGGGTGAATGGGTGAGTGGGTGGGTGGGTGGATGATGGATGAGTGGTTTAATGGATATATGGGTCAACTGATGGATGGATGGATGGATGGATGGAAGAATGATGGAATGAGGAAGGAAGGAGGGAAGGGAGGGGGGAGGGAGGGGAGAAGGAAAAGTTATGGTGTGAAATAGTTCCAAGTATGGTTTTAAAATTTTATAAGTGAACACCTTTGATTAGCATTTTAGAATAGCTAGATTTATCTTTTTAAATTGAAAAAGTCAACATCTTTAAAAAAATGATACCATAGGAACTTGTTGACTCTGTATAACTTGCCATCTTCACACTGCATTATGTAATGATCAAAATTACACATGTACATATATGGGGGGGACCCAAAAAGTGGAATTTATTTATAAAAAAGTGTGTATTCCTACATGTTTAAACTTCAGTCATCTTCAAAGCACTTTCCGTTTGATGCAATATACCTTTCAAGGTGTTTTTCCCACTGCTCAAAACAGTTTTTGAACTCGTCGATTTTGATGCCTTGCAGTGCTTCTGCTGTTTTTTGTTTCACCTCTTGCACATCAGCGAAAGGGTTTCCTTTGAAGACTTTTTTCATCAGGGAAATAAAAAAGTGTCGATCGGGGCAAGATCATGTGAATAGAGAGGGTGGGGCAGGAGGATCATGCTGTTTTTGATCAAACACTCAGCGTGGTGTGGGCAGGTGCATTCGTAAATCGCCCACCGTGAAATGGGCTAGTGTGTTGAAAGACTCTTGAAAAAGGATTCACTGAAGCGGAACGCAGCCTCTCACAACAACACCAGTGGGTATACTGATACAGGCAGGTCCCTAGAACACTCACTTAGTGTGGGAAGCCTGTACTACAAGGGGCCCGCCGCCCTCCAGAAGATAATCCTGATTTGTGGGGGGCCCCCTTCATATTTATAAAAGACACAGTCTCTAACCACATGAATGTATTTTCTGTTGATGCCTCTGGGGAAGAACTGGGTCAAAAGTCCCCGGAAAGGGAATGAAAACAAACATGTGTTGAGGCCACTACGTGTCAGGTTGTTTTATTAAGATGTTACCCTGTCTGATCCTTTAAGTGCCGTGTCTCGGGTGAGGGAACGCAGACGCAATAATGTTACACGTCCTGCCTGAGGCTACCCGGCTTGTGCACGGCAGAGCTGGCCTCAGTTCAGCCTTGCTCAGTCCCCAGCTCCACGCGGCCGCTGCTTCCCCGCACAGCCGGCCTGGGAAGAGGCCGGGAAAGGGGCAGGTGACCACGGCTCCAGGCCTGTGCTTACCTGTGTCAGCTCACGGATCTCGCAGGAATCTCGTACTGAAGGGACTACGATGACTCCCACCTGGCAGCTGAGGACACAGAGTTTCAGAGCAGAGCACTACTTTGGAGGTCCTCGGTTTAATCCTCGTGAAAGTGTTCAAGGTCAACTGGATTTCACGGCCATAAGGCCCCGGTGAAAGCAGACAATGGTCCTAGGGCCTCCTGGGCTTGCTCCGGGCCCTAAATTCCTTCATTATGAGTCCCAGCCTTTCCACTCAGGTTGAAATGCAAATCATACCTGGAGGGGATTACACAGAGAGCCATTATCAGCCTGGAATAAAGCCAGGCCACATTCCCCGTCCAAATTCCATTCTCAATATCTTTGGGTTTCTTTTTAATCATTTAAAAATGTTGTTTTCTTTGCAAGTAAATCATGTTCATTGTAGAAATTTAAGACAAGCAGAGAGGCAAAAAAATTATAAATGAACAAAGGAAAAAAAAAGGGAAGAGTTGCCCGAAATCTCCCTGTGGCAGCCATTTCTTCCCATCGCACCTGGTCACAGCACAGTGACAGGCCCCGCCCCCGAGGGGGGCTACGTTCCAAGACCCTCGAGTGGACTCCTGAAACTGTACTTGGTACCCAACACCATAGATACTATGATTTTTTTCCCTACACGTGCACACCTGTGATGAAGTATACGGCTTCTCTTTGGCTGTAACTTATGTCCAGCATCACAACTCTTGTGCTTCAGGGCATTATTAAGTGCAGTAAGGGCGACCCGAACGCAGGCACTGCAACAC
Source organism: Phyllostomus discolor (assembly GCF_004126475.2). Lineage (NCBI taxonomy): Eukaryota > Metazoa > Chordata > Mammalia > Chiroptera > Phyllostomidae > Phyllostomus > Phyllostomus discolor. The sequence continues at coordinate 53,266,794 of NC_040915.2, forward strand.
GGAGACAGTCCATCTGATAACCTGGACGACTGCTAAGCGACCAACAGGTCAGCGGTGACACAGCATGGAGCCACTGGGCAGGGGGATGATTCACGTCCCAGACAGAATGGAGTGAAACAGTGGGATTTTCATGTTTTTGGATCCTGGTTGACTGTGAGTAACTCAACGCAGATACACGGAACACACAACCACAGTGAGGCAGGACATCTGTATTCAAATGTTGCTCTGGGACACCAAGGACAAGCCCACTCTGCACCCAACTCACTGGAGGCTGATCCACCCCCAGGCTGGTGGGAGGGAGGAGCATGGACTCAGAAGTGGCCAATCGGAGCATCTGGCCCTGGTCACAGTGATTGGTTGGTGGAAGGGAGCACACCAAGCCCAGCCAATCAGAGCTCTGCCCAGAACTCCACCCTGGAATCACTGGGAAAGAGGTGTCCTTTGCTTTGTCTTAAGCTACAAAGAGCTGGGAGTAGAGAGTCGCTCTTCTTGTCTCAGAGCGCAGGGGGCTTGCCTGAGCCTGAAGCCCACCCCACAGAGGAAAGGAGAGCTGAGGCACGTGGAGAAGTAGATTTCTGACCGTGTCTGAGCCCTCTGGATCCAACTACACCTCAAGCCGGCCCTCTAACAGACTTTTCAGTTATTAAATAGGGCCATATGCAATTGCCAATATTTGACAACTTTTGACCTACAAGGACAATACATATCCTTCAACTCAACAGATGAGACAACAACTTAATTTTCCTATTTAAATAAGTTTAAATTAAGTTTCTGACGGCTGCATCTGAAGGAGTCCTATCTCATAGACCCATCATCCAAAAAAATCAGCATTCATATTTTTGTGTCTCTTCCTATACATTCCTCTGTGTGCATGTGTGTGCATAACATCACAGCAAATAATGACATTTTCATTTACATTAGTATCTGTGTAATCCATTGTCTAATATCTGCCTTCCTCTTTGGATTGAAAGTTTCAGGAAAACGACCTTTTACTCCAGCCAAAGTGGCAGGACCATAGTAGGTGCTCAATAAATAGTTGTTGACTCTATCAATATGCGAGAACACCAAAAAGCAGAATCCAGTGTGAAAGAAAGATTTGGGGAAAGGTCGCTCTGCAGCCAGGCACACAGCTGCTCTATAAAGGTGAGCTAACCTGACCCACGAGGGCCCAGGTGCACAGCAAACAATGGAAACCAAGCACCTACAAGAAAATGTAACGGGGAAGCTAGCTCAGCCTGGCAGGTGCAACAGAACACGGGCACTTGCTCATCAAAATGTGTCGTCCAACTCTTGCCTTTTAGGAAAGTCAGATGGGGCTGGGGTGGAGATGAGCACAGAAAAGAAATCCCATGGCAAGATTTATGGTTTGAAACCCAGAGAAAGAGGTTCGGCAGAGGGTGTTGTATGAATTTTCTGAGTGCTTATGGCCCAGTCCTACGTGTAGGCGTGACATCTAAGCCTATGACTCATTACTGCCCCCTGAAGGCGGTACAGCAAAATGCAGGGGCAGAAGCAGAAAGCAATCAATGAGGCAGTCATATCACTACTCTCATCAGAGACCCACTGGTTATCAGAACACGGAGGTATGTTCTGTTGTCGTTTCTCCTGCTGTTGTTATTGCAACCACCATCGACAATCACATCAACAACAGTAAGAGTGGCCGGTGGGTATTGCCAGGCAAGGCGCTAAGAAGTTCCGATGCATTGTCCCATCATCTCTTACAACACCCGATGAGACAGGTGGTCCTAGGTACCCATCTCACAGACGGGAAAGCCGAGGCTCAGAGTGGTAAAGCCACTTGCCCAAGGGCACATAGCTGGTAAGCAGCAGAGCTGGGACTAGAGCTTTCCCAACTCTTTCTGCTGTGTAGATTTTCTAGATGATCTAATCAACCCTCTCATTGCACAAGTGAGGACAATGAGGTTCAGCCGCCCTGCTTCTGAAGTGGGAGAAGATGCCAGATAGGTATTAAGACCTTGACACGGTTACACCTAAATGTTGAACTTCTAGCTTTTCATAGATGGTCCTAAGCAGGACATCGGGAGGGTCCTGATGCAGCGAGACTCAGGTGGGCTCGGTGGGAAGATGCTCACTGACGTTTGCGTTGCCTGAGGACACTAACTGTGTGGGGCGGGCAGCTGGGGGCAGTCCGCTGCAGAGAAATTCCCCTCGGGCCCACATGAGGACGCTCGACACCACGCTGTCTGTGGTGGCAGCAAGCTGAGGCCCTCTGGTGTCTGACCCTAAATAAAAAGATGACAAAAATGGGATGGACACCCCAGGGAGTCCCATGGCGCAGTCCTAGATGTGGGTGTCACAGCGCCAGGAAGAGGACAGGATGGAACCCGCAGCGCGGTGCCATGTAGGTCAATGAAAAACATGTGCATCACACACGTGTTCCAGGAATGAATACAATGGACAGACATCAGACTGACTGCCTGTGCGGTGTGTATGGGGGAGAGGGAGGGGGTGAGAGTGGGGCATAAAGATCGATGCGAATGAATGAACGAATGGATGAATGAATGACACATGCATGATGCTTGCAGACATTAATACGCATGTACCATAAGCAATAAGCCTCAGCACCCCAGATTCAGAAAAGTAAACACAGCCCCAAACAAAAATGACTCTGCTAGGCTCTTGAGCAAAGTGAATTCGTAGCAGAAGAAATCCAGTCTGTTTTAAACACCTGTGTACCAGGCACTGTGCTACGGGTGTGTTACGTCATTTGTTCTTCAATGTGTGTGGGAGGGAGGAACTGTGTGTCCCACAGATGGGTCCAGTGGTGCCGAGAGGCGGGGCCAGGCCTGCAGGGCCAGTCACTAGAGGCATGTGGTTGTCACCTGGGTCGTGCCAACCCAAAGCTTCCAGATGGCTCTGAGGAGTCCCCACTCTGCCGAGTCTATTTTCTGGGAAGGAGTGGAAAGACATCATTAGATGATAGTAAGAGAGAAGTCGTGACAATTCTATAAAGTGGCCCCGTTCTTTTAAAACAAACGTGTGTCGTGTGGCTGCATGGAACACAGGCTGGGAGGGTCTGAGTCCAGGTGCCCATGCAAGGGGTTCCCGGGAGCTGGGGCCAGCCTGTGCCGGTCAGCCCTGCTCACTGCACACCCTGCAGGGGGGGGGGCCCACAGGACTCAGTGACATTCGTATGCGTGAATCTCTGGATGGTGACGCACAGGCTCTTCTGTACACCTTTGTGTATCAGCTGCATGTTTTTAGAAGGCCACAGATGGCTTTTATGATCCAAAGGGAACAATCGAGCATTTTTTGTTTGGAAGGAACATGTTTGTTTACCAGGAGTGAGCCGAGGGATCTGAGGCCAGCCCTGTCTGAAATTCCTGTCTCCTGGGGCGGGGACTGAGTGTCTGTTTTCAGCTCCCGCTCAGCCCCGTTCGGGGCGGAGGGCTGCAGAGGGAAAGGCGAGGGCTTGGAGGCGGGGCCGAGGTTAGCAGCAGAGCCCTGGAGCCTGACAGCAGACTAGCATGCGATGCTGGTTAAGCTCTTTGACCTCGCTGAGCCTCTGCTTCTGCACCTGAAAAATGGGCACCATCCCAGCCCTGGCATCGGGGTTTAATGAGAGAATGCAAGGGAGGAGCTGAGCAGTAATCTTAGCATGGAGCAGGAGCTCAACGACCGATACTCTTATTCCTGGGTCTGGGAAGCACCACAGCCGGTGGGGACAGCAGGGAGGACTAGGGCTCTTGTTTTCAATTTCCTACTTTGAAGGCAGCAGAGCTGGGGCATCTGTTCCTTGTTTTTCCCTACCCTCCTCGAGATATGTGCCAGGGGAGCCTTCATTCCAGGATTAAAAAAAAAGGTAATAAAAGATTGTTTGGGCCAATTTTGTCAGTGGAGTGCTGGGGAAAAGACAAGGAGTTCTGGTACAGCCCACAGCCATCGCCCCAGACTGGGATCAGAAATGAAGGGATGGGGTTCCAGATGCAGAAAGAAGAGGAGTTGTTTGAGAATGGGGCCAGCACCACTCGGACCAAAGCCCTAGGAATTAGCAGACCCCGCCCCCTGCCCTCCAACCACACCCCTCCGAGGTTCTGGCAGAACTACAGACCCTGGGGACACACACACACACACACACACACACACACACCCCAGCTCAGGGCGATCGATGTAGAATTTCTTTCACCTAAATCATATCGGAAATGATGCATCAGATCGCCCAACCACAATTTACCGTCTCTTTTGTCCTTGCTCTTAATTTAAAATTTTTTACTTATTGGGTTTTTTTTTAGGGAGAGAGAGAGAAACATTGATTTGTCATTCCACTTACAAATTCATGCATTCATTGGTTGATTCTTGTATGTGCCCTGACCTGGGATTGAACCCAGAACCTTGGTGTGTTAGGATGATGCTCTAACCAACTGAGCTACCCGGCCACGGCCTGGTCCCTTGCTTTTAAACTAATAAAATCTCTGTAAGATACTAAGTGATCACCATGTGCCAGGCACTGAGCTCGTGTCTTCACAGGGATTAATCCTCCCAATGGCAGGTATCAATTAGGATTCAGACAGGTTGTAAGGACAAGAAACAAAACAACCGTGGCTTAAGAAAGAAGTTTCTTCCTCTCTCATGTTAAACAGTTCCAGAGACAGTCGAAGACACATGCCAGTGACTAGAGTTCCTTCTCTCTTGAGGCTCCATCATGCTCAGCACGTGGCTTTCTCCTCGTGGCCCAACATAGCTGCTTGAGCTTCTGCATCACATCTGCATTCCAGACATTCCATAGGCAGGAGGAGCAAAGAAAGGCTCACTGCTCTCTTACAGGGTCCTCCCAGGCCATTGCACAGGACATTTAGGCTCCTATCTCCCTGGCCAGAATTAGCTGTGTGACTACCCCTAGCAGCAGGGAGTGATGGGAAATGAAGTTTTTACTCCAGGTGGCCAGGAGCCCGACTGCAAGTCAGGGAAAGACATGGGAGACTGGGTGGAGGGAGCATACTTGTGGTCTCGGCCACAGAGGTAGCAATCATTTTGCGTTTCGGATGGGGAACCTGAGGCTCAGAGACAGGCTTTGGCTTGTCAGGGTCACCCAGACAGTATGAGGCAGAACCAGAGTAGAACCCAGTAGAAGCCAGCGGGCCTTTTGAAGTCTGTACAGAAAGATACAGATAGGAAGTCCCGCAAACAGAACAAACCCACAGAGACACACCTTTGAAAATCACCCGCTGCAGGGCTCGGGATTTATACGCAGAGTTTCAAACACCGGAGCCATTTTGACAACAAAACCAAAGCCCCAGGAAACAGTTGTTTCTAGTGGCTGCTGCGACAGAGCCTTAATCACAGAGGCTGACAGAACGCCACCTCTGCGAGGACACAGACGGCGGCCGTGCGTTCCGTCCACAGCGTCCCTTCCCCGCCAGGCCAAATCAGGAGGCAGCAGGTTTACACCAGCCGTGGGGCCGGATCTGGAGGTCCCGCTCCAAGGCAGTGGCAAGGGGGTTTTGGGGCGGGGGGGGGGTGTTGTTTGTCTTCTGCCCTCTCTGGTTTGGAGGATGCGCAAATCACACCCTTGATCGTTTGAACAGCCTCACAGAGCGGGGAGAAAAGGTGATCCTGCCGAGGAGTCGGCCAGGAAGTACGCCTTGAAGGTGACCCATCTCCTGTTAGCGCTGACGCCCTGCGCCCGCAGCACCCCGACCGTGGGACTGGGTCCTTGTCCTGCATCCCTGGCTTTCCCACATCACTGGTGCAACCTCCCCATCACTTCCCCTGCAGGAGACCAAATGCAGATGACAACGATCACAGCTGAGCCCCCGGGCACGCAAGTGTACTTGTTTCCTCCTCATGACGCCTCCATGGCGGGGGACGCACGTCACCCCTGGTTCTCAGCAAAGAAAGCGGATGACGTCGAGCCAAATGCTGCAGCCACGTTGGAAATCTGTGTGTCAGGCTCTCATGAAGCAATATGCAGGGGTGGGCAAAAGCAGGTTAGTAACAATCATAAGTAATACAACAATAAATAAATCCTGTGTTTTGCACATTTACAATGATGAACCTACTTTTGCCCACCCTCATATATTCTTACCATAGGACCAAGCAATTCTAGGATTGTTTGCCCAACAGGAATGAAAGCAAAAAGACTGGTACAGGAAACAAACCCAATATCTGAGAACCGAAGGATAGATAAGAATAAATGATTCTGCCCTGGCTGGCATAGCTCAGTGGATTGAGCTCGGGCTGCGAACCAAAGTGTCGCAGGTTTGATTCCCATTCAGGGTACATGCCTGGGTTGCAGGCCACAGCCCCCAGCAACCGCACATTGATATTTCTCTCTCTCTCTCTATCTCCCTCCTTTCCCTCTCTAAAAATAAATAAAGAAAATCTTTAAAAAAAAAGAATAAATTATTCTGTCCCTACAACGGAATACTACCCAGCAATGAAAAGGAACGAGCCACTGGCGTACGCAACTGCATGGGTGCATCTCACAGAAATTCTGCCGAGCGAGAGAAGCTGCTCACACCAGAGGACCTACTGCGGGGTCTTGTGCACCTGAGGTTCAAGGGCAGGCAGAGTTCCTCTACGGCGAGAGAAACCAGGGTAGTGCTCACCTCTGGGGAGGGGCCCAGGGAAGCTGCTGGAGTGATTTTATCTAAATTGATCCAGGTGATGTGATTTGCATTTGGCAAAATTAATCAAGCCGTAGATTTAAGATCTGCACATTTGACTGTACGTAAATTGTGTCTCCTAGAGTAGGGGGCCGGGTGGGACATACATATAAAGACGTGAAGTGATTCACTCTATTACACAGCTAAAAAGTGACGAAGTGGAGCTTCAGTTTCTGCATCTGTAAAATATAGGTGTTATGCCCTGACTAGGGTGGCTCAGTGGGTTGAGTGCCAGCCTGTGAACTGAAAGGTCACCGGTTCGATTCCCAGTCAGGGCACATGCCTGGGTTGCAGTCCAGGTCCCCAGTTGGGGGTGTACAAGAGGCCAACCCCTCGATGTCTCTCGCACACATCAGCATTTCTCTCCCTCTCTTCCTTCTTCCCTTCCCGTCTCTCTAAATATAAGTAAATAAAATCTTTCAAAAATAAACATCACATATATGTATATGTTAACAGTTATTGCATCTAAGCATTGTGGTGGGAGTCAAAGTGGATAAAAAGAATGTAAAGCAACCAGCAAAAGGCCCGGCTTGCGTTACACCATCCTATATGTGCATCTTAGCTGTCATTCTTCTACGGCAATGACCATGGAGTAGCTAACACTCCAGCACCCCCTGTGTACAGGCGCCCCGCTGGGTAGGGGCCTGCCTTGTTTAATGCTCATAGGCTGTGAGTGAGATGCCCTGATCATCACACAGCCCGCAGACGCGGGATGTGAGAGAAGAGAGAGTCACAGCTTGTCCGAGATAGCACCGTTGACAAACGCTGTGGAATGAGTCGGAGTGTCGACTTCATGGTGCAGACCCCACCCTCACCCCCCGCGGGTGGGCGGCCACACGTGGCCAGTGAACCCTGACAGAGTCGGGTCTGACTGAGTTGCACTGCGAGTGTAAAACACACGTCAGGTATTGGAGACTTTATCTGAAAAAACCTTGTAAGTAATTTTTCTTATTGATCACACATGGACATGATCATAGTTAGCTGTACTGGGTTAAATAGAAGAGATTATTAAAATTAATTTCTACCCGTTTCTTTTTACTTTCTTTGTAACATGGCTACTAGAAATCTTAGCACGATATATGAGGCGTGCGTTATGTTTGGGCAGGGCAGCACTGCGTGACCCGCTGAGCTGTTTGCTCCGTGTTGGGAGCGAACTGTTACACTTGCCTTTCCCACATGTCCTTCTGATGTTGCTGCACTTGACCTTTCGTCCACGTGCAGGTGAGATGACTCCCTCGTCCCTCACCCCTTAGTGAGTGTGTATGTGTGGGCTAACATGCGTGTGCACACGTAAATGCGTGCATGTGTCTTTTTCAAAGACATTTCCTTCTGGGCTCCCTCTTCACCGTTTTTTTTTTAGCATCACACCAGCTCACTGAGGGTGGGGAAAGGCAGAGAGGCGGCCGGGCAAACACAGAGTCACAGCCCTCCACTCAGTCTCCTGCCAGCCGCTCCGTCCGATGGCCTGCGACCCCTGTGGCTTCAGGTTCTGGCCCCTGGCAAGGTTACTGAGGCTGAGCGAGGCTGTCTTCCCTCTCTGAGGGAAAATAAAAATATTCTAATTAGAGCTGGGAAGGCCCTGGGAACAATCGTGCTGGCGCCAGGCTGATGGATGTAATTCAATTTGGAGCACGAAGAGCAGGACTCGGGGCTCTCGCTGGTACCCAGCCACGGGGAGGGCAAAAATAGTCCCAAAGCGGATTCACCGAATGCAGGCCAGCCCACTCGGGGGGGAGGGGGCGGGAGTCAGGGCTTCAGCTGGGGGAATGGGCGAGTTCTGTTCCATCTGCAGACGGGCAACGGGTGAGGTCATAGCACTGGGGGACCTGGGCCCCTCCAAACCTCAGTGTCCATGTCTGGGAACAGTGGGTCATTTTGGTACCCACCTGCTAGGTCCTCGTGAAGACTGAATGAGGCGATGCAGGTGAAGTGCGTGGCTCCTGGCCTGACATCCCATTAAATGGGAGCTGTTCTTTGATTCCCCTCCCCGCCCCCAGGGTGACACTGAACATCTCCAGCCCTCGGGTTCTCAGCAGATGCCTGGCACTGCAGACAGATCCCTGGTCCCGGGGGTTGCGCCGTTGGGAGGCAGTGAGGAGAGCAGTGGGAGAGGCTAAGGTGAGGGCTCCTGTGATGATCTGTGGCCACAGCTAACAATAATCCACACAGTTAAGTGGGAAAGGTTTTATTACACCAACAGCCGGTTACTGAAGTCTTAGGGTGGGAAAAGGTAGGGAAAATACAAGGGTCTGGGTATCAGACCTCCTGAAGGTTTTAGAGAAGAGTCTGTATTAGATAATAAGCGTTAGTATTTCCTCCAGGGCAGAGAGCAAGGAAGGAAGATTAGAAAAGCTTGAATTGGCAAAAGGAAGAGAAAACCCAGCAAGATGGAGAGAGGCTAGAGCTGGGTGAGGGGAAGGGGCTGAAGCACCTCATCACCTTGTGAGCTCAGGAAGTGTGGATGGAGGGACGTGTTACAAACCGTTGTGTCTGGGAGGGGAGGAGGGCTGGGGGCTGTGTGGAGAAGGGGAAGAGAGGAAGACGTACAAAGTGGTGGTTACAAAACGGTCATGATCACAGGGCTATGAGGCCAGCACAGGGAGCACAGTCAGTAACACTGTAACAACGGTGCAGGTGCCAGGCGGGCGCTGGGAATACGGAGGGGAGTGCTTTGTACAGTGGATGACTGTCTAACCGCCCTGCTGCACACCTGAAACTGATGTAAGCTACTACTGAATGTAAAAAAAAAAGTCAGTAAATATTCAGAGAAAGCCAGTCATACAAGATTAACCTAATTTCCTTTTTCTGATAGTTACTGACCTACAGTATAGAGGGAATACACAAACAAATATACATGTATGTATATGTGGGTTTAAACACTAAAAACTCCCCGGAGCGAGAAGCCCTGTGGTGCCTGGTGACCATTTTAAAGTTCATGATGGTGAGGCGATGTCAACCCCCTCCCATCTCTGAAAACTGAAGAAAAGTCCCCTGTCCTCAGAAATGACTTATACGATCAGGTTTCTTTCTTTTCTTTTCTTTTGCTTCTTCTTTCTTTCTTTCTTTCTTTCTTCTTTCTTTCTTTTCTTTCTTTCTTTCTTTCTTCCTTCCTTCCTTCCTTCCTTCCTTCCTTCCTTCCTTCCTTCCTTCCTTCCTTCCTGCCTTCCTTCCTTTCTTTCTTTCTTTCTTTCTTTCTTTCTTCCTCTCTCTCCCTCTCTCTCTCTCTCTCTCTCCCTCCCTCCCTCTCTCTCTCTCTCTCTCTCTTTCTTTCTTTCTTTGGAAATGGCACCCAAGCTGGAAGCTCAGTCTCACGCCTGACTTGGGAGTGGTGTGGGGCCAAAGTGTGGAAGCAAGGACCAGGGATGCATGGGTCCCGAGCAACGGCGGACATTTCTAGAAGGGGTCCGGATTCTCAGGACATGGCTGAGTCAGCATCGTGTGACGACTCCTACCCCTTAGATACACCCCCCCCCCCAAATCCTCCTGCGAGGCTGACAGGCCAGAGAAGGGGGTCCTTCCTCTCTGCTGGTGGGGCCAGCCCCATGACATTTTGAAGTCTTTCGATGAAAAAACAAAAGCAAGCAAACAAACAAAAATGACAACAAAAAAGATTGGGTCTGGCTTAAAAGCAAGGGGAGGGTAAACCGGGGAGTGGCTGGGAGCTCACAGAATCGGAACATGAGCTCAACCGCAGGCTGCACAGAGCTCCAGCGACCAGGGCGCAGCCAGAGGCCCGCGGCAGGAACCATGGAATGCCTCACAGGACATGTCAACTCTTTTTGTCCCTGTGCCATCTGCTCAAGATTCAAATCCTCAAGAAAGAGACTCTGATTTGCCTCACTTGGGTTACACAGCTACCCTTGCAGTTAAAGGGACAGCATGGCATAATGGGGAGGAGGGACAGTTCCCCGAGGAAAGGGGTTGCTGTAGGTCTCAGAATAAGCAAAGAGGATCGTGGGCACGCACGCGCATGCACACGCATGCACATGCATGCATATGCATGCTCCCTTGCACACAAAGGTGCCTATTACATTCCACCCCTTGGCTGCCCGGCACCCGCTCTTCCTCCCATACACACGAATTTAAAAACTGACCCACATCAAGCAATGCAACTACTCCACATACAACTGCAGACGCACGCAGAGAAAGGCAAATAAAGCAGCCTATTTAGCTGGAAATATCACGTTCAGGGATTAGAGGAACATTTTTCAGAAAGCTGTGAGAACAGCAGGTGGGGGTGGGTGCGAGGAAGTTGGGGACTAATCTATTCTCAGGTTAGAACCGCCCACCCCCTCCGCACTAGGGAGAACCATCAGGGAGAACTTGGAGCTCACTGGCTGAGTGGAGAATTTTCCTAGAGCCCCAGTTCCCACCTGCCCGGGGGTCCTGGCATGCTGGGGGCCCTAAATAAGGTGAGTGAATGTGAACAAGTGTAGAGTAGTCCCAGGTTCAAATCCTGGCTCCTTGCTTCTCATTGGTTTCCCACCTTCAGTAAGGGCTTTATCAACAGGAGCCTCAGTCTCCTCAGCTGTGCAATGGGTTAATGTCTGTTTCATAGTGTCCTTCTGACGATACATGAACCAGCGAATGTAACATGTACTCACTACATGGTAAAGGCTCCATGAATTTTAGCTATAATGATTCTCTCTTCCTGACAGGTGAGGAAACAGACTCAGGGAGGCAGGAAAGGTTCGCTCAGGACAGAGACCACAGCAGACCCCCAAATTTCATGAAGCAAAAGCATCCAAGAGAAAGAAAGGCCTAGACCACTGTGAGGGTTACATATATAACTTTAGATTTTCTTGCAGCCACATTTTTTAAAGGAAAAAGAAAGGGGGTGAAACTAATGGTAATAGTATATTTTATTCATTCTATAAATTCATCTCAATGTCATTTCGTATATATCTGAAATACAACTTCAACACACAGTCAGTCTGAAAAGCGTGCATGCGATACCGGGCATTTCTCTTGTCACGCGGAGTCTTCCACACCTGGCGTGTCCTTACACACTCATGGCCCGTCCCAGTTGGACCAGCTGCATTTCAAGTGCTCAGCAGCCACGTGCGGCCACCACAGCGGCCAGGCCCGTGATAGACTGCCTGCATCTCATGTAATCCTCCTGGTAGCCCCGGGAAGTGCTAATAGCCCCCATTTGGAGGTGAGGAAATGGCCCCTGCAAGATTAAGTGACCTGCCCAAGGTCACACAGTTAGAACGAGCAGCACCCCGTGTGGGGCCTTTTGGTCTGTTCTGATGGAGCCCCGAGGGAACCCTGGCCCTTCCACCTCCTCTGGAGCCCCCACACCCACCTCTGGGCTGTCTACCCCCCAAGCCATCGATTCACCGCCGTGATTTATGGCCCTCCTGCCAGGCAGCCCCGGAGACAGAATTAATTTGTTTCTGCCAGTGGAGGCTGCCTGGCACCCTCACCTCCCTGCGCCGCCTCTGCTTCCAGCCCAGACAATCGATCGATTCCCAGCTCATCGATGGTGCCGGGGAGTAACCTACGACTGCGGTTAGATTCGCTTAATCAGGCACTTGCTCAGAGCGGCCCGTCTGACAATTTTATCAGGCCAGAAGCATCATATTTCAGTGTCTGTTTCCACCTCAGATTCTTGGTCCCGGATCAGCCAGGGTGGCTGCTGGACCTGCTGCTTTATGTATTGCAGCAGGGCCCACGCGCCTGCCCAGTGGGAGGAGACCCACTGATTGCAGTGTAACTGATAGTGTGACCCGGAAGGGGTCACTTGTCCACCAACCACTTACTGAGCGCAGCTCTCAGTGGGATAGGGTTATTGACAATGCCAGGAACTATAACAACAGTAATAGCCAACATTTACTCAGCCCTTGCTGTGTTCCAGGGACCTACTGTTCCAGCATGTTGCACATCTACAAACGACACTGCAGGGTAGATGCTATTCTTATCCCCACTTTACAGGACAGGAAACTGAGGTTCCAGAAGGCGAAGGAACCTCCGTTTCCCAAGGGCACACGCTGGAGAGAAATAAACCTGGGCTCTAATCCCAAGCAGTAGGGCTGCTCAAAATAAAATTGAGTTTAGTTATAGGAGAAAAATTAAGTGACAAAAATTATGGCTGCCTGAGATTATAGACTGACATTTATAAGACAACACTTATTCACAAATAGCACCCTAAAAGCTACTTCTTAGCAGCACTTACGCCTTGCCATGAATGATATCATTCACCCATGAGTCAGAAACTGCCGTTGTGCCCATTTCACAGATTTCACGAGGGTCAGTTACTCTGTGCAAGGAGTACAAGTGAAGTCGGAGCCCAGTCCAAACCACGGACTCTGCCTGGGTGTGGTCGGAGTCCCAGGGTCTGAGCAGAAGCACTGAGGAAGGTCACAGGCACAGCTGCTACGCTGGGGCCCCCCGAGACCCACCTATGAGGGTGGTTCTGGGCCCGGCAAAGCCGAGAGGAGCAGGTCTCCCAGGCAGGCTTTGTAGCAAGAGGGCAGAGCACAGGCTCAGGGCAGAAAGGCCTTGAGTGAGTTTAAAGACCACTTTGACACCTACTTCCTGTGTGGCCTTAGGCAGGTCTTGTCACGGCCTCTGAGCTTCAGTTTTCTGGCTTGCAAAGCGGGGGTTCATAATTATGAAAAGTACAGAGCCTCCAGCTAGTGATTCGGGAACTGGAGGTGGGTTCCTGATGCCTGTGGTCCTAAGAGGCCCCTGCCAAAGTGTGTTGATGACTGCCATTGACTTTGACATGTATCCGAAAAATAAAAAGGGCGGGAAAGTAGATCAGTGATAAAGCAAGAAAAAGAATAAAATGTTAGAGGTTGAATCTTTGTGATGGATACAAATCTTTCATCTTTGCTATATATTTGAAACTTTCCATAATAAAATATTGGGGAGAAAATCTCCCCAGGAATGATTTTTTGTGGGTCCACATGGTCCCCGTCTCCTCTTTCCTACGTCACACTGACGCCCAAAGCCAGCGACAGGCAAGGTGGGGAGAAAGCAGGATCCCAGAGTGCTTATCTTTCCAGGATCTGGGGCATTTCAGTCTTTGATTTGCATTTTTTTTTTGTTTGTTTGGAAGTTGTCAGGTTGAGAGAGCGTGTAACCAACAGGGTTCTCAGCTGCAAAGGAATGCGGGTTTTGATGGCCAGAGAGCGGGAGCAAGGCCACAGGTTCCCGGGGAGAGACGGAGACAGACGTCACCGGGCACAAGATGTACCTCGCAGTCACCAGATGTGACTTCACTGTGGGGCTCGCCATAGTTCCCAGGGCTTGGGAAATCACTGCCATTCATCCCCCTTCATGTGTCAGATTCAGCTTGCAGGCAAAACAAGTCGTTTTATATGACAGCAAGGATTCCTTTTACAGCCCTCTGAATCAGGAGGCTGTTCACTCCCCCAAAGCTTCTGTCAGTCGTGCTGGACCCATCCAGGTTCACCCTCAAGTTCCTCCCAAGAGCAGACACAGTGACAAGTGGCTGCAAGCCTCGTCGGTCATTTACCCAGGCCCAGAGACATGACCTCTCCATGGTCAAAATGACAGGGGTCATGGCTAACAACGTACCTTTGTATCGGAGGGGCCAGGAAAGGGCAAGAGGATGCCGGGCACCAGTCAAGGGCTGAAGGGTAGAGGACCAGCCAGGATCCTGAAGTTTATCTGTTCCCTTTTTGTGATACAAAAACTAACTCGACTTTTTGGTGGCAGTTTAATGCCCAACACACCAAAGTATCTTTAGCATTGAGCCTGACCCATGGTACATACACAATAAATTTTTGAATGAATAAATGATTGGACAATGTGGAAAGATATATTTTCTTCGTGGATTAATAATATAATGTTGGTGTGCCAACATTATATAAAAGTGCCAGTGTTTATGCCAACATTGAATAAATGGTGTGCCAAAATTATGGTAGATGGTTTACAAATAGCTCTAATTGTTCCCCTCCCTGTGTCTATACCCCTTGTTGGTGTGACTGCATGTATCTCTTCCCAGCCAATGAAATGTTTCCCTGCCCCGGAATCATTTTTTGAGATTTTTTTTGGAGAGAGACAAAGGAAGGCAGAGAGAGAGAAAAAAATCCACTTGTTGTTTCACTCATTTATGCATTCATTGGTTGATTCTTGTATGTGCCCTGACTTCAGATAGAACCTGCAACCTTGGCATATCAGGATGATGCTCCGACTGACTGAGCTACCCAGCGAGGGCCTTGCCCCTGAATCTGGATTGCTCTTATAATTTGCTTTGGTCAATAGAATGTGGCAGAAGTGATTGGGAGCCAGTTCCAATTGTATCCCCAAGATACCTTGTGCACGTTCCCTATCTTCTAACCTGTCACTAACCAGCTAAAGGATAAGTTAGTGGAGCAGGGACAAGATGGTCCAACTGGGGTCATCCTAGATCAGCCAGTCAGCTTCCTGCCAACCCAACCCAACCCAACCCAATCCAACCCTACCCAACCCTATCCAACCCAACCCAACCCTACCCAACCCCAACCCAACTCTACCCAACCCAACCCTACTCAACCCAACCCTACCCAAACCTACCCAACCCAACCCTACCTGACCCAACCCAACCCTACCCGACCCAATCCAACCCAACCCACCCCAGCACTGCAATTGGCCAACATGGCTTGAGGAAGCTGAAATCAGCTGAGACTAGAACCATGCAAGTAAACCCAGCTCAAATTATAAACTAAATTACTGTTATAAAACAGTAGATGTTATGATTTTTTTATCCACAGCAAAAGCTGATACACAAGCAACTGTGTTCCATGTGTAATATCATTTAACCCTAACAACAACCCTCCAAAGCAGGTGTGATGGATGCAGTTATTTGTTTCCCAAAATGTGTTCTTTCCTTATCGCAAAGCAAGAGAGTTATAACTAGCCGCCTAGCTATGGACTACATTTCTCAGCTCCTCTTGCAGTTGTGTTTGGCAATGTGCATGGGCCCTTGCCAAGAATCAGAAACGTGGAAATGATGTTGTAACTTCTGTCTCCATTACTTAAGACAAAACCCCTAGCCTTGGAATTCTGCTTCGTTCCCCTTCCTGTTGACTGAGCTAGGATAACCAGAATGACTATATGGGGGAGGTAGCAGAGCCCTTCATTCTGAATGTTCCCGGGAAGAGGCAGGCCCTAGGTTGTTCAATGGGCAGGAGAGAAACCTCTGACTGGTTGGTGTCTTTGTGCCCTGGAGCCTGTTTGTCATAGCAGCTAGCGTTGACCCAGTGCAACGGAGATTATTGTCCTATTTTACCGGGGAGGAAGTAGAGGCTCAGAGAGGTGCCATGAGTGTCCGCTACACTGCACGCTCCAGGGCAGGTCTCTATTAAATTAATTAAAATCAATTAAAAACCTGGCTCCTCAGTTACAGTAACCACATGTCAAGCACTCAACAGCCACAAGCGGCCAGTGACTACCACATTGGACAGCACCGATATGGAACATCCTCACAGGCCGCTCTGGGCGATGGTGTCCGTCTGGAGAGAGCACAGAGCTGCAGCCCCAGCTGGGGTGGGAGCGACTCCAGGGCTCTGCTCCTCTGCCCGCCTCCCGCCATGCAGAGTTCTTTTCAAGAATGGCTCCCCTGGTGCACGTACTTGTTTGTTTACAGATCATTATTATCTATTTGTCAGGGCGGCCAGGAGCAGGGAGGGAAGTGGAGACTTATAATTAAAGGATGACAGCGGCTGGCAAGCAGATCAATGAGGGGAAAAAAGGAAGTCGTCTCTGAAATGTTCACCCAAAGTCATTAAGAAAATATCACTTGATTTGCCAACGTCGGACACAAAACAATATAGATGTCTTCACCTCCACCCTAACCTTTACGGCGGGGGGTCCCACCCTGAGCAAGATTAACTGCTTCTTTCCTCGCAACGGCTAAGATAGGCCCGTATTGATCTGTCTAGGAGGCTGCGGTTGGAGAAAGCCCGGGGCTCCCAGCGGCAGAGTTGGTGGGCGCTGCTGGATATGTTCCCCACATGGGTCTGGCTGGTGGGGCCGTAGAACGAGGCCGACAGGGTGACCGGCCCAAGAAGGGAACACCTCTGGCTGATGCACCAAAGGAGAGTCTGGGCTGGGTGGGGTGGGCATGCACCTACTCCCGCCGCATCCAGCTGCAGGTCAGCCTTAAGCTGAGCATTTTCGAAGGTGGGTTTTCCTTCTTTTCCCTTCCTGTTTAATCCTAAGGATGGCCAAGGTGGCAAATATATTCACGTGCTTTATAAGTGTGTGTCAATTCCTTATCGACTAGTGTCCTAAGCGCTGTGGGGCTAGAGCAGTGGAAAACACCTGACTCCTGCCCTCACAGGTGCACGGTCTGGCCAGGGAGAAGGAGACACAGGCCATTGCAGGAGCGTGTGATCATTTCTGAGTTAGGAAAAGGTGAGGGGTAGGGTCTGTGAGATCCAAGAGAAAGGTAACTGTGATGGGCTGAATGGTGTCCCTCTCGAAGTTCATGTAGTGAACCCCTAACCCCTGGCACCTCAGAATGTGACTGTATTTGGAAACAGACCTTTAAAGAGGTGATTAAGGTAGAATGACATCACTAGGGTGGTGGGCTCTCATCCAATATGATTGGTGCCCTTATAAGAAGAGATTACGACCCTGGCTGGTGTGGCTCAGTGGATTGAGTGCTGATCGCCAGTTCGATTCCCGGCCAGGGCCTACGCTTGGATTGCAGGCCAGGTTCCTGGTTGGGGTTGCGCAAGAGGACCAATCGATATTTCTCTCCCTCTCTTTCTCCCTCCCTTCTCCTCTCTCTAAAAGTAAATAAATAATTTTATTTTTTAAAAAGAAGAGATTAGGAAAACACAGATTAAGGGCTGTGACCTCATGAGGACAGAGAGAGAAGGCTGCCAACTGAGAGTTAAGGACAGGGGCCTCAGAAGACACCAGATGAGCTGACACCTTGATCTTGGACTCTGAGCCCCCAGAACTGCAAGAAAATAAACTGCTGTTGGTTAAGCCACCCAGTCTGTGCATTCTGTTATGGCTGCCCGAGCAGACTGGCATAGTCGCCTCATGCAGGTCAAGTCCAAGAGGCAAGTCCAAGAAGGCTTCCCAGAAGAGCTGGTTCTTGAGGTACAGCATGAACAAGAGAGAGCTGACAAAGGGGGTGTGGTCAGAGAAGGCTGGGCATTTCCGGCAGAGGGAACACCATGCCAGAACACCTCAGGATAGACCCTTGAGGATGCTGGGAGTCACACTGGAGAATTTGCTCCAGCCCCTGGAGGCAGCGGGGAGCCATTGGGGCATGATTAAGGAGAAGCATGGCATGGCGGGCTTCACTCTACAAAGATTGTTAAATGCAACCATATGGTGGTGTTCAGGGGCAAGACGGCAGGCCGGGCAACAGGTTGAGAAGCTGGGCAGGGGTGTACTTCCGAGAGGCTGGTGGCTTGGCCTAAGGCGGTAGCAGCAGGAAGGAAGGGAAGAGGTGAGACTGAAGAGTTATGTAAGGAGACAGCTGTTGAAGACGCATGGATGTGGCCGCATAAAAAGAGAGGAAAGAATCCCTCATTTCCCAGTGGTACACCCTGAGACAAGAACCAAGAGCGAGGATCTCATTTAGGAGTGAGGGGGCAAGAGCCAGGAGGTGAGAAAGGATGAACACACAGCCAACAAAGTGTGTCATCGGCTGCTACTAAGGGCAAATGGAGCTGAATCCTGGTGGTGAGCTCTGGCAACAGCGTGAACCACGACCACAGAGGACTCCCCGCCGGGCAGCAAGGGAGCCCCCTCTTGTCAGTATCACCTGAGGGCTCCAGGGGGTGGGGATTGCTCCCCAGCACATCTGAGCCACCAGATAGGTGACAGAGAGGGCTCTAGTGACAAGAGAAACACTCAGCAGATGACACCTGTCTGGTGTGCCCTGACATGGTGAGGATGAGAGAGCACAGTGTCTCCCCAGGAATCTAGGGGTGTCCCAGCATCCTGGCTTGGGGATCTAGACACAGTACTTCCTGTGCTGAGCTGGGGAGTGGGAGGAGAGGAGGAGAGTATTTTAGACCTATTGCTGTCTATGGTGGTCCCCAGTGGCCGTTGGGACGTGGCCTGGTGATGATGGGAACATCCAGGCTTTGAAGCCAGCGGAGGGGCCAGCAGTACATGGCCAGAACATGGTTTAACTAACACCATGGGAGAGAAAGACATGGTCCAGGGGGAATGAGCAGCACAAAGAGATCTGAGACCCCAGGATGGAGCCCTGAAGAGCACCCTCCCATCTGATAACCGTGTCCCTCCGATAACGCCAGCCCCTGGTCCTGTGCGGCTCCGGCTGCCGAGACCACCCCCTAGCTGAGCTGCAGATAAAGTGTCGGGGCAGCACCAGGGAAAGTGATGGCTGAGAAGAAGTGTCTGAATGAAGGAAGTAATTCTGCAGCGTTTTTTAATTAAAACCTTCAACCCGAGAAGCTTGTTAGTCTTAGCTTCGGCAAGGGGGTCTGTGCCACCCGGCAGCGTGGCCCGGAGAGGCTGCCTCCGATGGCCCTAGTTTGCTGGGCACCCCCCGTTTGGTAAATGATAAGGAAAGATGTTCGGAATATATTGTCAGGTTTGGGAGTTCTTTTAAAGCAAATGACCAACGGTATAATATGTTTTGTATGAAAATTATTTGAAAAACTGTATGTAATATGTATATATTTGCATATATATATATATATGCAAAAACACTAAATAAAAAGTTCCTGAGTTACCCAGACCTACCTAGGTTCAAATCCCAAGTCTACCTCTTACCAGCTCAGAACTCAGGCAAGTGGGTCAACCTCTTGCACGTGAAAAGCCTCCCCACTACAAAGACGGGATGACGATACCACCTACGTTTTAGTGTAGCTATGAGGACACTGAGACCATTTCCGTTAGATGTCCTTCGGGATGCCTGGTAGGGGCCCTGCATCGTTCACTATCAGCTTGTCCATTCATTTAAAAAGCAAATATTCAGCCCCAGCTGGTGGGGCTCAGTGGATGGAGTGCCAGCCTGTGAGGCAAAGGGTCACTGGTTTGATTCCCAGTCAGGGCACATGCCTGGGTTGCGGGCCAGGTCCCCAGTAGGAGGCATGTGAGAGGCCACCACACATTGATGTTTCTCTCCCTGTCTTTCTCCCCTCCCTTGCTCTCTCCCTAAAAATAAATAAAATCTTTAAAAAGGAAAAAAAGCAATATTTCTGACCATCTACTAGATGTCAGTCAGAGTTCCAGGTGTGGCAGACATCATCAAGGACAAAAAAGAATGCTGGCCAGGTAGCTCAGCTGGTTAGAGCATCGTCCCGATACGCCAAGGCTGCAGATGAGAGACAGACACCCACAATGAGAAACAGGAGCTAGGGAGAACTGCTCAGGGAAGAATTCATCAAGGGCAGCGGGATAAACTCAGGGCAGGGGCACCTGTCAGCAAGGGTCAGAGAGGGCTGCTCTGCAGAGGGGCCCGGGGGCTCAAAGGCAAAGAAGGAGCCAAGAGAGAGGAAGTCGAGGGGGAGAGCACCCCAGGCAGAGGGAATGGCCGTGCAAAGGCCCTCCGGCGGACACTGTGGGAGAGGTCTGGGGACCATGTGGCCACTGTAGCGGGAGCAGAGTGGGCTACAGGAAAAGTAGCTTAAGGTGAGGTCCCAGAGGTAGGTGGGGCCCCACAGAGCCAGTGTTAGGAACCAAGGTCGGGAGATCAGATTCAATCACAGGCATCAGGAAGCTTTTGTGGGATTTGCAGAGGGGGCTGAGGCGATGCGACCTCCCCCAGGGGTCATCACGGTACCAAGCATTCCAGTCATCGAGCAACTTGCCATGGCCCCCGCATGTCCTTTAAACTCTAGGGGGAGAACCCACACCCCATTCATCTTCCCAACCCCTCCCTCCAGGCCCTAGGAAACCACCCTGGGCCCCAGCAAATATTTGTTGAGTGGATAGAGAAACAAAGAAAAGATGGATGGACCTGTTTTCTTTGCATTTGTCTTAAACCTCCTTCTGGTTCTGCCAATTGTCTCCTCCGGGAAGTGGTATCAAATTGGCTCTCGCTCTCTCTTCCTTGAGAGAGCAGGCCCGGGGCTGGTGCGGGGAGATTTTCCCCTCCACAGGCGGGAGATGGATGGGCTGGCTCCCGAACCCTCCCGTGTGAGACCCTCTGTGACCCAGGGGCTGGGGGAGAGTGACAGCGGGGGAACGGGGCGATGGGTGAAGCGGCTGGCCATTCTTTATCAGCTGGCAGCTCGGCACAAGATGAATTGAGCCCCTGGAATTCTAAATGAACTCGCCTCCCCGGATGAAATGGCCAGGGTTCCACCCCAGCCCAGATGCACAGCCCTGGAAGGCAGTGCAGAGCGACTGCGGACACCCATGCTTTAAATTCCTGTGCTCGTGTTTTAAACCCATAAAGAGTGGTGTGTGATCATAGGAACCACAAGGGCCGGTCCAACTCCAGCACTAGTGATGGATAGGCTGAGACTGGCACAAAGCCGTGTGTCGAATCCAGAAATGCACACAGGCCCAGAAGGAGAAGTGAGAACTCATCACTGACAATGATGAGCCCTTACATGGGCTAGGGACTGAACTGGATGTTTCACAGGGATTATGTCACTAATGCCTCACAGTGTTCCAAGGTGGTTATGATTATAGTCCCATTTTATAGTTAGGTAAAACTGAGGATCATGGCTCAGGATCACACAGCTAGCTCATGTCAGCGCTAGGGTTCAATCCCGGGGAGTCTGACTTCAGAACCTGCCTGGTCAGCCTGTTCTCCACCCCGGGCAGGGCCAAGCAGCTGCCCCCTTGGACGGTGTGGTCTGGGGACCATTGTGAGCTAAGCTGGGGAAGGCAGGAGTTTCTTTCTCTTGGAAAATGACATTATGCCGTATGTGTCTTGGCCCGGCCTCCTAGAGAGAATTCTGCTGCCACTAAAAATGATTCTGGTTTCCTTCAGGGGAAGCCGATATTTTTGATCCCATCAGAAAAGATACTCAGTGTGATTCTCTGTTCTATTTTGGACTTCGGTTCTGGCTGTATCCTTACTAAAAATGCAGTATCTGCTCTCCGTCCTTGGCTATGTACTCCCAGAGGCGCACTCACTTCATCCACACCCACCATTCTGTCTCATCCATCCATTCACAAAATATAACCGAGGACCTGCGGCAAGGCAGGTGCCGGGTCAGACACCAGGTCAGACACCGGCAACACCACAGCCAACGTCACAGCTCCAGTTCTCCCCTCTGGAGGTGACAATCTAGAGGTGGCTGCTGCATTTTCAGCTCCCTTCCTAAAGCATCACTTTTTTAAAAATTAGGGGGCTGTGCTGAGGGAGGAGAAATAAGGGGTGGGTCAGAAATACCCTGGGTGTAGCCCTCAGAGTGGGAGCGCGGTGGACGGGGAGCCACAGTGCAGTGAGCCCAGCTGCAGGGGGAGAGGACGCAGCAAGTTCTGCAGCCAGAGCTGCCCTCCCACCTCCCCTCGCGGCGTTGGCACCTGGTCTGCCGCAGGCTGATGGCTCGGTCGTCAGCTCTCAGGAATGGAGGCTCCTCTCTGCATGAGGTGGTTCTCCCAGCGTTCTCCACACTCCCCAAATGCTTTTTCCCTGGGCTCAGCAGAAAGCGCCCTCGATGGGCTGGCAGACGGCTAATGGCCTGGCTGACTGCAGTTCCACCTTTCAGGAATTTTGAGGGGAGGAGTTCCATGTTCAGAGGCCACTGGGGCTGACCTTGGCTTCTGGGGCAAAGAGGTACAGCTCCTGATGGAACTGTCTGTGAATGGTCCCAAATGCAGCCGCATCTTCCCAGGGCCTTGAGATGAGCTTACCTTGGATTCTTAGGGGTTTTTCTGCTCTGTTGGGCTTTAAAGGACAGAGAAAGGGGACTACCGACATGTCCTCCTGGTGGATTTGCTGTGCGGACCAACTGTGTAGAGCATCTGGCTTGAAACTTGGCCCCCAAAATCACCCTGGGGCCAGCTGTGGCTTAATTTACCCCTAGCTTCTGAGGGAAGCTGGGTATATCACGTGACCCAGCTCTCTCCCCTGGTCACAGCTGATTGGACAAGGATGGGCACGTGATCTAAGGGCAACCAATTCCAAAGCTGCTGGCAAAACACACACACACACACACACACACATACACACACAACATGCACAGCTTCAGAAGGATGAGTGAGTCCAGTGCTTCTGGCCAGGTGGGATGTTACACGCAGGAAATGGCCTTCGTTGGCACACGTGATTTTTAAAAAAATTTTTAATTTTCATGAGTTTATTTTAATGTACATGAAGGAAATGTTGGTTCCCAGTTTATGGTACTGATAAAAAGTTCCCTTTATGACACGTAATACTAACATTTACAAGTTGACTTTTTTTAATGACAAATACAAGAAGGGAACATGAATGATGGACACAGGACATGTCCCAAGGATGCACTCCTCCCTCAGGAATTGGAAACGTGGGAAATGGACGTCCGGGGTAGTTGATGAGCGGCTGGAAGTGATGGGCTTGGTGGGGCTGAGTCAGAACCACAGCCCACTACCGCCATGGGCGGCATGCAGCTGTGAGGGAGAGGAAAAAACAAGGAAACTGGGAAAACTGGCGGGTGGTAAGGAAAGACTTGAATAAATGCACATAAAGGAGGAGAGGCAGAGCAAGGGAGAAATGGGGAGACAAAAAGAGAAACACAACAAGATAGCGAGAGAAAGTCAGACTGACAGAAATGTCCTACCATGGACTTCTGGTCTACCTCCCCTCCACACACATCCTTACAGTGAACCCTGCTTGTTTCCTAGTCAAGATCCCTTGAGGAGGTCTCTGTCCACCCCGGAAAGCCTGGCATGAATGGATGGGTGGGAAGGAATTATATTTTGAAGATTTGAGGGCACCAGCCAGCACATTTAAATCTATAATAGCAAGCAGTGGGGAGCCATGGAGGGTTCTTGTTAAAGAAATAGGGAGGGAGGAAGGTAAGGCAGGCGAGGAGCATAGGGAGAAACTTAAGGAGATATACTCACTTGCAAGCTCAGATCTCAAATACCAGCAGAAGGCTGACTTCTACAGCTCTTCTTGAAAATTCATGGACTCTACTGATCATTAAGAGCAAGTTATGTTGAGTCCCTACTCTATCCAAATCACGGGTGCCCATCTCTAGAATTTTGCTACTCGGAAAGCAAATTGAAAGAACCATTTGGGATGTAATTTAAATTCTACTAAATGTGTATTTATTATCTGCACCCAATTATCACCAATCAATATAACAGTTATTACTTAATGGGTGAAAATTGCAATTTCAGTGCCCCCAATCGTCAAGGGGCGTTGCGACTAATTGGGACAGAACTTATTTAGGAGCCTAATGAAAATGTAAATTTCCACACATGGATCAAACAATTATTTCTGTAACTGCAAGACAGCTGATCCTCCACCAAATTAGGAAATAAACAAAGTTAATCAGTGAGAAGACATTTACTAATCATATATGTGTTGCAAGAAAAGAAATATTAGTCAATGACTCACTAAAATATCCCAAATCTCGACTATTCTACAATCCCTAATAATACGGCCACACAGCTTTGAGAAAGCAATATGAGAATTTTTATTAAAGCATTTTATTTTCTGCTTCAGGGTCTAGGAGGCAACAGAGAACAAAGAAATATAGTGGCATGTACAACGAATAATTGCATCCCTTTAAAAAACAAAACCAAGACTGGCAGTGTACTTATGGGATATGGTGGACACCATCTGGCTCACTTTGAGCTTAATTATCAGAGTTCAGTTCCCTCCAAGTGAGAGAGGGGAGGGGAAAGAAGCTAATGCCAGGGCAGACGCAGAAATTGTAAGACACACCAAAGCCGACTGTGCTTCTCTCTACACGGTGCGTCCTTGTCTCCTTATCAAAACGGCTACCTGGTAAAATTCTCAGCCCAAACATGGGCTCTCCTCCTCAACGCGCCTCACCTTCTGATTGGTCCCTGTGGCTTTTACTGTCTTTGACAGCTCACCGAGGCCCTGCCTATCCATGCAGATCCGTGGATGGCGCAAACCCGTCTGGAGGTTTCTGAAGGGATGTTTGCTTTCTCCTCCTGAAAGTGGCAGCAAATGCACCGCGAGGAGAAATTTGGGAGGCTGCTGGGAAAGGAGTACCTGATATAAAAGTGTTTCTAGGAGGCCTATGGATTTGGCCAAGATTAGCCTGCCCAGCTGAGTGGAGCAGCAGCTAACATGCAGGGAGGGTCGTCCGTGAGTGATACCAGGGTTCTTCTGCACGTGGCTGTGGCCTGAATGTTGGTGTCTCCCCAGACTTCCTATTTGGGATCCTTAATCCCCAGAGGTGATGGTATTAGGAGGCGGGGCCTTTGGGTGGTGCTTAGATTATATGGGTGGAACCTTCACACATAAGATTGCTATTAGTGCTCTTATAAAAGAGACTCCAAAGAGATCCAGGGCCCCTTCTACCATATGCAGACACATCAAGGAGCCTGCACCCCAGAGGAGGGCCCTGCCCTGACTGTGCAGACACCCTGCTCTCAGACTTCCAGCCTCCAGAACTGTGAGCAGTAAGCTTCTGCTCTTCATAACCCACCCAGTCTCTGGTATTTTGCTATAGCAGCCCGGAGGTACTAAGATGTATTTTAATGTGTCTAACACTCACAACTACCCTGTGAAACAGGCACCATGATTATCTCTCCATTTGTACAAAAAGGAAACTGAGGCATAGAGAGTTCAAGACACTTGGCCTGTCACACAACTTGTAAGTGGTAGAGCCAAGATTCGAACCTACGTCGCCGGGTTTTGGAGCCCATGGTTCACTGCTGGTGTTCACAGGCTGAGCATGGGTTTTTCAAGATGCTTCATCTGTGCTCCCAGAGTCCCTTGTGCTTCCCCAAGCGTATCGTTTATCAGTTGATGTCCCTGGGAAGTTATTTTCCGGGAGGTAACATTTCCTACAGCACACATTTCAGAAGATACCAATGGGGCTGTGATGAAAACCCCGCTCGCCCTTCCTGCCCTCAGCCACCCAGTTCTCCCCAGAGGCCACCCCCGGTCCTACGTTCAACCTGTACAGAAGTGATTTATTGTCTCAGTTCGGGTCTCCTCAAGACAGACCTTAAGGTAAATAGTTGGGTGCAAGTAGTTTATTTGGGAGATTATCCAGGCAGCACAGCAACAGACTGGGGAGGAGGGACAGAGAAGGGAGGGAATCCAACTGTGTGTGCGTGTGTAGGTTGCCGCTGGGGCTAAGTGAGGCTCCGTCCACATCACTCAGTTGCATTCGCTGAGACGCAAGGGAGCCAAGGTATCTGTGCTCCAGCACCGGTCCCTTATTGGCTGAGGGTCGTGTCAGGTGTTAACTCTCGGAAGAGCCTCTGTGTGCATTCAGTCAGCATGCAGACAAACGCTATATGCACATGCGTTTTGTTCTCATTCGGTACAAATGGTAAAATAATACGCACACTGTCCCATGTATTTCTTTAACTTCATGACGAATCTTGGTGATCTTTCCACGTCAGTACATGAGGAGCTGTGTGATCTTCTCATCCAGATATACTGTCATTTTTCTAATCAGTTCCCTCCTCTTGGTGGTTTCCAACGTTTTACTGTCGCAAATGATGCTGAACTGAGTAACCCAGCACACCAGTCATTTTGTGCGTGGATGAGTACATCTGTAGGATAACTTCCCAGAAGCAGAGTCCTGGGTCCAGGGGAGCTTGTAGTTAGAGTGTTGCCAGGCTGCCCTGCTGAGGGGCTGCACCTTGTCATACTCCACACCAGTGGGTGAGAGTACCCTGCTCGCTGATGATTAGCAACTTCCTTGTCTTTCTTTCCTTCTGTATTTTGAGCTTCTTGGAGTAAACCACTTTGAATAACACCCGGCATATAGTAAGTGCTCCATAAGTGTTCGTATGAGTGGAGACTGGGTAGGTGGGAGGATGGATGGATGGGTAGATGAACAGGTGGATCGGTGGGTGAATGGGTAGATGGATGAATAAATGAATCACCTCAGATGTATCATTCACTGGGGTGGGGGGGACCAAGACTCAACATAAAAAAAAACCTAAATAAATAACAAACTAGAAAGTAGAAAGTAATTATACCAGGTAGCTTTCCTTCATAAATACTCTCATAGCCCCTGGTGTGCTCTCTGGGCATGGTGGGAGGAGATTCAGCCATGCCTGGCCAGGGGCAGGCTGCTCACAGGGGCCGTGTCAGCATGGCCGGGCCAGGTCGTGCTGCCAAAACCTACTGTGCTGGCTGTTGTCAGCTCTGACACTCATTCAGGAGACCAGAGATGCCACTCACCTGGAAGTTTGCAGAGACAGCCTTGAGATTTCAGTAGGGGGCCTGTAGGTACACAGTTCTTTAACTTTAAATGCTCTATCAATTTAAATAGCTGATTTTCCTAAAGATGCTTTTATCCACACCTTATGAGAGATGGAGAAAATATCTATTGATCACATCAAAGAATGTTATTATTTGGGGGGTAGCTTTGAGAGGCCTGGGAAGGTCAGCCTGCCTCCCCCACCCCCAGACTGTGTCAGCCAGCACCCACACCCTCACTGCCTCTCTGCTCACTTTTCCCTCCCCAGAGCCCCAATTGCTTCCCTTCTCAAAGCTTCGTGTCTTTGTTCTTCCAGGACACAGTTGGCTGAGGGGTTGGATGGAGGCTCTGGCTGTGCTCCCTGCTTGCTCCTGAACGGGCCCCCTTAAGCCACAGTGTCTGTTCACGTCCTGGACTGCTCGCCAGCCCACAGACCCTGGGAGGAACATGCGGGAGCATCAGTAGGAGAGTCGAATCCCAGGCCCAGAGCCAAAGTAGCTCTGTGGTTAAAATAGCTGGTGGAATACCTTTCACTTCCCCGGTGCAAATCTATGATTTATATTTATTGTGGCATGCTCAGAAAATGCCAATACACAAATAGACGAAAGTCGAAGTCACCCAGGCCCTCCTACAGAGGTCACTGTTCTGAACAGAGGGTCAATAATGCCATAGTCTGTTTCCTATGCAGGGAGTCACTTTTCGGCACAGAATTGGCATCGTGTTGGGCAAACGTCTGTGGCCCACTTTCTTCCTGCTGGGTGCATTATGAGTCATCTTCTATCTTTAGAAGATATCTGTTGTTTTTTTAAAGATTTTATTTACTTATATTTAGAGAGAAGGGGAGGGAGAGAGAAAGAGAGGGAAACATCAATGTGTGGTTGCCTCTCCCACACCACCACCCCCACATCTGGGGATCTGGCCCATAACCCAGGCATGTGCCCTGACCAGGAATCGAACTGGCAACCCTTTGGTTTGCAGGTCAACACTTAGTCCACTGAGCTGCACCAGCCAGGGCGATGTCCATTACTTTTAATGGCTGTATAACGGTCCATTGGATGGCTGCAACCTAGCTGATTTAACCATCTCCTCTTGTTGCCTCCTTTTATTATTATAAATTGCACTATGGGCAAGAACAATAGACATCACAAGAGCTGTCTCTTCCCCCAAATATTTCTGAGGTTTCTCAAGGGCAGCTACGTCATAGCTGATGCCTGTCACGGAAGAGGGGATGTGGCTTCCCGTGTCTAGGCTGCTGCCTCCCTGAGAGAGGAGGACACAGGGTGTTTCTCCTCCAGCACCAGGGAGGGTGGAGCCGTATTCCCCAGGAAGGTGGTCTTGGGCTTTGGCATTGCCCTGTTACCTCCTGGCATTCTGGTATCCTCCAATTCCCACCCCGACCTCCACCACCTTGACCTTTATTTGTCTGTCCCCATCTGAGGACAGACCTGTGTTCTAACTCCCTTTGGCACAGCCAAGACCAGACATCGAGTGCGCCAAGAAATTGCTGAACATCCGGGATGGCCTTCCAGCCAAGGGTGAAATTTATTTCTGCTGCTGGAGGTGGCTTCTCTTTAAACCCTCAGGCTCCCACCCATCTTCTGGGCCTTCGTGGGCTGCCCCTTGCCTGGCTGCTGTCAGGGAACCAGGGGAAGCTGGTCCTGCCCCACCAGGGGAGCCTTGGGCCAGACCTACCCGGGGTCAACCCCTCCAGGGACCAAGCTCCCCTCGTCTAAAATGCACCTCCACTGTCCTCCTTTCCTGCTCGTAGTTGTCAATGGGGATTGTGGAAATAAATGGAGAGCATCCAAATGAGAGCAATCGAAGGCTATGAGAGCACCCAAATCGAGAGCAATCCAGGGCCTCCTGGAACAAGGGAGTCAGCTACCATCACTTATGTTTGGCAGAGACTCAAAGGCAGGCAGAGCAGCGAGACAGCTTTAAAGCCAATGAAAGGGAGGGCTTCAGGTGAGCCCTGATTGGAGACTGCTGGAGGTACCCACCCGGAAGTGGGAGGCACAGCATCTAGAGCAGGGCAGGCTATGTGATTGGCTAGGGGAGCTGTTTTCCTTTCACTGATTGGTCCTGAGCTGGAAACGAGGGCAAAAATGAGGAAAGCTGGCAGGGCTTGATCAAGTCCTCACCATTCGCAGTGAGGACTCACCATTGCTACAGGGGTTGTGGTTTGGCTCCCCAGGCTGGTGGCTAGAGAGCTTGTGGGTCAGAGTTCTATTTTTATACATAGTCTCACCACAGTGCATTGGTTTATTCAGTCTCAGAACTGTTGACTCCCTTTATGAGAAGCCACACATGATGCCAGCAGGGGAGACCTGGCCCTTTGGCCACGACACTTCAGAAGGAAGTCTCCCAGCTGAGGTACCTTTCCTGAAGTCTGAGTAGTTCAGTCTTTAGTAGCACTGTAAAACAAGCAAACAAACAAACAAACCAAAACAATTTCCACTGATGTCAGCACTTCCCTAGGAAACATCCCAACTGACTGTTGAGTCTTGTTGCAAAGGGTTGTAATCAGCTGAAGGCGACAACGGACCACAAATTCTTGGTGCCCCCGAATGCCAGGCCTCACTGGAAGTCACTGCAGTGACCAATTTCCTGACCAAGGGATCTGCGTCCCGCCCTGTGGACCCGTGGGCCCCGCCCACAGCGCTGGCTTCCGACCTGTGATTGCTGGAGCACCGTTAACACCTCCCAGCACCTCACACTTCTGGTTCCATCCCCTCTGTGCACGATTTCCTCCGAGAAATTCCTCCTCGGCATCCTTTTGCTTAACAACTGAATAGACTCGACTTCGGGTTTGCTTGAATTTTTTAGCTTTTGCGGCATTTGTGTATTTATTTTTCTGACTTCACCATCTATGTGACTTTAACAGCGGAGTCCAGGTTGGGCTCCTCCAAGCCAGAACCAGGATTTTTTTTGAAGCTGGACTTTTCTCGTCCTTCCTGCGGCCACCAGCACTTCCGCCCCGTCTCTCCTGAGCAACACTCACGCGGAGCACACAGCAGTCCCTACAGACAAGCAGCGGCAGGCAGGCCTCCTGCCCAGTGCTGGCTAAGCCCGTACAGAAGAAAGAAAGAAAAACACCACCACCTTACCCACCGCAAACAAAACCCAGGCTACGGGAAATCAAGAGGAGCTTGGACCAACCATCTGCATTCAGGACAAAGTTAATCCCCAGCTTTCCGGAAACAGCTGGCATCCACTCGCTTTGCTAAAGAGCCAATTCAGGTGCTTTTTTTTTCTTCTTCTTCCCAAAACAAAGGAACAGCTTGCCCCAAAGGATATTTTAATCCCCACCACTTATGGAGCTGAAGACTCCTTCCAGTTACGACATGAGTGCCTTCCCAGCCTCTGCCAGCCCCAGGGAGGCTCCAATGCCTTTGCAAGCAACAGCCAGGGCACCTGCCGCTTCCGTCCAAGTGGTCCAAGCCACCATTTTTTGACCAATAGGTTTTCCCAGTGTCCTTAAAAAAGGTTTTAAATAGCCTACAAAAATTGAAAGATTAATCTAATACAATATTATGTATTTCATGAGACCAAGAGGTAGATTTATTCACCTCTCATTCACACGGAATTAGTCCCCAGTACCTTCATAGTAACAGATACCCAATACATGTGTTCTCACTGAGTGAATGAAGGCCAGTTCGCAGGAGTATTACAGGTTAGGATAAAGATTTGGAGACCCGGTACTCAAGAATGCTGGAGGTGCTCATGCATTTGTGGGAGGAGAGAGAATGAGAGGGAGAGAAGGTGGAGGAGAGGAGGGAGGATGAGGGAGAGGTAGAAAGATAGAAAGATGGATAGATAGATAGATAGATAGATCTTCAAAGTAAACCCTGATCCAATTGATCAACACGCTGAATGTTTAGAGAGTAGACTAAAGAGAGATCAATTCAGCATCAGAACAGAGAGGAAGCTGGGGGCCTTTCCCTTGCTGTGTGCCCTCAGACAAGTCACTTCGCCTTTCTGATCCTGGTTTTTTCATCTGCAAAACGAGGATCACTTCACAGCGTCTTTCTGATGGGCTCACCCCCGTAAAGCAGTAATCACGGAAGTTAGCACAGAGTAAATCTATATACATATGAGCTGTTTATAAAGAAGATTATATTTCACCAAATCGAAGGTGCTGTAGGTTGTAAGACACACGTTAGTTCGTGAATCACCGGGGATGACAAAGTGGTGCCAATGACCTTGTGACAGAAGGCACTCACGTTGGCTGATGGTTTGAGACATCCTGATTTCAGAGGTGTTAAAATGTGCAGGAAAAGATAAAAGGCAGAAAACTGGACATGAGCAACAATTTAAAAAATGTTAAAAAAAAAAAGATCAATTTCCTCTTTTCCTCGATTACGCTCTCTGGAAAGGGAGAACCTCCGTAATCTCCAACAGAACCTCCATAACGACCTCGCTTTAGAGAAAGCCCAGGCCCCTGGGCCAGGGGAGCAGGCAGCCCCTGCCTCAACCAGAAGAGGAACAGACGCACCTTCTGCCCTGGCCCAGGCTGACGTCATCCTCCCGCTGAGCAATCTACCCGGGGTGGTGTTTACAGCCAGGCTGGCTCACTGGGCTTTTGATGTTCATCCTCACAGGGTTCGGACTTGTCACGATAAAGAAAAAAGCCAGCTTTATAGGACTCGGAACCCGAGCCTCTCTGTGAGCTTTGGCACCTGCCCAGGGTCTGGGTTGTAACCGCCCCGGGTAGCCATGATTCATGCCCCGCTGCACAGCATTGGATGCCAACCTCCCGGAATCTGCTGAGGCCTCGCCAAGCGGGAATCAAAACGCAGGCGTTTCGGAACTGCGTCCTGACCTGTCCAGACACAGGGGCTGAAGACGCAGGCCAGGCTCACTGGCAAGGAGACGTGAATGGAGACATTCTCACCCGCATGTCTGATGGAACCATGAGAACAGTCCAAAAGCCACGGTCCGGAGTCATGAGTTTCAGCCACACATGCCCACGAAGGGATAATCATCAGCCACTGCTTGTTGAAAATGTATCGATCGTGTGCCAGGGAACGTTCAACTTATTAACGTTCGACTGACTCCAAGTATTACCTCATTTTAAACTCACAGCCCTTTCAGATAGGTAACCGGAAGTGCCACTTTAGAGATGAGGAGACTGAGGCTCAAGGTCACAAAGCTAGAAAGAATTGAAGTGAAGATGTGAAGTCAGCGCTGATGCTTAGCCAGTACTCCGGGGAGAGGGAAGGGGTGTGAGACGGGGCTGGAGAGGTGCCTCTGAGAGTCCAGTGTGGCTATCTGGGGGACGCTCTTCAGGGTCATCCACAGGAATGGGCTTTGAGAGGGTCCCAAGCATCTGCAGCTCGACGATGGTAACATCCTCCATCTACAACCTAAGCATGTGTTTCTCTCTCCACGTGTGTGAGTCAGCCAGGATTTGGCTGATGTGTGAGGCTGGGCTTCGCAGGGTCTGGCTCAGGTCAGGTTGGATCCACTTCTGTTCCACGTGTCCATTGTCCTCCTTGGACTGGCGATCTGGCTCGAGCAACGTGTCCTACTCACGCCAAAGGCAGGATCCGGCTAGGGTGAGCCCAACGGCACAAACACATTCCGAGTCTCCATTCACCCCACGTCCTCCATCGTCCTGTTCGCCGAAGCACGTCCCGTGGCCCCACCCAAGTCAAGGGCGGGATGTGCCGTTTGCCCTGCAGGTGGGTGGGTGAAGGAGCGAATATTTGCTGAACGGTGACCTCACACTCTATATCCTCCTTGTGGGAGTCCCTCCTTCCGGCCACGTCGTGACCTCCGGCTGTGTGTAAGGCAGGAACCTTTGCCCTGGCACAGACTAGGTCAGCGTGCCCCGATTATTGGTTCATGGTTTCATTTTTTGCTTACAAATTTTGGTCAGCCGCCTCCAACTATAGGCTGAGTTCCTCCTCTGAATGCTACACCTCTGACCACCCCCTGCTGCATCTGAATGAGAAGCCCCTTTCCTTAAGGAGGCCCCGTTCCTGGGGAAGCAATGCTCTCGCTGGGTGGCTCACCAGGTGTAGTCCCCTGAGAGGCAGGTAATGGTCACCATCCCCCTGACAGGTAACTGAACAGCATCCCACACTTGGAGCTCACTCATTCGCCAGCGACCCCACTGATTGATTGCTCGCTGGGCTTCAACGTGCTGCCTTAAAAAGTCCCCCATAATTGGCTACTCCCCACAGGCAAGCGTTGTCATCTTTGCCTCTCGCAGGCCCTTTCATGCGCTTCTCTCTGGCTACCCCGGGGTCCCCTGACTTTGAGCGACCCACCCCGTTCCCTGATCTGGAAGCACCTGTTCTTCCCTTTCAAAGAGCTTCCTCATCTTCCTTTTTCCTTCAACCCTCAGCTGAGTTCGAACAATCAGGTCACCGGCCGTTACAGGCCCCTCTCAGCAAGGCGGAGTGACGGTGAGAGATACAGCATGCCCGTGTTCCCCTTCCGGCGTGGCGCTTCCCCTGTACCGTCCGCTGGGCTGAGCGGAGACCGGACACTATTTCCGTCTTTCGTCATCTCCCCCACTCCCCCCACCAGGGCCCCACTGCCAGGGGCTGAACTTCCCCCGGCCTGACATTGCCCGTTAGTCCAGGATAAAGAGGAGGATGTGAATGGCTTTCTCTTCCTTGAGATACACCTCATCAGAGGGGAAGACACACCATATCAGAAGGAAGATATGCCACATTAGAAGGGAAGATACGCTATATCAGAGGGAAGATATACTATACCAGAGGGAAGATATACTATATCAGAGGGAAGATACACCATAGCAAAGGCGTCTCAGGGCTGCTGCTTGAGCATCGAGCTACTTCTTGAGGAGCTGCTCCATTGCTTCTCCCTCTGGCATGTGAATCTAGGCCACCAAGTAGGGGATGAATGTGAACAAGACTCACAATACCATAATCTTCCCACTCGGAGTCCTCACGCCCCATGAAAACTCAGGCTTGGCCGTTAGCATAGTGTCATCATGCCTGGTCACCTCTTCCTTTAGGGTAAGTTCTTTCCCTGGGGGTCCCCTGGGGGACAGCAGGGGTCACATTCTAGGCTCAAGATCGATCTGTACGTGTCAGTCAAATTAAAGTCCACCTTTACACAAAGTCATTTTGTTTGCAGGAACATACGTTACAAATCAATCCAAAGCGTGGTCAAGGGAAGGGACTGTCTGGGAACGGGGCTTGGAAAGAGAAGCGCTTTGGCCCCAGCCGGACCGCTAGTGCATCCCCAAAGGCACCGACAAACCCATCTTTCCTTGCCTCTTGATTAGATTTCCATTTGGCGTTGACATCTTTCCAACTGCTGAGATCTGAAATGGCCTCTGGCCCCGGCAGCAAGAAGACAGGGGAGCCATCGGCATCATTATTACACCCCATATGTCATTTCAAGAGAAAATGGCCAGAAACTGGGGGTGAAGCAGGAGGGGCCACACCAACCAAAATTACCGCTTTGCGAGTGGCTGTGGTGGGCGGAGCCATGTCCCTGGTTTGAAAGTGGCCTGAGCACACCCATCAGGAGAGTGACCCGTCATCCTCCCGCCTGCAGGAGCCCAGGGGTGCAGTAACAGGAAGCCAAGGCGGTTAGCACAAAATGGAAAGATCTTTCTGGAACAAGAGCAAAAACTGCAACCCAACCACATCTGACCGACTCCGGCTGGGGCACCATTGACGTTTCAATCACCACTGTGTTCCACGGTAGGTCATTCCAGCTCCGTCTGACCACGGAGCTGTGAATACCAGTCTCTACCGCCTGACCGGAAGTCCCGGGGGTGCTCGGGGTTCTAGGTGGAGAGCTCCCGTGGTGGGCAGACTGTGTCTGTCTCGGGGCCCCGGGAGTCAGCGGCATACAAGGGAGCCACTTGCAGACGGCAAGCGGGATGACTGCTCGTGGTGGGGCGGGTGGGTGGGGCGGTGAGGGAGTGGAGGGATTGAGCAAAAAGGAAAAAGGACTCATGGACATGGACAACAGTGTGGTGGTTGCTGGTGGGGAAGGGGGTGCAGTGGGACTAAATGGCAATGGAAAAATACAATAAGGATTAAACAAAACAAGCAAAAACAAAAACAACAAGGGAGCCACTTGGAAAAATGCAGAGCTCACGGCTGGGGGTTCTGGAGCAGGACAGCGCCAATGCCCATCGACGTCAGGAAAGGAAGTTGGAAGAAGGAAGCCGGAGGGGCCGAGGCCTGCTCAGAGGGGCTGGCTGGCGGCCTCCAGAGTCTACCGAGGGCCCACTGAGAGTTGTACCAATGATGGCCATGACGACGACAACACTAGCTACGGTTCTGTGGTTCTCCCGACATGCCGGGCTCTGTCCTCAGTGCGTCCTATACCTTTCTCCTTCAGTCCCGAGAGCCAGGGACTGTGACGCCCATGCTCCATAGAGCAGGAAACCAGTGCAGAGCGGCGCAGCAGCTTTCCTGAGGACCCGGGGCTGTTCAATCGAAAAGGCAGGACTCCAGCTCAAGCCTGCCTGGACCCAAGGCCATGTCCGGAAATGCTCCAACACACCAGGGGAACTTCTCTGACCTTCAGGCGCCCCCTCACTTCACGTTCCAGGTGGCCTGGCTCAGTCCTCTCACAAGCCATTGCATCAGGTGAGAGAGGCATGAACACTACTACTTTGGAAGTCCCCTCGCCCCCCTTGCATGGTCACTGGGGCAGGGCCACGGACGTGGGGCCCCTGGCTCCATCCCGGCCCCTCAGCCCAGCCAAGAGAGGCATTTCACGTGCACACCTGTGGGGTGAATGAGCGAACCAGCCGGCTCAGCTGTGCAGTAGGCGCCCTGGGGAGTGAAAACCTAGTGGGACATCCTTTGCCTGCCTTCAAGGAAGTCACAGTTCAGCGCCAAGCTCGAGAGAAATGAAAATGCTGGAGTCAGGGTCAGAGGATTAAGCCATGAATCCGGCTTCCAACGCCTGCACCTTGGAGGCTGTGCCAATGCCGTGGGCCACAGCGGGCCAGCGAGCGGGACCGGACCCCCATGTCGTCGTCTGTAAGAGGGGAAAGGTGCTTCCTGGGCGGGTTCGTGTGAGATCCAACAAGGTAGCACATGGCAGCATTTGATACAGTTGGTGAGCGATTGTCTGTGTGAGTGAGTGATGGGACGTATCCAGCATCTCCCTCCTATGTGCCGGGCGTCGGGAAGAAACCAAGGGGCTGCCGAGCTGAGGGGTTGGCTAAGACCTTGAACCTGAGAGTCAGACTGTCTGGGTCTGAATCCTAGTTCTGCTGCTCACTGGCTGCATGACCCTCTCTAGGTCTCAGTTTCCTCGTCTGTCAGGTGGAAACACAAAGGGCACCATCTGGCCAGCCTGCAGTAAGCGTCAGCTGTCACTGGGGATCCAGAGAGCAGTTTGATCCACGTGGGGCCGTGGGGAGACAGCCCTGAGCTAGTCCTCCTGCCTACCAGGGAGCGGGCCCTCCAAGGCTGTGACCGCCGGCTGGCTTGGCAGCTACCAGTTCTGGACCGTCTCCAAGTGAAACTCAGACCCCGCAGAGGGAATCTGCAAGGGAGGTACCCCGTAAGTCACAGCTGGCCGCTCCGATCCGTTGCCTTGTGCCACTTTGAGGTCCAATAACGCCAGGTCCTGTGGCCCGACCCCTCACTCCATCCCCAAACCTGGGACCAGCGAACCTCGGAGGGAGATGGCTCCGGGGTTAATGTTCTGGGACCCGTGTCCCCGCTGTCCCCGTCTCTGTAACTGACTTGTGGAGAACTCGTGGGCCTCCGCGTGTTGTGATTCTACCCTCCACTTCCCCTGTCCGCTTAGGCCTTCTGATTCATCTCTCTGATTTAATAAAAACAGCCTCCTCCCGGGCTCCTGCCAAGGCTGAAGACAGGCAGGAGCGCTCCCAAGTTTAAAGCGGGCCAGCCCTTAATGAGTCAGCAACATCAATATCACTTTCCCCCCAGATTAGCATTTCAAAGTCAATTCCACATCCTGGGCTGTCAGCATCCAGAGGAGCCTGGCAGAAGCGTTGTGAGCAGCAGAGAAAAATCACAGCAGTGGGGGCGGCGCCTGGGGTTTCCGAAATTCAGCCACAACGCTGAGGCCCCTTCCCCTCGGCGGCTGACTTCGTGCCAAAGCCCCGGACTGGCTCTGTTTTTTCCTGTTCTGTGGGGCTGATCATCACATGCCAAGGCCTGGGCCACCAGTGAGTCGGGGAGACCACCACAAGTCACAAACCGAGGGCCAACCCCACCCACTCCGCCCCCAGCAGGCGTGCTGTCTTTCTAAATAAGAGACTGGATGCAAAAATCTCCATTTCTAATTTCTAAAAAAATGCACGATGGGCCACCCCATGCATGCCTTTGCTCCTGCGGCAGCGTCGCTGTGAGCTGGGTAGCGAGCAGCTGCCCGTTTTACGCAGGCGTGGACTCTCCACTTTGCCACAGTCCCCACCATCCCCTACT
Organism: Phyllostomus discolor; assembly: GCF_004126475.2. Lineage (NCBI taxonomy): Eukaryota > Metazoa > Chordata > Mammalia > Chiroptera > Phyllostomidae > Phyllostomus > Phyllostomus discolor. The sequence continues at coordinate 53,304,084 of NC_040915.2, forward strand.
GTGTTGCACCTGGCTCTCGTTTGTCGTGGGTCTGGTCCTTCTGAAAATTTGAGTTTTTATTCCCTGTTGTGCGGGCTGGGTTGGAGAAGGCAGGCCTGGCTACAGCAGGTGTTGAAGGGAGAGGCAGACCATTCAGGGTGAGACCAAAGGGGGTGACCCCCGAGAAGAGGAAGGGAAAAAGGTGGGCCGAGAACGGCCTTATGGGGAGCGAAGGGAAAGCCCGGCAGTGGGGAGAGTATGTACCCAAGCTGTCCCCCTGCCACCACCCCCGGCTGCCCTCTCCCTCCAGCTCAAGCCCCACGGAGAGCTCTGAGAGGGGCCTTAGGGAGAATGGAAGAAGGACCGGCTAAATGGGTTCCCGCCTGGGTCTGTCAGGAACCTGACGGGTCGCTGTGGACACGCTCTTCTGTGCCTTGGTTTCTTTCCCCTTCTGTAGAATGAAGCTGTTGCACTGGGCTACTGACCTCTGAGCTTCCTTCCAGACCCTTGTCATTTGTCCCAAGTAGCCAGAGGGAGCTCTGCAGAGGGACAGAGCGGCCCTGCCCAGTGGATTTAGACCACGCCCCCAATAACCTCCAGCACCTGCCTCTATTTGTTGATGTGAATGAAGATTTTCTGAGTCTCAGATCAAGGGCTTTGCCCAGCGTGCAGCTGCAAGTGATGCCCCGCAGCCCACAGTTCAGGCAAACTTGACCCCCAGCCCCTTCCAGAGAGAAATTCTGGCGTTAACCCTGGGCCCTGCTGAGGGCTTGGACCTCGCTCTGCTTTCAACAGTTCTTAGCTTTTCACTCAACACACTGGGTTGAGTTTATTTGAAGCACATGTTTATGCGCTAGAAGGGTACAAGGCGCTGGGGCCGTGGTGTCTGACGTGTGTAGAGAGAATCCGGTTGCTGACCCCAGGGTTCACTGCCGGTCCTCCCCGCCCGCCGCCCCCTGCAGGCAGAGGCGAGTGAGGTAACCGTTGCGTCCTGAGCACTTGGGTGTGTGCCAGGCACTTGACCCGTTAGTTCTCCCACTGACTTTTTACAACAAGCCCACACAGATTCTGTCAACAACCCCACTTTGCGGATGACGAAAGTAAGGCTCAGGAGGTCACCCAGCTGAAAAACAGCAAATCAATGTGTCTGGTCCTGCAGTGTTTGCTCTTGAGTACTAAACGCCACTGGCTCGCATGGAGTGAAAAACAAAATAAATCAGAACTGTGAGAGATTTTTCTCTCTCATCCCACGGCACTTAGAAATAAGAACATTTGCCCCATTGTTCAGTGACTGTTTACAAGGGACTTTCCACTCCTTCAGAGGAAAGATGGGCAATTGTTCATCTTCGAACCCGTAGAACCCAGTAAAAGGCCCAGTGTAAGGTGGGTGCTCAGAGCAAGTCGGGTGATCTGGCCAGAGTCAGTGCAATCAGAGGGGAAGCAATGGAATGGAATGGAACTCCCGCCGGGTAGTTTGCAAACCAGAGAGGACTCACACAATGCTACAATCCCTTGCATGGGGGACCTATATCAGCAAGGGTTCTTTTGAGTTACGAGTGATAGAGACCCAGCCCAAACTAGTTTCGGAAAACTTGGACTTATTCTGGCTCATGAAATACAACATCCCAGAGTGAGTTTGGAGTTCAGGCACAGCTGGATCCAGGAGTGCAAACTGAACCTATCAGGGAACGCTGCCTCATTATCTTTCTTCTCTATCTGGCTCTCGTGATGGGATGGGAAACACAGCCACTAGCAGCCATGGACTCGCCTTGTCCTGTTCAGCCGTCTGAGCAAGAACACCATCTTTCCCGGGAACTCCAACAGAAAAAATCCTAGGCAGGGCTCTGGGTCATCAGCTCGGCTCATGAACCCATGGTCAAACCGGCCCCTGTGACCGGAAGGAGGAGGTATTCTGCTTCACTCCACGTGGCTGCACGTGCACAGTGTTGGTGGGCCAGCGTGGGGGTCAGGGCAACCAAGTGGCATGAAGTGCACCCCCGCCCCAGTAAAGAGGGGTTTGGATTCATGCAAAGAGGCCTGGGATGTTTCTGGCAGAAACACAACTCAAAACTCCACTTTTTAAAACCTTCCCCAGACAGACATGGGGGCCAGTCCCCTTCTCAGCAGCCACTTGAAATCTAACGCCACCTTCCCTAGAGCCCATGGAGTCTGTCTCTGGCCGCTTCCCTCCATCTAGAAATGCCCACACCCTGTTCAACTGACTCTGAATAGAGACAAGACGGTGGAGCCCTTCTCCGGAAGCAGGTGCCAAAGGAAAATGCCTTGTTTTCATTCATCCAGAGGTCAAGCCAGGAAACCATGGCTGAGCCAAGTCTTCAGAGGCCGGAGCGTCAGCCCGGGGCGTGGCCCCTCCTGTCTCTCTGGAGCAGCCGGCCGTGGGTGGGGGCGGCTGGCTCTGGGCTTTTCCAGCCTCTTCTCCCTGGTTGACAAGCGTCCATCCTAAGGACCTTCACGGTCAGGGAGGACACCTGACACACTCGGGCACAACTATGACCAGCCAGCTGGCACTCGTCTTTGTTCTGATCAGAGCCCTATTGCTTCCTGATTCTTTCATTATTTACTTGATTATTGAGTGTCGTTACTCTGGAATATCAGGCCTGTGGGAGGGGGGACCTGTTTAGGCGTGTACTTTACCATATACCCCGTGCCAAGCACACGCCGGGCACGTGACGGATGTTCCGTACATATCTGGTGAATGTGTGTACAGAAAGGGAGACGGGCAGGCAGACACACACACCCGGGGGTAGATGGGTGGGTGGGTGAGTGGATGGATGGATGATGGACAGATGGATGGATGGACAGATGGATGGATGGATGGATGATGGATGGATGGGTGGATGGATGGGTGGATAGGTGAGTGGATGGATGGATGGATGATGGATGGATGGACGGATGGATGGATGGGTGGGTGGGTGAGTGGATGGATGGATGGATGGGTGGATGGATGGATGATGGATGGAGAGAGGGGTGGACTCCACACACCAATCTCTTAGCCACCTTCCTGACTTTCACGATATGTCCTTTTCTCTTGGTCTCACACTGTCTTTCCTCTTCTACCCTCTTCCTCACCTTCCCTGTGCTCTGCAGACTGAGTGAGCATAACGGTCCAGGCCAGAGGCCTGTTCTCTGCTCTTACCTTCACTCGCTGTTTGGGTCCGGAGCTCTCTCTGGGACCACAGACCACACCCTGACCCCTCACCTTGTGTGTCCACCCAGCGCTCCCCAGAAGCCTCTGCTGTCCCCTCCCCTGCCTGTGGTGCAGAGCCCACAGGTGTCGGGCCAGTGCCTCTACCACTGAGAGGCCCACTCACCACGGGGACCTCTAGATGCAAAATCGGGAGGGGAGGCGGATAGTGAGATTGAGGGTGTTTTTGAGACCTCAGCAATGGCTGGGCCACTGCTGGAGATGGTATTCTCTTCCCTCCTTTCGGGCGCCAGGCACTTTGTTGAAACACTTTGCTTTGGCGTCTGCAGGAAGCTGGCAGCGTGTGCACGGTTCAGGAGGCTGCCGGAGGCAGCCCCAACAGGCAGCCGCTTCCCAAGTAAGCCCTTCCTGCCAGCCCAGGGGCTCCTGGGGGTGGGTCTTCCCTTGCTCTCTCTCCAGGTCTCTGTCCACACTAGTCCTCCCCTCTCCCCTCTCTGTTCTCTCTCCCTCAACTGTTCCCTTTCATCTCTCCATCTGTCTCTCACCTCCCTGCACATTCTCCTCATCAAGGCGGTACAATGTGACCTAATGGTCTGAGAGGCCTCCAGGTCAGGAAACTTCCCACTGTAGCATCTCGGGGGAGCCACGTGGCTGGAGGGTAAGGTCTTGGCACACTGTGTTCTTGGGGAACCATAAATGGATGCAGGCATCTGTGCATCTCACCCCCTACGGTGCATACATTTTCCCTGGGGGAGGTCCGTTGCAGCTACCAAATGATCGAGGGGGGCTGTGTGCAAATCCTTGACAGATTTATGATTGACTTGGGAAAAGCAGACCCGCCCCCAACCAAGCCTCTCCTTCCCCTTCCACAAAATGAACATTAAGGACTTTCAAACGATACTCTCTGGAGCCGCCAGTTCTTGGGGATCTGCTCAGCTGAGAAGGTGGTTCTGGGGACCGAGGGCCTAGACTCCCACCTCCAGTTCCCCACCCCGGGGGCTCTGTGTCCACCTGAACCACAGCCATGGCGCTGCCAGCACCGGTCTTAGAGGCACGGATGACTCTGAACTTCACAGAAACGATCGAGTGATTAGGACAGATGTCTGTAATTCACTTGGAAGTACATCACAGCTGAAGAGGTGCGACGACACAAGTGCGGTACAACACTCACGGGAAATCCGGAGTGTGGGTTTCCTATCCACTCTTCTCTGACAGCCCTCCTCAGACTTCTGCCTGGATGAGGAGTAACAAGGAGAGGATGGGTGGGCGTGTCTGGCTCCAGACTCGCTGAGGGATCCAGTGCGGCTGGAAGGAAAGCAAACAAGGTAACTGAGATGGTTACCAGAGTCTCTGCCACCAAAAGCCTTATAAGGGTCAAGAGACGGTGTCTGGCTCTTACAGGCTGGGGTAGCTCAGTGGATTGAGTGCCGGCCTGCAAACCAAAAGGTCGCCAGTTCGATTCCCAGTCAGGGCACATGCCAGGGTTGTGGGCCGGGTCCCCATGTGGGGGCGTGCGAGAGGCGACCGATCAAGGTTTCCCTTGCACATCATTGTTTCTCGCTCTCTCTTTCTCCCTCTCTTCCTGTTTCTCTAAAAATAAACAGATAAAATCTAAAAAAAAGAAAGAAAAAAAAAGAAATAGAGTCTGATGACATGCACCCTCTAGGGCATCAGCCCGTATCGGGACCAGGACAGACGGTTCGGAGGGTCTGCACCGTCCACTCACTGGTCTCGTTCTGACCCTCGCACACCTCCACCTGGACAGCGGTGCTGCTTTTCGTGTATGGCCCATGATCCTTGGCTCCCGAGTCACCTGCATCAATGACAGCCACCTGACAGTGACAATGACAACAGCAGTTACTCGTCACAGCAGTCAGCGGTGCGTGTGCTGTGTGACACCCACACTAAACTGTCCGGAGCCGCTCCGCTAGCTCACCCTCCGTCAGCCAGACTTACAGCTCTTACTCCCTGGGGGATCTGCGCGGTTCAGTTATCACTCTCTGGGCCTCAGTTTCCCCGCCTGTAAATGAGAATCACGAAGAGACCTGCCTCGTGGGGCTGTCAGGGAGCTTTTCTGTGCCTGCAAATGGCGTGGCCCAAAACCGGCCCAAAGGGGTGGAAACTGGCTCTTGCGAGGGGTTAAGTGACGAGTCCGGAACGCGCAGTCAGCCCCAGGGCCCAGGCGTCCCCGCCCGGAAAGCAAGAGCTCTCTCCGCCAGTAAGCTCTGCTTAAAAATTAGAGCCCTCTGCGGCCGAAAGCACCGGGGGAGAATCTTTGCCGCCTGTTAATTAGATTAAATGATCCATCATGAGCCTGTAAACCAGCAAGCCATAATCCACAGACGCTGCTGCATTTTAAACAGAGATTTGGAGCAGGCAGCTCAGACCGGACGGAGCAGCTGGTGGCTGCTGATGGCACACCCCATGTGGTGACGCAGTAAGTCACGCCTCCCTCTGAGCCAGGACTGCAGTGGGGATGTCTGGGTGCAGGGCGGGGGGCCAGAGCCTTTGCAAGGCTGCTTCCAAGCAGGTAGACCCCCTTCCGAGACATGTGCGCCTCATCTTTTAATGTTTACTCTGCTTTTGAAGGCAGAGTTTCTCAGCCTCTTGCTTCCCAAACCTGTCTGGGTGTCCCATCACCTGGGGAATTGACACAAATGCACGATGGCCCCATCGTCAGACCTGGAGACTCAGATGCATCTGTGTGGGGTCTGGGAGTCTGCATTTTAGTGACACCGTCGCATAGAGGTTTTTGTTTTTTTTTTTTTTTTCAATCATTGTTCAAGTACAGTTTTCTCCCCCTTACTCCCGTTCCAGCCCATCCACCCAACCCTCCCCCCTTCCCCCCATTACCCCCCACCCCTAGTTTTTGCATAGAGTTTTGAGGCAGCAGAAAAGCGTGACGTGCGTCTTGTAATCCTCTTGCCATTTCTCAGGGGTTGGGATTCTTAAGCCTATTTTGTTAATGAGGTTACTGAGGCTCAGAGAGATTAAGAAAATTTGCTCAGGGCCACGTGGTCGGTAAACAAAAATTAATTCTACTCTGAGGAGCAAACTCAAAATTTAAAGATGGCCTTAGGAAGATGGCAGTTTATTTCTCCCTCACAGAATCCACCACTGCAGTTAAGGAGTTCAGGCACCCCAGCTCCTTCAAGCTCATTGCTTTGCCCCCTCAATACAAGTCTTCCTCCTCATGGTTCAAAATGGGTGCTCCAGCTCTGGCCATCACGCCCACCTTCTCGTTCCCAAGAACTAGGAAAAAGGAAGTGCTTCCCAGGAGTTTTAGACACCATTCCTTTTGTATCTCATTGGCCATGACTTTCTGACATGGCCACGTCCAGCTGCAAAGGAGACTGGGAAATATACTCCTTATACCTGACTTCAAAATCAAGAGCGGGAATTTGAACTACCATGTGGCTCATGTGTAACATTTCTCATCTTAATCTTAACAACACCCGATAAGACAGAGCTATTAAGACAGAGCTATTATTATAAATAGCAGAGCACTCTGCCGCTAAAAGCACCAGGGGAAAATCCTCGCCTCCCTTCATTAGATTAAGGGGATGTGAACTCCAGGCCAGAAGTCTGCTGCTACTATTACCTCTGCACTACAGACGAAGAATCGGAGGCTCGGAAGAGTTAAGTAGCTTGCCCAGATCAGCCGGCTGCTCCGTGGCAGAGTCGGGACTTAAACCCAGGCAGGCTCACCCCGAAGTCTACGATGTTCCCTCCCCTGCACAGTGCTGTCATGCCAGCAGGAGGCAGGAGGGAGACCCCTCTCTGCTGTTTGACAAGGCTTCCCGGTGGCCGACGAGACACCTTCCACCCAGTTTCGAATCCAAGCGTTTGGGAGAAAACACCACAGTTTTCCTACCATCCAGGCTCAGGGAGTGGACGAGGTGGGCTGGTTCAGTAACATGAACCAACCCCGGCTGTGGCTGGGGCTGTGCCACCATGCACTGTGCGGCAACACACAGGCCTGGCTGCTGGTGAGGAGGGCGCCCCCTGGCTTTCTCACCCCAAGCGCCGTTTGTCACTGGGTATGAGCGAACGGGGCTGTCCCTGTACTACCTGGGACGGAGATGATCAAAGGGTGGAATGCTTCTCCCTGGATAGCAGTCCCTCCCGCCCACGTGGAAGGGACGCTCCTGTCCCCAAACAACCCTGTTCGTCCACTTAGGAAAGACATTTTCAGAGATTTTTCTTTTTCCTCTTTTGGGATCCACACGATAGACCAGATGGTGCATATCCCCCAGGGGCCATAGGATCATCCTCTGCTGCCCCAGGGGCTCAGGGCGAGAGGGGGGATACCCTTGACCAGTGTGGGGTGGTGCACGCTTTACCTGAAAAGGGTCGGATAGAAAATACTTTAGGTGTTACAGACCAGGAGGTTTCTGTTCAGACTACTCAGCTCTGTCAGGGTAGCAGGAAGCCCTGGGCACTGAGTCCATGAATGGCTGTGTTCCGATAAAACTTTATTTACAAAAACAGGTAAAGGCCTGACTGGACCCACAGGCCTCAGTGTGCTAACCCCTGGTCCCGTGGTGACACGCAGGGACTAGCATCGGTCACTACTTCCTGCAAACCCCACCTTCCAGGGTGGCTGGGGGCTGTCTTCCTAATCGTCCTGGGCCTCAGTTTTCTCATCTCTTAAGTGGGGGTAAGTGCCCCTAACCCCATGGTTATGGCGGTAAAGTCTCTGTTCCCCAAACAGGTCGAGCTAGCCCACACCTCAGCGCCTTTGCCCGTATCCTGCCGCCCTTCCCTCCAGCGCTAGCTTGCTGGCCCATCTCGCCACTCTGTCTCCCAAGTCACCCCAGAGGCTTGCCTGGCCCCCTCACTCAAGGGAATGGGCCTCCCAGCCTGGCAGGTGGCAGATGTAGAAGCCAACTTCTTTTAAAGGGACATTGATTCTTTTCTAGATGAGGAAAGATGTGACCTCTGTGGCCTGGGAACTTCCCACACCGGGGATGCTGCCGTCTCCACTTGGCCAGGATTTGCGGAGCAGGACACACTGGGCAGCTAAAACTCCAGGCCGGGAAAATCAACACACCTGTCTCTGGCCTGGACTTCTGGAGCCTGGGAACCTCCTTCGACCTGAGTCACTTCCTGGGCTGCTGGCAGATAAAAGAAAATCAAAGGAAGACTTTTAAGTCAAGACCTTCTCCTGAGCCAAGAATGCAGAGTGTCCCTGTCTGGGGACCTCTCCCCGCCCCGCTGACAAGCCTTCCATGAGTCACCCGGAATGTTCCACCTAGATTTATGAAATCCATTTTCCCCGAGACAGACTAAGCAGTTTATGGAGAACCAATATCATTAGGTTAATGATTCCCC